>NC_044033.1:364423227-364731977 GCF_901765095.1 Microcaecilia unicolor | reverse complement strand
AGTCCTGGTGGCCACCTGCAGCTGAGAGCTGAGAGCTCAACTCTCGGTGAACAGTGGTCGCTTCCCAGGTGAAGCTAGGGGTTGTCTGGCTGCCTGACCGAGTACGGCTTCACTCCATCTCAGTCGGGGCACAGGGGCTCACTACTACTGGGTCATAACATCGGGATAAGGTATCTTGCAAGGATACCTCACAAACAGGGAAGATAGGGTTTCTTGATGGTGAGGTTGCACAAGAGACTGTGGTAGGCCAGGTGCCCTTAAATACAACTAAAGATCAGACAAAAGATGGCAAATCAATAGTGTCAAGCACTAAGCATCATGCAAATAGGAATAACAAACATACTCTGAAATGTCTAGGAGTCTAAGAAATATGACGGGAGAGTTGGAATATATTCCACTAAATGAAAAATTGGATATAATAGGCATTACTGAGACCTGGTGGAAGGAGGATAACCAGTGGGACACTGTCATACCGGGGTACAAAATATATCGTAGTGATAGGCTGGACCGGACAGATGGAAGGGTAGCATTGAGGCATATTTTCAAAGCACTTAGCCTTCCAAAGTTCCATAGGCTTATATGGAACTTTGGAAGGCTAAGTGCTTTGAAAATATGCCTCTTGTGGGTTAAAATTCCATGTATAAAAGGGAAAAGGACGGTGATAGGAGTGTACTACCGTCCGCCTCGCCAGGATGAGCAGGTAGACAAAGCAAACAAATATATAAGCTGCTGCATCCACGTTGTCGTTCTTTATTCTTGGTAGCATTTGTATTTAATCTGACTTTTTACAGATTGATCATGCATAGGCAGTCCATTGTTTCTTTAAAAAGCGACCAACAGGCAGCCTTGTAACCAGCCCCGTGAGCCCGACCGCCTGGATCCCTTCCCTACTGGTCCCGCCGTTGACTTCCTCCATCCCCGTATTGTGGGAGGCTCTGGGCGTCGGATCGGTGTCCGACCGTGACCTCTCCATCGGTCTCGGCTGGACTGGCCTAGGCACTGGCCTGGGTCTGCGGAACCTGGTTCCTGCGCCTCCTGCTTCACGTCACTGGCCGGAACAGGCGGAGAGGCGAGAGGCAAGCGGTGCGGTGCGTGAGATTCAGAGCAGCGGGAGCAGTGCAATTGATGGAGGCTGTGCGCTGCGGGACCACGCGTCCACGTGGCAGCCGTTCTTCCTCCGTTCCGCTGCATGGTGGCCGGTCCAGCGTGGGCCGGGAGATTGAGGTAGAGTGGCGAGGCAGCGGATGGCAGCTCATCTGCATGGACGTCGGCGCTTGGGAGTGCTGCTGGCCATCTCCTTGATTGCAGCACTGTTCCTTCTGGGGTGGGAAGCGTGGGGAGCCAGGAGATCTGGGGCAGCTGTTCCCTAGGCCCTCCTGTTGATCCTTCTGGCGTGGGGAGCCAGGAGACTTCGGACAGCTGATCCCTAGGCCCTCGTGTTGATCCTCTCCCTCAGGCCCATCTTTCATGTCCTTGTGATCCCTGCTGGCTCTGGTCCTTGCCTCTGCCCTGCTGCCCTGTCCATTTGCCACCGGTCCTTTTGTTCCAGCTTGCTCCTGTCCTTTGGCTCCAGCCTGTTCCAGTCCGTCTACCCCAGCTTGTTCCAGTCCGCTGCTCTGCTCTCTTCTGCTCGTCCCAGTCCGTCTGTTCCATCTTGTTCCGGTCCTGCTGCTCCGCTGTCTTCTGCTCCTGCTCGTTCCAGTCCGCTGCTCTGCTCTCTTCTGCTCGTCCCAGTCCGTCTGTTCCATCTTGTTCCGGTCCTGCTGCTCCGCTGTCTTCTGCTCCTGCTCGTCCCAGTCCGTCTGTTCCATCTTGTTCCGGTCCTGCTGCTCCACTGTCTTCTGCTCCAGCTCGTCCCAGCCCATCTGTTCCAGCTTGTTCATGACTGTTCCAGCTTGTCCCAGTCCATCTGTTCCAGCTTGGCCCAGTCCTGCTGCTCCACTGTCTTCTGCTCCAACTTGTCCTAGTCCATCTGTTCCGGCTTGATCCAGCTTGTCCTAGTCCATCTGTTCCGGCTTGTTGCTTGTCCGTCTGTTCCAGCTGGTTCCAATCCGTCTGTTCCAGCTGGTTCCCTCGAATTCACTACCAAACCACCTCCTCCTCCTCACCCTTTAACCCACTCCCTCAACCAACCAACCCAGGCCTCTTTCTCCTCTTTTCCTAATATCACCGAAGAGGAAACCGCCCACCTTCTTTCCTCCTCGAAATGCACCACCTGTTCCTCTGACCCCATCCCAACCAACTTACTTAACACCATCTCTCCTACTGTCACCCCCTCCATCTGTCAATCCTTAACCTCTCTCTCTCCATTCCAACTGTCCCTGACACCTTCAAGCATACTGTAGTCGCACCATTCCTCAAAAAACCATCACTAGACCCTACCTGTCCCTCCAACTACCATTCCATCTCCCTCCTACCCTTTCTCTCCAAGATACTTGAACGCGCCGTTCACAGCTGTTGCCTTGAATTTCTCTCCTCTCATGCCATCCTCGATCCGCTTCAATCCGGTTTTCGCCCTCTACACTTGACAGAAACGGCACTCACTAAAGTCTATAATGACCTGTTCCTTGCCAAATCCAAAGGTCACTACTCCATCCTCATCCTCCTTGACCTATCCGCCGCTTTTGACACTGTCAGTCATAATTTACTTCTTGCCGCACTGCCCTCATTTGGGTTCCAGGGCTCTGTCCTCTTCTGGTTCTCCTCTTATCTCTCCCACCGTACCTTCAGAGTACATTCTCATGGATCTTCCTCCACCCCCATCCCGCTATCTGTTGGAGTTCCTCAGGGATCTGTCTTTGGACCCCTTCTTTTTTCAATCTACACCTCTTCCCTGGGCTCACTGATCTTATCTCATGGTTTCCAATATCATCTCTATGCTGATGACACCCAGCTTTATCTCTCCACACCAGACATCACTGCAGAAACCCAGGCCAAAGTATCGGCCTGCTTACCCGACATTGCTGCCTGGATATCCAACCGCCACCTGAAACTGAACATGGCCAAGATAGAGCTTATTGTCTTTCCACCCAAACCCACTTCTCCTCTCCCTCCACTCTCTATCTCAGTCGATGGCACCCTCATCCTCCCCGTCTCATCTGCCCGCAACCTCGGAGTCATCTTCGACTCCTCCCTCTCCTTCTCTGCGCATATCCAGCAGATAGCCAAGACCTGTCGCTTCTTTCTGTATAACATCAGCAAAATTCACCCTTTCCTCTCCGAGCACACCACCCAAACTCTCGTCCACTCTCTCAATACCTCTCGCCTTGATTACTGCAACCTACTCCTCACTGGCCTCCCAGTTAGCCATCTATCCCCCCTTCAATCTGTTCATAACTCTGCTGCATGTCATGTTCCGCCTGGACCGATATGCTCATATCACCCCTCTCCTCAAGTCATTTCACTGGCTTCCGATCAGGTACCGCATACAGTTCAAGCTTCTCCTACTAACCTACAAATGCACTTAATCTGCAGCCCCTCATTACCTCTCTACCCTTATCTCCCCTTACGCTCCTACCTGAAACCTCCGCTCATAGGACAAATCCCTCCTCTCTGTACCCTTCTCCACCACCGCCAATTCCAGTCTCCGCCCTTTCTGCCTCGCCTCTCCCTATGCTTGGAATAAACTTCCTGAGCCCATACGCCAAGCCCCCTCCCTGCCCATCTTCAAATCCTTGCTCAAAACCCACCTCTTCAATGTCGCCTTCGGCACCTAACCATTATACCTCTGTTCAGGAAATCTAGACTGCCCCAATTTGTTTGACTGCACATTTTGTCTATTAGATTGTAATCTCCTTTGAGCAGGGACTGGCCTTCTTTGTTAAACTGTACAGCGCTGCGTAACCCTAGTAGCGCTTTAGAAGTGTTAAGTAGTAGTAGACGCAGAAATGATAAAAGAAATCGGAGACGCAAACAAAATGGGCAATGCGATAATAATGGGTGACTTCAATTGCCCAAATATAGACTGGGTAAATGTAACATCAGGACATGCTAGAGAGGTACAATTTCTTGATGAAATCAAGGACAGCTTTATGGAGCAGCTGGTGCAGGAGCCAATGAGAGAAGGAAAAATTTTAGACTTTGTCCTTAGTGGAGCGCTTGATCTAGTGAGGGACGTTATGGTACTGGGGCCGCTTGATAACAGTGATCATAATATCAGTTTTGATATCAACCTTGAAGTAACTAGACATAGGAAGTCAAATACGTGTTTAACTTTAAAAAAGGAGACTATGATAGAATGAGAAGAAAGGTAAAAAAAAAAAAAAAAAACTTGGGCAACTGAGAGGGTAAAAACTGTACTACAGGCGTGGATGCTGTCCAAAAGTACTGTCCTGGAGGCCCAGGCCAAACACATTCCGCAAATTAGAAAAGAAAGACGGAAGTCCAAGAGACAGCCAGCGTGGTTGAAAAGTGAGGTGAAAGAAGCTATTACGGCTAAAAGAAACGCCTTCAGAAAATGGAAGAAGGAACCATCTGAAAAGAACAAGAAGCAACATAAGGAGTGTCAAAGCAAATGCAAGGCGCAGATAAAGAAGGCCAAGAGGGAGTACGAAAAAAAGATAACATTAGAGGCAAAAAAAACATAGTAAAAAATTTTTTTTCGGTATATCAAAAGCAGGAAGCCATGACCAAGTGGTAAAAGGGGCGATCAAGGAAGACAAAGACGTAGCGGAGAGATTAAATGAACTGTTTGCTTCGGTCTTCACTGAGGAAGATTTGGGTGGGATACTAGTGTCGGATATGGTATTTCAAGTGGACACTTACTGAATTCACAGTAAACCTGGAAGACGTAATGGGGCAGTTCAGCAAACTGAAGAGTAGCAAATCTCCTGGACCGGATGGTATTCATCCTAGAGTACTGATAGAACTGAAAAATGAGCTGGTAGAGCTACTGATAGTGATATGCCTTTTCGCAGGTCCAAGTGGCATCCGGAGCCCAAGAAGGTAGTTGTGCCTGAGAGCGATCCAGACCCTGAGTACGAGGTGGACCGGATCCTGGATTCAAAGCTGCGTGGTGGGAGGCTGTTCTATTTGCTGTCCTGGAAGCATTTCGGCCCAGAAGATAACTCCTGGGAACCAGCAACCAACGTCCATGCTCCTGATTTGGTTCGTGAGTATTACTCTCTTCATCCTAATCACCCCGGGCCAGGGAGAAGAGGGAGGCTTTCAGGGGGGGATACTGTTACGTCCCTCACCTGTTCAACGCTCCTCCCGGCTAAGCCATTCTGCAGCTCCATCCAAAAGAGACAAGGTTCAGTCTTAAGGGTCTGTTTCAGTTTCATAAGTCTGGCAGCCGTCATCCGGCTTGGAACAATCTTGGCTAGCTCAGGAGGGGGCAGCCATCTTGTCTAAACGAGAACAGGAAGGAACTCCATATCTGGTCTTGGGAGGATCTCCTATGGGGGCTGCCATGTTGGATTCACCTGGTTTGCTCTGATTGCTTCACTATTTAAAGCACTGCCTCCAGGCCTTCTTTGCTTCGGCCACAGTTGTTCTGAGGAGTTGCTGTTGGAGTGCTGTTCGCCAGCTATCTTCTGTTCCTGATTTCCTGTGTACCGGACTTTGGCTAGTTTCTTGGATTTCGCTTGTTTGCTGCCTGCCTTGACCCTGGACTGATTTTTGACTATTCTTGCCTACTCAGAGTTCTGGTGCTGGACTGTGTCTGTTTCCTGTCATCCTGGTCAGCGGCTGTGCAACCCCGCCGGTTCCAGAAGTCCTGGTGGCCACCTGCAGCTGAGAGCTGAGAGCTCAACTCTCGGTGAACAGTGGTCGCTTCCCAGGTGAAGCTAGGGGTTGTCTGGCTGCCTGACCGAGTACGGCTTCACTCCATCTCAGTCGGGGCACAGGGGCTCACTACTACTGGGTCATAACATCGGGATAAGGTATCTTGCAAGGATACCTCACAAACAGGGAAGATAGGGTTTCTTGATGGTGAGGTTGCACAAGAGACTGTGGTAGGCCAGGTGCCCTTAAATACAACTAAAGATCAGACAAAAGATGGCAAATCAATAGTGTCAAGCACTAAGCATCATGCAAATAGGAATAACAAACATACTCTGAAATGTCTAGGAGTCTAAGAAATATGACGGGAGAGTTGGAATATATTCCACTAAATGAAAAATTGGATATAATAGGCATTACTGAGACCTGGTGGAAGGAGGATAACCAGTGGGACACTGTCATACCGGGGTACAAAATATATCGTAGTGATAGGCTGGACCGGACAGATGGAAGGGTAGCATTGAGGCATATTTTCAAAGCACTTAGCCTTCCAAAGTTCCATAGGCTTATATGGAACTTTGGAAGGCTAAGTGCTTTGAAAATATGCCTCTTGTGGGTTAAAATTCCATGTATAAAAGGGAAAAGGACGGTGATAGGAGTGTACTACCGTCCGCCTCGCCAGGATGAGCAGGTAGACAAAGCAAACTAATATATAAGCTGCTGTATCCACGTTGTCGTTCTTTATTCTTGGTAGCATTTGTATTTAATCTGACTTTTTACAGATTGATCATGCATAGGCAGTCCATTGTTTCTTTAAAAAGCGACCAACAGGCAGCCTTGTAACCAGCCCCGTGAGCCCGACCGCCTGGATCCCTTCCCTACTGGTCCCGCCGTTGACTTCCTCCATCCCCGTATTGTGGGAGGCTCTGGGCGTCGGATCGGTGTCCGACCGTGACCTCTCCATCGGTCTCGGCTGGGCTGGCCTAGGCACTGGCCTGGGTCTGCGGAACCTGGTTCCTGCGCCTCCTGCTTCACGTCACTGGCCGGAACAGGCGGAGAGGCGAGAGGCAAGCGGTGCGGTGCGTGAGATTCAGAGCAGCGGGAGCAGTGCAATTGATGGAGGCTGTGCGCTGCGGGACCACGCGTCCACGTGGCAGCCGTTCTTCCTCCGTTCCGCTGCATGGTGGCCGGTCCAGCGTGGGCCGGGAGATTGAGGTAGAGTGGCGAGGCAGCGGATGGCAGCTCATCTGCATGGACGTCGGCGCTTGGGAGTGCTGCTGGCCATCTCCTTGATTGCAGCACTGTTCCTTCTGGGGTGGGAAGCGTGGGGAGCCAGGAGATCTGGGGCAGCTGTTCCCTAGGCCCTCCTGTTGATCCTTCTGGCGTGGGGAGCCAGGAGACTTCGGACAGCTGATCCCTAGGCCCTCGTGTTGATCCTCTCCCTCAGGCCCATCTTTCATGTCCTTGTGATCCCTGCTGGCTCTGGTCCTTGCCTCTGCCCTGCTGCCCTGTCCATTTGCCACCGGTCCTTTTGTTCCAGCTTGCTCCTGTCCTTTGGCTCCAGCCTGTTCCAGTCCGTCTACCCCAGCTTGTTCCAGTCCGCTGCTCTGCTCTCTTCTGCTCGTCCCAGTCCGTCTGTTCCATCTTGTTCCGGTCCTGCTGCTCCGCTGTCTTCTGCTCCTGCTCGTTCCAGTCCGCTGCTCTGCTCTCTTCTGCTCGTCCCAGTCCGTCTGTTCCATCTTGTTCCGGTCCTGCTGCTCCGCTGTCTTCTGCTCCTGCTCGTCCCAGTCCGTCTGTTCCATCTTGTTCCGGTCCTGCTGCTCCGCTGTCTTCTGCTCCAGCTCGTCCCAGCCCATCTGTTCCAGCTTGTTCATGACTGTTCCAGCTTGTCCCAGTCCATCTGTTCCAGCTTGGCCCAGTCCTGCTGCTCCACTGTCTTCTGCTCCAGCTTGTTCCAGTCCGTCCGTCCCAGTCCGTCCCAGTCCTGCTGCTCCGCTGTCTTCTGCTCCAACTTGTCCTAGTCCATCTGTTCCGGCTTGTTCCAGCTTGTCCTAGTCCATCTGTTCCGGCTTGTTGCTTGTCCGTCTGTTCCAGCTGGTTCCAATCCGTCTGTTCCAGCTGGTTCCCTCGAATTCACTACCAAACCACCTCCTCCTCCTCACCCTTTAACCCACTCCCTCAACCAACCAACCCAGGCCTCTTTCTCCTCTTTTCCTAATATCACCGAAGAGGAAACCGCCCACCTTCTTTCCTCCTCGAAATGCACCACCTGTTCCTCTGACCCCATCCCAACCAACTTACTTAACACCATCTCTCCTACTGTCACCCCCTCCATCTGTCAATCCTTAACCTCTCTCTCTCCATTCCAACTGTCCCTGACACCTTCAAGCATACTGTAGTCGCACCATTCCTCAAAAAACCATCACTAGACCCTACCTGTCCCTCCAACTACCATTCCATCTCCCTCCTACCCTTTCTCTCCAAGATACTTGAACGCGCCGTTCACAGCTGTTGCCTTGAATTTCTCTCCTCTCATGCCATCCTCGATCCGCTTCAATCCGGTTTTCGCCCTCTACACTTGACAGAAACGGCACTCACTAAAGTCTATAATGACCTGTTCCTTGCCAAATCCAAAGGTCACTACTCCATCCTCATCCTCCTTGACCTATCCGCCGCTTTTGACACTGTCAGTCATAATTTACTTCTTGCCGCACTGCCCTCATTTGGGTTCCAGGGCTCTGTCCTCTTCTGGTTCTCCTCTTATCTCTCCCACCGTACCTTCAGAGTACATTCTCATGGATCTTCCTCCACCCCCATCCCGCTATCTGTTGGAGTTCCTCAGGGATCTGTCTTTGGACCCCTTCTTTTTTCAATCTACACCTCTTCCCTGGGCTCACTGATCTTATCTCATGGTTTCCAATATCATCTCTATGCTGATGACACCCAGCTTTATCTCTCCACACCAGACATCACTGCGGAAACCCAGGCCAAAGTATCGGCCTGCTTACCCGACATTGCTGCCTGGATATCCAACCGCCACCTGAAACTGAACATGGCCAAGATAGAGCTTATTGTCTTTCCACCCAAACCCACTTCTCCTCTCCCTCCACTCTCTATCTCAGTCGATGGCACCCTCATCCTCCCCGTCTCATCTGCCCGCAACCTCGGAGTCATCTTCGACTCCTCCCTCTCCTTCTCTGCGCATATCCAGCAGATAGCCAAGACCTGTCGCTTCTTTCTGTATAACATCAGCAAAATTCACCCTTTCCTCTCCGAGCACACCACCCAAACTCTCGTCCACTCTCTCAATACCTCTCGCCTTGATTACTGCAACCTACTCCTCACTGGCCTCCCAGTTAGCCATCTATCCCCCCTTCAATCTGTTCATAACTCTGCTGCATGTCATGTTCCGCCTGGACCGATATGCTCATATCACCCCTCTCCTCAAGTCATTTCACTGGCTTCCGATCAGGTACCGCATACAGTTCAAGCTTCTCCTACTAACCTACAAATGCACTTAATCTGCAGCCCCTCATTACCTCTCTACCCTTATCTCCCCTTACGCTCCTACCTGAAACCTCCGCTCATAGGACAAATCCCTCCTCTCTGTACCCTTCTCCACCACCGCCAATTCCAGTCTCCGCCCTTTCTGCCTCGCCTCTCCCTATGCTTGGAATAAACTTCCTGAACCCATACGCCAAGCCCCCTCCCTGCCCATCTTCAAATCCTTGCTCAAAACCCACCTCTTCAATGTCGCCTTCGGCACCTAACCATTATACCTCTGTTCAGGAAATCTAGACTGCCCCAATTTGTTTGACTGCACATTTTGTCTATTAGATTGTAATCTCCTTTGAGCAGGGACTGGCCTTCTTTGTTAAACTGTACAGCGCTGCGTAACCCTAGTAGCGCTTTAGAAGTGTTAAGTAGTAGTAGACGCAGAAATGATAAAAGAAATCGGAGACGCAAACAAAATGGGCAATGCGATAATAATGGGTGACTTCAATTGCCCAAATATAGACTGGGTAAATGTAACATCAGGACATGCTAGAGAGGTACAATTTCTTGATGAAATCAAGGACAGCTTTATGGAGCAGCTGGTGCAGGAGCCAATGAGAGAAGGAAAAATTTTAGACTTTGTCCTTAGTGGAGCGCTTGATCTAGTGAGGGACGTTATGGTACTGGGGCCGCTTGATAACAGTGATCATAATATCAGTTTTGATATCAACCTTGAAGTAACTAGACATAGGAAGTCAAATACGTGTTTAACTTTAAAAAAGGAGACTATGATAGAATGAGAAGAAAGGTAAAAAAAAAAAAAAAACTTGGGCAACTGAGAGGGTAAAAACTGTACTACAGGCGTGGATGCTGTCCAAAAGTACTGTCCTGGAGGCCCAGGCCAAACACATTCCGCAAATTAGAAAAGAAAGACGGAAGTCCAAGAGACAGCCAGCGTGGTTGAAAAGTGAGGTGAAAGAAGCTATTACGGCTAAAAGAAACGCCTTCAGAAAATGGAAGAAGGAACCATCTGAAAAGAACAAGAAGCAACATAAGGAGTGTCAAAGCAAATGCAAGGCGCAGATAAAGAAGGCCAAGAGGCAAAAATACATAGTAAAAACTTTTTTAGATACATTAAAAGCAGGAAACCGGCCAAAGAGTCGGTTGGGCCGCTGGACGAAAATGGTGTTAAAGGGGCGATCAAGGAGGACAAAGCCGTAGCGGAGAAATTAAATGAATTCTTTGCTTCGGTCTTCACCGAGGAGGATTTGGGGGGGACACCGGTGCCGGAAAGAATATTTGAAGCGGGGGAGTCGGAGAAACTAAACAAATTCTCTGTAACCTTGGAGGATGTAATGGGTCAGTTCAGCAAGCTGAAGAGTAGTAAATCACCGGGACCTGATGGTATTCATCCCAGAGTATTAATAGAACTAAAAAATGAACTTGCGGAGCTACTGTTAGAAATATGCAATCTGTCCCTAAAATCGAGTGTAATACCGGAAGACTGGAGGGTAGCCAATGTTACTCCGATTTTTAAGAAAGGTTCCAGAGGAGATCCGGGAAATTATAGACCGGTGAGTCTGACGTCGGTGCCGGGCAAGATGGTGGAGGCTATTATTAAGAATAAAATTGCAGAGCATATACAAAAACATGGACTGATGAGACAAAGTCAGCACGGATTTAGTGAAGGGAAGTCTTGCCTCACCAATCTAATGCATTTTTTTGAGGGGGTAAGCAAACATGTGGACAATGGGGAGCCGGTTGATATTGTATATCTGGATTTTCAGAAGGCGTTTGACAAAGTGCCGCACGAAAGACTCCTGAAGAAATTGCAGAGTCATGGAATCGGAGGTAGGGTATTATTATGGATTAAGAACTGGTTGAAAGATAGGAAGCAGAGAGTAGGATTGCGTGGCCAGTATTCTCAGTGGAGGAGGGTAGTTAGTGGGGTCCCGCAGGGGTCTGTGCTGGGTCCGTTGCTTTTTAATGTATTTATAAATGACCTAGAGATGGGAATAACTAGTGAGGTAATTAAATTCGCCGATGACACAAAATTATTCAGGGTCGTCAAGTCGCAGGAGGAATGTGAACGATTACAGGAGGACCTTGCGAGACTGGGAGAATGGGCGTGCAAGTGGCAGATGAAGTTCAATGTTGACAAGTGCAAAGTGATGCATGTGGGTAAGAGGAACCCGAATTATAGCTACGTCTTGCAAGGTTCCGCGTTAGGAGTTACGGATCAAGAAAGGGATCTGGGTGTCGTCGTCGATGATACGCTGAAACCTTCTGCCCAGTGTGCTCCTGCGGCTAGGAAAGCGAATAGAATGTTGGGTGTTATTAAGAAGGGTATGGAGTCCAGGTGTGCGGATGTTATAATGCCGTTGTATCGCTCCATGGTGCGACCGCACCTGGAGTATTGTGTTCAGTACTGGTCTCCGTATCTCAAAAAAGATATAGTAGAATTGGAAAAGGTACAGCGAAGGGCGACGAAAATGATAGTGGGGATGGGACGACTTTCCTATGAAGAGAGGCTGAGAAGGCTAGGGCTTTTCAGCTTGGAGAAGAGACGGCTGAGGGGAGATATGATAGAAGTGTATAAAATAATGAGTGGAATGGATCGGGTGGATGTGAAGCGACTGTTCACGCTATCCAAAAATACTAGGACTAGAGGGCATGAGTTGAAGCTACAGTGTGGTAAATTTAAAACGAATCGGAGAAAATTTTTCTTCACCCAACGTGTAATTAGACTCTGGAATTCATTGCCGGAGAACGTGGTACGGGCGGTTAGCTTGACGGAGTTTAAAAAGGGGTTAGATAGATTCCTAAAGGACAAGTCCATAGACCGCTATTAAATGGACTGGAAAAATTCCTCATTTTTAGGTATAACTTGTCTGGAATGTTTTTACGTTTGGGGAGCGTGCCAGGTGCCCTTGACCTGGATTGGCCACTGTCGGTGACAGGATGCTGGGCTAGATGGACCTTTGGTCTTTCCCAGTATGGCACTACTTATGTACTTATGTACTTATGAGTACGAAAAAAAGATAACATTAGAGGCAAAAAAAACATAGTAAAAAATTTTTTTTCGGTATATCAAAAGCAGGAAGCCATGACCAAGTGGTAAAAGGGGCGATCAAGGAAGACAAAGACGTAGCGGAGAGATTAAATGAACTGTTTGCTTCGGTCTTCACTGAGGAAGATTTGGGTGGGATACTAGTGTCGGATATGGTATTTCAAGTGGACACTTACTGAATTCACAGTAAACCTGGAAGACGTAATGGGGCAGTTCAGCAAACTGAAGAGTAGCAAATCTCCTGGACCGGATGGTATTCATCCTAGAGTACTGATAGAACTGAAAAATGAGCTGGTAGAGCTACTGATAGTGATATGCAATTTATCCTTAAAATCAAGCATGGTACCGGAAGATTGGAGGGTGGCCAATGTAACGCTGATTTTTAAAAAAAAAGGTTCCAGGGGAGATCCGGTAAATTATAGACCGGGTGAGTCTGACGTCGGTGCTGGGGAAAATGGTAGAGGCTATTATTCAAAACAAAATTACAGAGCACATCCAAGGACATGAATTACTGAGACCAAGTCAGCAAGGCTTTAGTGTGGGGAAATCTTGTCTGACCAATTTACTTCAATTCTTTGAAGGAGTAAACAAACATGTGGACAAACGGGAGCCGGTCGACATTGTGTATCTGGATTTTCAAAAGGCGTTTGACAAGGTACCTCATGAAAGGCTACAGAGGAAATTGGAGGGTCATGGGATAGGAGGAAATGTCCTATTGTGGATTAAAAACTGGTTGAAGGATAGGAAACAGAGAGTGGGGTTAAATAGGCAGTATTCACAGTGGAGAAGGGTAGTTAGTGGGGTTCCTCAGGGGTCAGTGCTAGGACAGCTGCTTTTTAATATATTTATAAACAATTTAGAGATGGGAGTAACCAGCGAGGTAATTAAATTTGCTGATGACACAAAGTTATTCAAAGTTGTTAACTCGCGAGAGGATTGTGAAAAATTACAGAAAGACCTTACAAGACTGGGAGACTGGGTGGCTAAATGGCAGATGATGTTTAATGTGAACAAGTGCAAGGTGATGCATGTGGGGAAAAAAGAACCCAAATTATAGCTACGTCATGCAAGGTTCCACGTTGGGAGTTACGGACCAAGAAAGGGATCTGGGTATCGTCATTGATAATACACTGAAACCTTCTCCTCAGTATGCTGCTGCGGCTAGGAAAGCGAATAGAACGTTGGGTATTAGGAAAGGTATGGAGAACAGGTGTGAGGATGTTACAATGCCGTTGTATGGTGCGACCGCACCTTGAGTATTCTGTTCAATTCTGGTCGCTGCATCTCAAGAAAGATATAGTAGAATTGGAAAAGGTGCAGCGAAGGGCGATGAAAATGTGGGAGGGAGGTTCTGAACTCCAATTTTAGGTTCTCAGACAGAAAGCTCAAATCCAGAACCTCGAGGGTGGCATTTTCAGAAGTGCTCCCTGTTCCATGTGCAGGACCCAAGAAACAGGCAGAGTTCCGGACTTTTAGTGCGTGGAGGAGGTAACATTCTGGTGAAGGGGGAGCCTATTCCGGAAAGATGGGTTCCACCTTAACCAGGCTGCTGGCATCAACATTTAAAAAAGGGATAGAGCAGCTTTTAAACTAGAAAGTGGGAAGGCTGTAAAGCGCATGGTTCAGAACAAGGCATCTTTAAAAGATATCACCAAAACAAGAAGGATAGGTCATCCCAATAATGTAGTTGCAATAGAGACTATTTTAGACCAGATCGAGGCTTTACCAAAGGAAAATGGCTTTACCAAAGGAAAATCCTGCCAAACAAATCTCATTGACTTCTTTGGGTGACAAAAGAAATGGATGAAGGCCGTGCACTAGATGTAATCTACTTGGATTTCAGCAAAGCCTTTGATACGGTCCCCCACAGAAGACCCGTGAAAAAGCTGAAAGGGCTGAACTTAGGACCGAAAATGGTGAACTGGATAGAAAACTGGTTGACCGACAGGTGGCAGAGGGTGGTGGTAAATGGAATCCGCTCGGAGGAAAGGATGGTGAGCAGTAGGGTTCCTCAGGGGTCGATGATGGGGCCCATTTTGTTTAATATATTTGTGAGAGATATTGCTGAAGGTTGGAAGGAAACGTTTGCCTTTTTGCGGATAACAAAGATAGCCAATAGAGTGGATACCCTGGAGGGAGTAGAAACGATGAGACGGGATCTCCGAAAGCTAGAAGAATGGTCGAGGGTCTGGTAGTTAAAATTTAATTTACTAATATTCCAGAAACCAAAATACAAATGTGTTTAAGAAAAACCAGTGATATGCAAAGCTAGTCACACTTTAATAAAATATATAAATGTAAATTAGACATTAAAATTATATATAGTGAATTGTGCTCAATTTTTTTGGTGCTTTACAGCGACCCGAAGGCTGCAGATATATAAAAACACCATTCCAGCATCATCGCACACCCTGCCTCCAAACCTATGAAATGGCTGTCAAAAAAGAAAACAGTCATAAAAAACAACTACTTAGCTGTATAATCATGGGAAGAGAGCTTTTGTAGAATCTGGAGGAGGATGATCTTATAGATAGGTTGATGTGAACACTGGTGTCATGTGCAGAAAATGATGCAAGCCCCGGGGCAAAGTAATGCTTATATATTTCAAAACACTCCGTGATACATCAAATGAACAGCGTTCAATCTTCCTTGATCTCTATCTTTGGTTTAATGCCAAAAAGTGCAGAGTGATGCATTTGGGGTGTAGAAACCCAAAAGATACCGAATAGGAGGGGAGAGATTAGGAAGCTCGACTCAGGAGAGAGACCTTGGGGTGTTGGTGTCGGAGGATATGAATGTGAAGAAACAATGTGAGAAGGCGACGGCCGTGGCTAGAAGGATGCTAGGCTGCATAGAGAGGGGTATAACCAGCAGAAGAAAGGAAGTGTTGATGCCCCTCTACAAGTCGTTGGTGAGGCCCCACTTGGAGTATTGTGTTCAGTTTTGGAGGACCTTGTTGAAGATGTAAAAAGACAGAAAGCAGTGAAAAGAAAAGCTACGAAAATGGTATGGGATTTGCGTTGCAAACTGTACGAGGAGAGACTTGCCGACCTGAACATGTATACCTTTGAGGAAAGGAGAAACGGGTGACATGATACAGACGTTCAAATATTTGAAAGGATTAATCTGCATACGAACGTTTTCCAGAGATGGGAAGGTGGTAGAACTAGAGGACAAGAATTGAGATTGCAGGGGGGCAGACTCAGGAGTAATATCAGGAAGTATTTTTTCACGGAGAGGGTGGTGGATACGTGGAATGCCCTCCCATGGGAGGTGGTGGAGATGAAAACGGTAATGGAATTCAAACATGCGTGGGATAAACACAAAGGAATCTTGTTTAGAAGGAATGGATCTATGGAATCTTAACGGACATTGGGTGGCGACGCCGGTATTTGGAGAATCAAACTGGTGCAGGGCAGACTTCTACGGTCTGTGCCCTGAGAAAGGCAGGGACAAATCAAACTCGGATATACATATAAAGTATAACATATCATGTAAAATGAGTTTATCTTGTTGGGCAGACTGGATGGACCGTTTAGGTCTTATCTGCCGTCATTTACTATGTTACTATGTCTTTTAAATACAGAACAGACAGATTTTAAAGATTGCAAATCATTACTGTCAACTGTTTGAGCAAGATGTAAACAGGAGCAACAAATATTGTTTGAAATGTCTGTATGCAAATGCCAGAAGCCTAAGAAATAAGATGGGAGAGTTAGAATATATTGCACTTAAATGAAAAGATAGATATAATAGGCATATCTGAGACCTGGTGGAAGGAAGATAACTAATGGGATAGTCATACCAGGGTGCAAATTATATCGCAGTGATAAGGTGGATCGACTTGATGGAGGGATAACATTGTACTTTAAGGAGGGCCTTAAATCAAAGAGATTAAAAATTCTTCAGGACACAAAACACATCTTAGAATCTCTATGGATAGACATTCCATTCCATGTGTAAGCAGGAAAAGGATAGTGATAGGAGTGTACTACCATCATCCACCTGGTCAGCATGAACAGACTGGTGAAGATATGTTATCAGAAATCAGAGAGGCTAACAAACTGGGGAACACAATAAAAATGGGTGGCTTCAATTACCCCAATATTGACTGGGTAAATGTAACATTGGGGTATGCTAGGAAGGTAAAATTTCTTGATGAAATCATGGATTCCTTTATGGAGTGCATGATCTGGTGCAGGAGGTAATGCTGCTGGGGCCACTTGATAACTGATCATAACATGATCAGATTTGATATAATCTGTGAAGTAAGTACACACAGGAAATCTAATACATTAGCATTTAATTTGCAAAAAGGAGACTATGATATAATGAGAAAAGGTTAAAAACAAAAAAAAAATCTTAGAGAGCACCTGTAAAGGCAAAACATTTACATCCGGCTTGGATGCTATTGAAAAATAACTCCTGGAAGCCCAGACCAGATATAGTGCATGTATTAAAAAAACAAGGAAGGAAAGCCAAAGGACAGCCGACTTGGTTAAAAAGTGAAGTGAAGGAAGCTAATAGAGCTAAAAGAAAAACTTGGAACATGGAAGAAAGATCAGGCTGAAAATAATAGGAAACTGCATAAGGAATAACAAGTCAAATGCATATCTTAGATTGTAAGCTCCTTGAGCAGGGACCGTCCCTCTGTGTTAAATTGTACAACGCTGCGTAACCCTAGTAGCGCTTTAGAAATGTTAAGTAGTAGTAGTATATCACTGATGAGGTCAGCAAAGAGAGACTTTCAAAAGAGAATTGTGTTGGAGGCAAAAACACACAGTAAAAACTTTTTAAGGTATATTAGAAGCAAGAAGCTGGTAAAAGAATCAGTTGCACCGCTAGATAACCAGGTGTTAAAGGGGTACTCAGGAAAGACAGGGCCATAACGGATAGATTAAATTAATTCTTTCTTTTGGTCTTCACCGAGGAAAATGTGAAGGAGATAGCAGTGCCAGAAATGGTACTCAGTGTGGATGAGTCAGAGAAACTGAAACAAATCTCTGTAAACCTAGATGATGTAATGTGGCAATTTGACAAATTGAACAGTAGCAAATTGTCTGGACCGGATGGTATATATACCAGAGTACTGATAAAATTGAAAAGCTATTGTTAGTAATTTGTAATGTATCTTTAAAATCCAGCATGGTACCGGTAGATTGGAAGGTGGCCAATGTAACGCCAATTTTTAAAAAGGGTTCCAGAAGTGATCCGGGAAATTATAGACCAGTGAGCCTGATGTTGGTGCCAGGCAAAATGGTAGAGACTATTATTCAAGAACAAAATTACAGAGCATATACAAACGCATGTATTAATGAGACAAAGCCTATGTGAATTTAGTCAAGGGAAATCTTGCCTCACAAATCTACTATATTTCTTTCAAGGGGATAATAAACATGTGGCTAAGGGTGAGCTGTTCGATATTGTGTATCTGGATTTTCAAAAGGCATTTGGCAGAGTACCTCATTAAACACTCCTGAGGGAATTAGAAAGTCATAGGATAGGAGGTAATGCCCTATTGTGTTTTAAAAACTGGTTTAAAGATAGAAAACAGAGAATAGGGTTAAATGATCAGTGTTCTCAATGGAGAAGAGTAGATAATGGTGTTCCCCAGGGGTCTGTGCTGGAACAGCTGCTTTTTAAGATATTTAGTAAAAAAAAAAAAAAAGGCCGGTTTCTGACACAAATGAAACGGGCGCTAGCAAGGTTTTCCTTGGAGTGTGTATGTTTGAGAGAGTATATGTGAGAGAGACTGTGTGTGTGTGAGAGAGTGAATGTGTGTGTGTGAGAGAGAGAGAGAGTGTGAGTCTGGGTGCGAGTGTGTCTGTGAGAATGAGAGTATGTGCAAGTGTGTATGTGAGACAGTGTGAGAGAGAGAGAGTGTGTTTCATACAGAAACAGTGTGTGCGAGAGAGAGAGTGTGTGTGAGACACAGACTCTCTGTGAGACTGAGTGTATGAGACCAAGAGAGTGTGTGAGTGATTGTGTGACACAGAGAGTGAATGTGATACAGTGTGAGACATAGAGTGTGTGAGAGACAGTGTGTGAGAGTGAGAAAGAAAGAAAGACATTGACTGTGAGAGAGAGAGAGAGAGTGTGTGTGTGACAGAGATACTTCCCCCCCCCCCCCCCCTCTATCTGGTGTCTGAGCGTTACTGTGCAGGACGCTGAGCTGTGGCTGTGCTTCAAGAAACTGACCAATCCTATTTAAGCCGAGAAACCTCGTGTGGTTGGTCACTTCTGCTTGTGAGGAACCCGGAAGTACGTGATGTCAATTCAGGAGATGGATACCGAGAGCAGGAATGCCTCAGCCATGCAGTCACCTTCAGAATGTTTTATTATATAGGAGGATGATCTGAAAATAGAGAGTTTAAAATTGCTGTTTCTACCAGGTAGAATAATTTTTAAAGCTGTTTTAGTGATATTTAATGTAGATTTCATGATATTCATATGTAGAGATGGGAAGGTTTCAAATAAATTAAAATGGTGTGCATTAAGAAACCAAACACAAAAACCTTTTGTCCTTTATCCCTAGTAAAAAAGGCCCTTTTCTGACACAAATGAAACGGGCGCTAGCAAGGTTTTCCTTGGAGTGTGTATGTTTTGGTGAGTATGTGTGAGATTGACTGTGTGTGAGAGAGAGTGAATGTGTGTGTGTGGTTTTTTTTGTGTGTGTTGCTTGTGTGGAAGGTTGGTTTTTCCTTTTTGTGTGTGTGTGGGGGGGGGGGGGGGGGGGGCGGCCTGTAGCTCCTGTAAGCACTTGGGAACCTGCCTGCCAAGTCCTTAATATGCCTGTGTTCTGGTGAGCTGTGTTTGCAAATTTGAACTGCATGTGTATTTGTCAGCATTCCATTCCTTGTTCTGTGGAAGGCTGCGTTTTGATGTGTTTTTTGGTGGGGAGTGGGGGTGGGTGGGGAGGAAGTCCCTTTAAGCACTTGAGTACCTGCCTGTGAAGTCGTTAATGTGTGTTGTGGATAGCTGTGTTTGCTTGTGGTTGGGGGAGTGTGTCTTTTGAAGCTCCTGTAATCACATGGGAACCTGCCTGCTTGCTGTTTTTATCTCCATTTGTATTTGTCTGGTTTTCTGGTTGTGTGGAAGTGTGCGTTTAGATTTTGGGTGGGTTGGGAGGAGAGAGGGGGTGCAGACGTCGAGTCAGTGGTTAGTTTTGTGTGGGTGGTCATTTCTTAGGGTGGCCGTTTCTTAGGGTGGCTGCACATACCAGGAGCAGGAGCATGGGCATCCAAATAATTTTGTGCTTCCAGCGACGTTCCTCGTTTCTCTGTGCTGCACAGAAAGTGACTCCTTGTGCTGTTGAGTCTCCTCGGAAGAAAAAAAAATGTGTGTGTGCTTGGTTTTGAGTGTATGGGAATGAGGGCTGTGTTGGGGAGTGGAAACAGAGATTAACCAATGGGCTTCCTTGCTCCTGTGTAGTAATCATCGTGCACCATGGCCGGAGTCGGAGAGGAGAGGGAGGGCAGTGGAACGGTGAGCGAGCGGCTGCGGGAGGGGGGTACTGGGGGCGGGGTCCAGCGCCGATTTTGGTTGGTTTTGAGTGTATGGGAATGACGGCTGCATTGGGGAGTGGAAACCGAGATTACCCAATGACAATCCGATTTGTTTTGTCATTGCACCGCTCTCAACGTCATCACGTTGTGGGACGGGGCAGACACTCATGCGATCTTGCAACTACAAATTTAGAACGTTGGAGGTGCCTTTTATATATAGAGATATGGAGTTGGGAATAACTAATGAGGTAATTAAATTTGCTGATGACAGTTATTCAAAGTTGTGAAATCGCAAGAGGATTGTGAAAAATTGTAAGAGAACCTTACAAGACGGGGAGACTGGGCATCCAAATGGTAGATGACATTTATTGTGAGCAAGTGCAACGTGGTACATGTGGGGAAAAAGGAATCCAAACTATAGCTATGTGATGCAAGGTTCCACATTAGTAGTCACCGCCCAGGAAAAGGATCTGGGTGTCATTGTTGATTATAGGTTGAAACCCTCTGCTCGTGCAATGGTGGCTAAGAAAGCAAGTAGAATGTTAGGCATTAATAGGAAAGGAATGGAAAACAAAAATGAGAATGTTATGCCTTTGTATCGCTCCATGATGCGACTACACCTGGAATACTGTGTGCAATTCTAGTCACTGCATCTCAAAAAAGATATAGCAGTATTAGAAAAGGTACAGAGAAGGGCAGCAAAAATAATAAAGGGAATGGGATGACTTCATTATGAGGAAATGCTAAAGCTTCTAGGGCTCTTCAGCTTGGAGAAGACGGCTTAGAGGGAAGTATGGTAGAGTTCTATAAAATACTGAGTGAAGTGAAACAGGTAGACCTGAGTAGTTTACTGTTTCCAAAAGTACTAGGACTAGGGAGCCATGCAATGAAGCTAACAAATAGTAATTTAAAATTAAAACAAACTGAAAAAAATATTTCTTCACCCGGTGTGTAATTAAACTGTCTGGAATTCATTGCCAGAGAATGTGGTACTGATCATTTTGTTCAGTACTGGAAACTCAATAGAAAATTAAGTACATTCAAGTAGTAACACACTGAATGAGAAAATAAGCACTTAAGTACTAAGAAAAAATGGAGAAAAAAAACCTCGGGAATACAGTTCAAGCCGCCATTATTATGGCTATAGCTTAACGTATATAACAAAAGAGAGGGAAAGAAGTACAAACTAAAGTCCAAACAAAAAAAACAGCACAACGGGCCTTTAAAAATGGAACACAGTTCTTTAATGAATGAGCCTTGACAAAAAGACCCGATATGGGCCCTGTTTCGGTGACTAGCACCTGCGTCAGGGGTCACAGTGATGATGTGGAAAACTTTGGGAATAACTCAAATATATTCCTCTGCAATATATTATTCCTTACCCCACGTCTCACATAGTAAAAGCTACAAAGCAAGAAGGCACTTTCACTTTCTGTATCCAAACGGATGAGAAAATTAAGCACTTAAGTACTAAGAAAAAGTGGAGAAAAAAAACCTCAGGAATACAGTTCCAGCCTCCGTTATTATGGCTATTGCTTAACGTAACATCATACATTACAAAAACATAAATCTCTTAAATCTCAGAGTGAAAAACCATATGCAAAAACACAGGCTTGAATATTCCAAAATATGTTTTCTTTCAGTACTTTTCAATACAAGCTGACACATTTGTAATCTACTTATCTCGTTCGCTATCTTCAACAAAAGCGAACCAGAAACTTATGTCCAACATCCAGTTGTATCCCCAATACCTGACAGTAAATTCCCGTTTTCTTGAAGCTGGTGTCAGGGGTAAAGATCCTGTGCCATGACCGCTGTGACTTGAACTAACCAGGACAACTGGCAAAAAAAAAAACACACCAATGGAGAATTTGAAGGAATAGGTCCACCCCCAACATAGAGGATAACCAATCACATGCCTTTATATCAGTTCTGCTTAATGAACCACCTTAGAAAAATACGGACCATACAGTATAGATATTCAGTCCATAAGTCTCCACAGAATAAATCCACATTTGTTCTGTCTGATGCAGTAATCTCCCAAAATCACCCCTACAGTTGGAGTGATGCAGTTGTTCCAAAACTATACATTACAGCATATTAAACTGATGATTCTTCAATTCACAATGTGCCACTAAAGGGGCTTCTAATTTCTTCAACTTTAAACACGAACGATGCTAAATAAGGTGTATTTTTAAACTTCTTGATGTTTGCCCTATATACAAAGGATCACAAGGACAGCAAATTAAATAACCCCAGTGGATTCATATGTAGTACATGTGCACTTTTTCCCAGGACTAGGGTGCACAGAAACAGTTTCTTTGATACACATAACAGTGGCCACATTTCTTATGACTCTCCATCTTAGAGTGCTAATCCAATTTCTGAGCCCATACATCATTATGACTCAGTAAATCACCCAAGTTACAGTTCGTTGGTAAGAAAACAGAATTCTAGCATTGTCAAATACTTGTGTTCTTAACAACGCAAAATGTTTTTAAATGGCTCTACTCAACACATCAGTAGCAGCAGTATACTTCATAACAAAAGGTATATATCTTTTTCTTGCTGTATAGCTTTATACTGTAAAAATTCCTCCCATGGGTTATACAGAGCTCTTTTAGCTGCACGTGTCATCAAACTTTCAGGATAACCTCACTGTATAAATTTCTGACCAAGTTCCTGCATCTTCCTCTTAAACTCAACCTCAGAAGAACAAATCTGCCTTTCCTTGTCATCAAGCAGATGAAGCCATTACGTATGGGTTGTGTCCATCAACCAGCAGGGGGAGATAGAGAGCACTCAAATTTCACAGTGCCACATGGTCAGCTAGCTCCACTGCCTCTTCAATATTCTCTATCTCCCCAAGCAGGGTGGTTGCAGCTTGATGAAGCTCCTTAAAAAATCTGCCTGGGGGTGGCTCCTGGCTTGCCAGTTGTTAGCCGGGGTGTTAGAGGCTATAGCAGCTTCACTTTAAAGGCACATAGGTTAGCCCTTTTCCTGCCTTACCCATCCCCCCAGTGGATGTGAGCACATTAGTTTCACCTTTCCCTGCTCTTTCCCACTCTATACTTGGTGGATGCAGGCACATTGGTTCGCCTTTCCCTGCCTTTCCCACTGTTCTGTACCTCCGGAGTTGATTTGATTGCCTCTTTTTCTGTTTTCTCTACTTTCCTCACAGCGTTAAAAAAAAAAAAAAAAAAAAGCAAGAGGTTTTCTTCAGTTTCTACAGCGTGACCGGAGCTTGTATACTCGGTCCAGTGAGGTAAGAGTGTTTTCTGACTCCGGGGAGGGCCCGCGATCGGGACGTTTTTGGCGCGAAGCCGCCATTTTGAATTTTCCGCCGTTTTTTCGGCGATGGCTGCAGAGAGTGTTAAGCGCTGTTCCAAGTGTGGCAAACGCAGATCAGCAGCGGGGCTCTGTAAAACGTGCTGTTCAGGCATAAGAGCCGGTCCGAGCATTGCGAGCGATGATTCTTCCCTCTCAGTGGAGCTGGCAGCGGGCGCCATTTTGAAAGCACCACATGGCGCGACCCCTGCTGAGGCGGAGGGTCTGGAGACCGGAGGGGGCCCTCGAATTGAGGCTGGCCAAAGAGCTACTAGCCCCGGACTGGAACCGGGTGCCCCTGACTTTCTCCCCTGACTTTGTATTATTGCTTCATAATGCATATATGCTTAAAAGAGCTCAGCCACAGGGGTTTTCTACGGCCCCCCTTCCTGCCCCTCCGGTGGATGCAGGCCTGGGATTGCCCTCTGAGGCGTTTTTCCCTGATAGCTGGCCGCAAGAGAAGCGCAGAAGGGTAAATTCCCCTTCAGAGAGTGGCGCACCCCCCCCCCCTCCCGTGGTCGGGACATGGTGACTCTGAGGGGTCTGGCAGGCCCTCATGGCCAGAGGAACCAGAGGAAGGTGCAGAAGGGCCACTGGATCCAGATGATCCGTCCGCGGTGCGGATTTTCCACCGCGAGGAGCTGCCAGCGCTTATTTCAGATTGTCTTACAGGTCCTCTCTATTGAAGATCCTGGGAGTGGCGTGGCCTCCTTTGGAAATCCGAGGATGGCAAGTACCAAAAAGCCTGCTCGAGCCTTTCCTTTGCATGACTCCATCCAAGAGCTTATTTCAGCTCAATGGGCTGACCCCGAAGGACCTTTGAAAGTTTCCAGGGCTATGGGGCAATTATACCCTCTGAGTGAGGAGCATTTGGCTCGCTTTGCAATGCCTAAGGTGGATGCCCTAGTCACAGCTGTGACAAAGAGAACTACCCTCCCAGTTGAAGGAGGTGTTGCCCTGAAGGACATGCAAGACCGTAGACTGGAATCAGCAGTTAAACGGTCCTTTGAAATTGCTGGTCTTACTATTCGGGCGTCTGCATGCAATTGTTATGCTACTGGAGCCTGCCTGGCATGGTTGCAACAGGTAGTGGAACAGCCCGGTGATGGAGCGGAGCCCTTGTCTGAAGTGGCTCCGTGAATGGAGTCGGCCTTGTCCTTTTTGGCTGACGCCCTTTCTGATATTGTCAGAGCTTCGACTAAACAGATGGCTGTAGCAGTGGCGGCTCGCCGTCTTCTATGGCTACGGCATTGGGCGGCGGACATGGCCTCTAAGCAAAGGTTGGTGAAGTTGCCCTTTCAAGGCCTTCTTCTGTTGGGTGAGGAGTTGGAGAAAATTGTGAAAGGCCTGGGAGATGCTAAATCCCAGCGCTTACCCGAGGATAGGCCGCGGCCTCCCTCCAAGGGTCAGGTGGTTCACTCCTCTTATAGACCTCGCTTCCGTGAAGCTAGAAGGTACAGCCCGGGGCATTCTGCTGGGTCCACTTCTCGTGGCCAGCTTTCAGCAGAGGAACTCCTTTAGCTTGGACAAACGTTCCGCAGCAGCAGGCTCAAGACCTGGAGTTCAAGGGCGACACTCTCAATGAGGGTGCGCCGGCCCCCTCCTCGATTCCTGTTATAGGTGGGTCTTTTCGCCCTATTCTGGACTTAAAATAATTAAACAAGTCCCTAAGAGTGCGGCATTTTCACATGGAAACCCTGCGCTCCGTCAGTGCGGCGGTACAGCCAGGAGAGTTTCTCACGTCTCTGGACCTGAAAGAAGCTTACTTGCACATTCCAATTTGGCCCCCGCACCAGAAGTTTCTGCGGTTTGCGGTGATGGGAAAACATTTCCAGTTTCGGGCCTTGCCTTATGGCCTCGCCACAGCTCCCGAACCTTTTCCAAGGTAATGGTGGTAGTAGCTGTTTTTCTTAGGCGAGAAGGTATCCGGGTTCACCCATACCTAGACGACTGGCTCATCAGAGTGGACTCCGCAACAGAGAGCCATCAAGCTACAACCAGAGTGGTCTCAGTACTGCAATCTCTGGGCTGTGTCGTCAATGTAGCCAAAAGTCATCTGACCCCCTCGCAATCTCTAGAATATTTGGGGGCACGGTTCGACACAGACTCGGGATATGTATTCCTAACCGAGCTAAGGTGGTGCAAGCTTCAGAATCAGGTCCGTCTGCTCCTGAGGATGCCCCGCCCGCGAGCTTGGGACATTGTCCAGCTGTTGGGATCGATGACAGCCACCTTGGATTTGGTGCCCTGAGCGAGAGCGCACCTGAGACCTCTGTAGTATTCCCTGCTTCAACGATGGTCTCCAGTATCTCAGGATTATCAATGCAGACTCTCTTGGCTCCCTGCGGCCCGACTCAACATGGAGTGGTGGCTCTCAGACAGCATGCTGCGGCGAGGCATGCCGCTGGCGCTCCCCGATTGGTGCCTAGTGGTGACAGATGCCAGCCTGAAGGGCTGGGGCGCACATTGCAAGGGGAAGCATGCCCAGGGTCTTTGGACACCCGACGAGTCGGAGTGGTCCATCAATCACCTAGAGTTGAAAGCGGTGTTTCAGGCGCTTCTGGCCTTTTAAGTGACCCTGGAAGGATTGGCTGTCAGAGTGATGTCGGACAACACGACAACAGTGGCCTACATAAACCGACAAGGTGGCACTCAGTGCAGAGTGCTGACCGCGCAGGCCGAACAGATTTGCCACTGGGCTGAGCTGCATCTACAGTTTCTGTCGGCAGCTTACATTGCAGGTCAGAGCAACGTGCAAGCCGATTATCTAAGCAGGCATCAAATCGATCCAGCGGAATGGGAACTGGCAGATGAAGTATTCCTGCAGATATGTGCCAAATGGGGCAAGCCCGTAATGGATCTTATGGCGACAAGCTCAAATGCAAAGTCCCGTACTTTTCAGCAGACGGAGAGATCCTCGCTCAGCCGGGTTGGATGCCTTGGCTCAACCCTGGCCTCTGGGCCTCTGGTATGTGTTCCTTCCGTGGCCCTTGATAGGGCGTGTGCTCCTGCGGATTCGGCTTCACCCAGGAGAAGTGGTTCTCATCGCCCCGGATTGGCCCAGGGGGCCTTGGTATGCGGACCTCCGACAGATGCTAGTGGAGGCTCCCCTTCCTTTACCTCTGGTCCCGAACCTGTTGTCGCAGGGACCGGTGGCCCTGGAGGACGCCTGCCGTTTTGGTCTTATGGCATGGCTATTGAGAGGGCGCAATTGAGAGGCAAGGCTATTCCAAAAATGTTATTTCCACTCTCCTGCAGGCCCGCAAGCGGTCCACTTCCGTGGCTTATGCCAGGATCTGGCGCCAGTTTGAGGCTTGGTGTGTTTCAAAAGCGATCACACCCATGCGGGCTCCTGTCTCGCCGATTCTGGACTTTTTGCAGGATGGTGTACAAAAAGGCTTGGCCTATAATTCCCTGCGGGTGCAAGTGGCAGCATTGGCCTCCCTTCATGGTAAGGTTGCAGGCGCGTCTTTAGCTGCTCATCCAGATGTGGCACGGTTTCTTAGAGGGGTGCTTCGGCTCCGTCCTCCCGTGCGGGCATCTTGTCCAGCTTGGAACCTGGGGTTAGTTTTGAAGGCTATGCAGGGTTCTCCTTTTGAGCCACTACAGTGAGCTTCAGAGAAAGATTTGACACTAAAGGCCGTTTTTCTGGTGGCCATTACTTCGGCGAACGGGTGTTAGAACTCCAGGCGCTGTCCTGTCGAGACCCATTTCTGCAATTTTCAGAGTCCGGGGTCACGGTTTGTACCGTGCCTTCCTTCATGCCTAAGATGGTTTCAGCGTTTCACCTAAACCAGCCTATTTTTCTACCCTCTTTTGTTAAGGAGGAGTTTCCAGAATCCTTTGGGCAGTTGCACCTGTTGGATGTGCGCAGGACTCTGTTGCAGTATCTGCGAGTTACTAATTCTTTCAGGAACTCTGATCATTTGTTTGTTTTACTATCAGGTTCTCGCAGAGGGTCTCCAGCGTCTAAAGCCACTATTGCTCGCTGGCTCAAAGAAGCTATCTTTTCAGCTTATCTGCTTGCTGGTTGGCCTCCACCTGTAGCCTTTAAGGCACATTCTACAAGAGCGATTTCTTTCTCTTGGGCTGAAACTGGAGCACTCTCTCTTCATGAGACTTGCAGTGCAGCAACATGGGCTTCGAAGCTCTCAGTTGCCCAACATTACAGGCTGGATGTGGCTGCTAGGAGGGATGCGCGTTTTGGAGCACAAGTGCTAGCGCGTGGTGTGACTTGTTCCCACCCTATATAGGGATTGCTTTGATACATCCCATACGTAATGGCTTCATCTGCTTGATGACAAGGAAGGGAAAATTAGGTTCTTACCTTGGTAATTTTCTTTCCTTTAGTCATAGCAGATGAAGCCATGAGCCCTCCCTGTATGATTGTCTGTATGCTATGAATCTGTTTCAGGTTCTGTTCTTGTTTCCTGAAGTTCTAATCCTTCCTTGGGAGAAAGTTGGAAAACAGTCTTCAGGATTCTTGTTCACTTATAGGAGGATGAGTTCATTCCCTCCAGGAGGATGTGTGTATTCCCTCCATAAATACAAAGAGGAGGACGACTTTATTCCCTCCAGGAGGATGTGTTCATTCCCTCCTTTTGAGTTCATGCCCTTGTTATGGGGCCATCGTTCGCTGTGAGGAAAGTTCATGTTATTCCCATTGCGGTTTGTTATACTGCTTTGGAAGCTTCAAATACTGAAGAGGCAGTGGAGCTAGCTGACCATGTGGCACTGTGAAATTTGAGTGCTCTCTATCTCCCCCTGCTGGCTGATGGACACAACCCATACGTAATGGCTTCATCTGCTATGACTAAAGGAAAGAAAATTACCAAGGTAAGAACCTAATTTTCCCATACCGCTGGAATTGGGCAAAAGGAATACTGCAGTTCATATGAGGAGGATGCATACTGGAAAATTGTAGCAGTGAATTCCTATTGGTGATCTTAGAGAATAGTTATTGAAAAACTATTAGACTGTATCTCCACCAATACGTCCAAGAAAGTAATCTTGGACATATCACTGTTAACCTCAAATGTAATAGTTTGATGACAGGTATTCAAATATGTTTCAAACTGATGTAAAACCTCCAATGAGCCTGTCCATATATTTAAAAAATGTCATCAATGAGGCAAACCCAGCACCGAATGTATTGAGCATAGTTAGAGGAATATGCCCATCGCTCGCAGAGATCATTGGAATAAAATTCTTAATCACTGTTCACTGAATCTTTTGCTCATGTTGATTTAGACTTTAAAGATTAAAATGAGTGTTTTGACACACAATTATGATGGGCTCTGGTTGCCTTATAGAGTGATAACCAATATAATAAACATGTGAAGGATATTCAAGTGAAAATTGATAAGTTTAAGACAGTTAAATCAGCAAAACCTTTTTAAAAATATCGTTATCATCAGGATTACACTGATGTATATGTTTGGATGCGTATAGACAATGTGGGTGAGTCCTCTAAGAAAGCTGCTAGTTTTCAAATTTCATTTGGTAGCTCCGGTGGGAGCGATTGCAAGCTCCTTGAGCAGGGACCGTCCTTCTATGTTAAACTGTAAAGGCGCTGCGTAACCCTAGTAGCGCTTTAGAAATGTTAAGTAGTAGTAGTAGTAAATCTTCAGATGAAGAACATGAGGAGGATATAGGGAAGCTCGGGCCAGAGGATGGGGGAGAGGAGGAAGGGGATCCAAACCTATCACTTGAGTTCAAGCACAAGTTCATTGCAATCAATTGTGGTGAATCTGTCTAAGAAGATTTTGTCTGAAGGGGAAATGCTGGTATTGTCGAAAGGGCTTTCTTTTGTCCCTGTTAATACGCATAACCCTTTTCAATTCTGGCTGGAGTTAAAAAGAATTTATTAGATGCCTTCAATTACGGCTGTTTTTTTTTATTCCCATAAAAGAAGGTTTTGATTGATCTGTGGTGTTTGATAATTTGTCATGGGCTCTCCCCGGGTCCATTGGATCCTGGAGTATTAATGTTTAAACCTGTGGTTTTGAAAGAAGTGGAAAAATGTTGGTTTTGTGAAATTTAATGTATCTAAATTGGAAAGAGATGCTATAAAGAGCCTGAGCATGGATTCTACAATTGTGATTTGTTGTGCTGACAAGGCAAGTGCGGTAGTAGTTTGGGCAAAAGAAGATTATATGCCCGAGGCTCAGTTTCAACTTGTCAATAAGAACAGTTATTCAGAATTGGCTGTTGAAACTGTTCTGACCTCTTAGTGTCTTTTGGTTACCTTGGATTAGAGAATGACACGGGAGCGGGTAATCGCGGTAAACTGCAGTAAAACCGCAGGAATGGGGAAAATTTTCAAAGTTTTACCGCGAGTGCAAAAAGAGGTTATTTCCTCGCCCCGCAGGAGCAGTAATAACCCCTGCACCCATGGTTCAACAGATGCCTACCCATGGGCGTAGTTTGGGGGGTTGAGGGGGCATTGCCCCCCAAGCGCAGGGCTGGCGCAACGCTGCAGGCAGCTCATCCTGCCCTCAGCTCCCGGACAGGCTTCCTCTTTGTTTCTTCCTCCCCCACCCCCTCCCCCTCATGTGCATTTAAACCTTTTATTTTCCTCGCAGTGACGGCAGTCCCTCACTCAGTGTCCCGCCTTCTTGCGATGATGTATTTCCTGTTTCTGCGAGAGCAGGACACTGTGTGAGGGAAGGGAAAGGCTGGAGGTGAGCCCACTGTGTTGTGTGCTTCACTGCCATCGCTGTGAGGAAAATAAAAGGTTTAAACATGCGGGGCAGGAAGGAGCAGAGAGGAAGGCTGACAGGGAGCTGAGGGAGGGCAGGGAGAATCGCTGGATGGGAGCGGAGGGGGAGAGAAGAGATTGCTGGACATGGATGGGAGGGGAGGGGAAGAGAAGAGATTGCTGGACATAGAGGGGAGGGCAGGGGGAGAGAAGATATCGCTGGACGAGGAGGGGAGGGCAGGGGAGAGGAGAATTGCTGGACATGGATGTATGGAGGGGAGGGCAGGGGAGAGAGGAGAATTGCTGGACATGGATAGATGAATGGAGGGGAGAGGAGAATTGCTGAACCTCGATGGATGGAGGGGTCAGGGGAGAGATGCTGGACATGGATGGGTTGGAGGGGCCAGGGGAGAGAGGAAAATTGCTGGATATGGATGGAGGAGAGGGCAGGGGAAAATGAGTTGCTTGGTCATGGATGGATGGAGGACAGGCAGGGAAGAGAGGAGAATTGCTGGACATGGATGGATGAATGGAGGGGGCAGGGGAGAGAGCAAATTTACTGGATATGGTTGGATTGAGTAGAGGGCAGGGAAGAATGGAGAGTTGCTGGACATGGATGGATGGAGGGGAGGGCAGGGGAGAGCAAATTTGCTGGATATGGATGGATGGAGGAGAGGGCAGGGGAGAATGGAGAGTTGCTGGACATGGATGGATGGATGGAGGGAAGGAAGTCAAAAAGGAGATGCACATGGAGATGAGGGAAGAGAGGAGAAATGTTGGACAAGGATGGAGGGAAGGAAAGCAACACCAGACTTTGTGGAGGGGGAGAGGGAGGGAAAGTCACATCGGACCCTTGGAGGGAAGGAAGAAGGTAGGGAGAGAGAGTGACACGACCTTGCAAGGTGGAAGAGGAGGGTAGATGAGGGCTAATAGGATGGGAATGAAGGCTAAGGAAGTGGGTGAAAAAAGATAGGGGTTTAGGAGACTGGATATTAAGTGAGAGACAGAGGGAGCAATGGCTATTAGGTAGATGAGAAGTGAAACAGAGAGAAAGGGGGATAAACACAAGTAAGGGGGGGGGGGGGACATGAATTGAAAGGTCACTGCCAGATAGATGTAGAGAAGGAAAGGACAAAACCAAGAGGAGAGAGAAGAAATGGAAACGCCAACTTGGAAAAGAATTTAGAGAAGACGGACACGTGGAAAGTGGAAAAGAGACTGGAACCAGCCTAATTAGAAAAATAAAGTGCTTGGACAGCAAAGGTAGAAAAGAGATATTTTATTTAATACTTTTTAAGGACTGAGATGTGCCTTCTTTGTGAAATGTACATCTTTTCTACTTTTGTATTTTGTAGAGTGCAGGAGAAAATACATTTCTGTTTCTCTTTTACCAATGTTTACCTGGCTTTCTTGAGGGAGATCTCTATTTCAGTTTTTCTGTGGTTCCCTGTTTTGTATGGTGAGAAAATAATTAAACGTGCTTGGAGTTGTAGAATGATTAGAAAAATTAGTGCTCATTATTGCTTGTTATGTGAATGAATATTCCATAACTGTTTCATTATTGTTTGCTAGTCCAGTCCAGTATTATTATATTTTAAGGGCATTTGTTTTAATTCATGTATGCAGTCCTTACATGCACATTTATTTATTTATTTATATCCCACATTTTCCCACACATGCAGGCACAATGTGGCTTACAGAAAATTAGGAGGAATTACAAATTATGAAGATACAGATAAGCGAAAAAGATAAAACAAGGGGGCATTGACTAACAGCGGAAAACTAAGCAGGGAGGGGAATTTAAGGGAATATTAATCAGCAGGGGAACTAGTGGAGTAGTTTTTTGGATTTTTTTTTTTTAACACCTAATGAAGGCAAAGGAGCTCTCTTGTTTTTTTTTTTTTTTTACGGGCGAGGAAGGCTAGAGCTCTAAAGACTGGGGGGCAAGGGGGGAAGACTAAGTATGCCCCCAAAGTCAGCACCACCAGCCAGACACCCCTAAACTCAACTGGCCCACAAGACCCAGGAGTATCCCCAACAGACAAATCCAGGAGCTGCTGAAGCACCGTCCACCACCTGCTGGAGATAAAGATGTACTGAGGTGAAGGAGGAGCTTGCCGTCTGGTATCACTGCCTTGAGCTTTGTAATCTCTATCTCTACCTGCTGGTAGATGGACACAACCCACCAGTTCTTGGATTCATCTGCTGCATACGCTAAGGAAGTATAAATTACAAATTGTGAGCACTCGGCAGTGCTAGGGCAAGAACAAGGGGAGAGCTGTTCCTTTAAAAGTCAGCATCCTTCCTCTGTCATCCCTTCTAGACGAGCAGGTCGCCCTCTGGTGGCCAAAATGCTGGTGAAGTCTTTAGTTCAGGGAAAGAACTACTTCAGAAGCCACTAGTTCATGGAAGGAACTACCCTCCCCAGAAGCCACTGCAGTTCCAGCAGGACTCTCAGGAAGGGGAGGGAGGAATGAATGATTGGGAAATGAGTTCTGATTCAGGGAATGAGCATCAGCTGGGGGAGCTCAGGGTGGAGGAGGACATGGAATGCAATAAAGATGAAGTAGGGGAAGAAGAAGGGGTAGAGTGTATGGAGGTGTCTGGTTTTGCTCGAACTCAAGGAGGAAAGGTGAAGGAGGTGATCAAATGAAGACTAATGCTGTGACGAAAGAGCTTGAACAATAAAGCCCAGTGTTTTTCTAAGAATCTTGAGTGTGCTGGAGTCCATGGGATCGTATGATGAGCAAGCATGAAGGGTGCTGACTAACAGAGGGGAGAGACAGAACAGGAAGGAGCAGGTCCTGGTCAGGAGCTGGGCTGGTTTATCCGGTCTGGAAGAGTCGGTTGAAGCTAAGCAGGAACAGCCTCGGCCTCACCTGGAAGGGTGACCTGGTTACAAAATAAAAAAACAATAATAATAGCGAGCAACTATAATAACCCTCCTCACCACCACCCTCTACCCTTCCAACCCCAACTATGCCCTAGAGGGGAGAAATATCCCCTATGAAGCACTGTTATGATTTTGTTTTTTAAACCCAAAGGTAAATCTTAAGTGTGGTTAAACAGCGAGGCTTCTGTGGATAGGGACAGAGTTTGTGGGGACGGGGTGGAGGTGGGGACAAATTTTGTCCCCGCGTCATTCTCTACCTTGGATGTCTGTTCACTGTACACTAATATACCTTAAGATGAAGCGTTGGCGAGCTTGTATGCCTATTTAGAAGTTCATCCATGTCCTTATTTAATTCCTTGTGAATTTTGATACAGTTGAGACGGGTTGCCATGAATTCTCATTTTTTTTTTAAATTTTATTTTACCAGCAGGTTTTAGGAATAGCGATGAGGGCTTTGTTTGCTCCCACCGTTGCTAATTTATTTATAGCATTGTTTGAAGAACGATATGTGTAGTCTTCTAACTATTCTCAATATATTTGACGCTGGGTTCGCTTCATTGACATATTTTGTATATGGATGGACTCTTTGGCGGTTTTACATCATTTGAAACATATTTGAATACCTGGTTAACATTGGAAGTAAGTGTGTTAGGTTGTCTTAAGGGGTGATTTGTTAATTCTTTCCTGGCTGCACAACTGGAAGTCCATTTGTTTTTTGAAGGATGTCAGTTATCTGAAGCCACCTCTTGGAGCTCCTTATCCAGAATAGAATCTCAACTTAATACTCAAGTCTCTCCAAAAATCTGCTTTTGAGCATCTTAAAAAACCTACTTTGAAAGATCTTACCTTAAAATCCATTTTTTTTGTGGCTATTGTGTCTGCTAGGAGGATTTCTGAAATTCATGACTAGATCCATTCCTTCTTTGCAGAGTCTAGAGTGATACTCAGAACTGTTCCTTCTTAAGGTTTCATTTAAACCAGCCTTTGTTCTTGCTCTCCTTCTGTAGGAAAGACTGTCTCAGATTTTGTTACCTTATGTTACCTGATTGTGTGCCATGTTCTTCTTCACTATCAAAGTCACCAATGAAATCTGTCACTCAGATCATTTTGTCATATTTTGTAGGTCCTAATAAAGGGTCATCTGCTTCTTAGGCTACAATTGCTGATTGGCTGAGAGAGACCATTGCTTGGCTTACATTCTCGCTAGGAAGCAATCACCAGCATCCTCTAAGGCTCATTCCACAAGAGTGCTGTCCATATCATGGGTGGAATCATATGTGTTGTCTCTGGATGAAATTTGTAGATTGACCACTTTGTTGTCTCTTCATACCTTTTCCAAGCATTATTGATTGGTTATTTCGGCCCAGGTAAAAACTCCCTTTGGAGTCTCGGTGCTTCCTGCTGGGATTTCTGTTTCCCACCCTTCTTGAGGACTGCTTTGCTACCTCCCACAATTTCTGAACTCATCTGTTGATGACAAGGAAGGATTACATCTTGCCTGATCATTTTCTTTCCTTTAGTCACAACAGATGAGTCCAGAAACCTGCTCTTTTGTTTTCTTTGTTCAGATTTAGTACTTCCGTTTCATTCTTGCTGTTATACTTTTAAAAATCTGATAATTCTCTGGGTGAGGAAGGAGAAGTTGTTATGGTTATCCTTATGTTTCTATTTTGTAAGTGAAATATTGACTGACCTAGCTGCTCACCATCCTATGTAGCAGAGTTTAGTTTGTTGTCCCCTATTTCCACCTGCATAGCCCACAATTTCTGGACTCATCTGTTGTGACCAAAGGAAAGAATATTGAGGTACTACATAATTTTTCCTTGTTTGATATTGCATAGTCTTTTATTTATTTTATAGGTATTTCGAAGAAAAGCTGTGGAATTGGGAGAGAAGCTACTTGCAGCATTCAGTACCCCCACTGGAATCCCTTGGGCTTTGCTAAATATAAAGAGGTTTGTCTCTTTGTATGTTTCAGTCACTTATAATTGCATTCATTGTCAGTTGAAAGTTTCCATTTATTGTATATTGACATAGAGCGACATCAGAGACAAAACCTCCATGTGGTCTCTGAGCACATCAATAAAGGGCTTTTCTTTTTTTAACCTTTTCCAGACAAGAAATATCTGATTTGTAAATTAAAACTAGAAAAGCTACTATCTTATCCAACTCATCCTATACCACACAAATCGCTTAGGAGCCCTTTTACTAAAGTACTTTCTGCATGTAATCAACAATGATAAATGTGTGATAAGTGCAAAGCCTGTGCAGGAAATGCAGGGGGCATGTGTCTCTGCCCTGCATTTACCACAAGGGGCAGACACTTAACCACACGTCACTGCAATACATGCAGTGGCAGATAGCACAGGTGCTACCATACTGCATGTAATAGTGTTGGCCCCAAAAACGGTGCTGTTGCTATAGTGGCACTCACCCCCCGCCCCACACTCCTACACATCCAACATCACCCCAACACCTTCGATTTCCCCCCCCCCCCCAAAAAAAAAAAAAGTCTCAACCCCATTCTGGTTCACCCATCCAAAATCTTGCCCCCTAAGAACCCAACCCACCTCCCACTAAGGATATACCCAGAGGTCTCCATGGTGGTCCACTGGTACCCCAGGCGGCAGCTAAGTTGTAATCCAGGATGGTCTCCTAGACCCTTAGTGGTCATCTTGTGGTATGTGACAGCATAGTACTGACCCATGCTCTATCATACCCAATGACTATTCCACTCGCCCATGTCATGCCCAGCTTCTGCCCACTCTAGAGTAAAGTAACAGATGTAGGATTTTTACTGAGTTGGCTGTCTTTAGCGCGGAATACATTCGTGCGGGCCCATGCATGAATGGAGGGGGAATGACTGAATGATTGTAGATTGTAAGGAAGAGAAGAATGGGATAAAGACAAACTCACAACTCTAACAGAAGGCAGAGACTGGATTTAGGACACAGTCATAGATGCTCCCTCACTACTCTTCTAGATGGGATACTCTCTTCTGGGGAGTCAGGCATGCAGGCCACCTATTTTGAACCTGAATTTTAGTCCCGAGAGCTCGATCATCCTTTCTTCTTAAGCCTCACAGGATAGTGTCTCATTAGGTCTTGAGCAGAATTGGTCTCCTTGGGTAATTTATTAAGTTCAGGATACAGTTTAAAATCTTACATTTAAATCTCGAGACTCCTTTTGTATCAGCTCCCTCATATCTTTCTTCCGTGATTGTTATATTTGTCCCTGCACATCCCCTCCCTCCCTCCCTTTTCTAGCCTTTGAACATTGGCATTCCTTTCCTTTTGATTCGGTATGTAAACTACCTTGGGCATACCCTCGTTAGGCGATATATCATGCATCTTATAAATAATAAACAATAAGTGAAATAGCTGTTAATCTAGGTATCAGGTTATAGCTTTACAATGCATTCTGCCTAATAATCTCTTGAAAAGTCTGTTTACTTAGCACAGCAGTTTCCTCCTGTTCCTTTCAGTTCTCAGTTCAAACAGAAGTACACTGTAGTGGGCTGTGATGCCATTATCTTCCATTCAGAGCTACCTAGGATTAATTTCCTCTTTTAAACATCCTTCCTCTGTCCCCTCTATTCAATGGCAGGCCTCACTCAAGGGCCATAAACCATATCTCCTGAAACACCATATGCATGTAGTTTAAGCCACCCTTTAGTTATTTTCATTAAATTTTCTTTGCAAACAAATAATGGATGATCAAAAAAGCACAAGAGCACTTTTGCATAGCTAATCACCTGCTTTATGTAAAGGAGAACAATTTTATGTAGGAGGATTTAACATCAACAGATAAGTTTACTTTTTTTCGATGGTAAAATAAAGGGGCCCTTTTACTAAACTGCATTAAGCACTACCAAAGGAAAAATGATCTAACACAGGACTCATGGAAGCATTTTGCATTAGTTTTGCCATTTGTGTGCCCCAGCCGTGCAGTATTTCTTTTTTGTTTTGTTGAGTGGGGGGTGTCATTGGTGTGTCAAAGTGCTATTCAGCTAACATACTGATATTAGCACATGCTAACTAAATAAAGCTGACTTAACACGGGAGCCCTTAGCACTTCCAAAATAGGAAATCACCATTAAAGCACACTTGTTCCATTCTTGAGAGCTCTTTGTGCTTTTTTTTTTTTTTTACCAAAGGAGTATATGAGACAACTATCGCTTAAAAAAAAATAAATGTATATGGATAGAGTAAAAATAAAAGTGAACACCACCTAATAATGGGCATAAAATCACTGATGGCATATGTAAAATGAAGAGAGGAACAAAAAAATAATATATTAGCTCAACACCCATCAGCCGTCTGGCTTAAATTTGGAGATGGACTTTAGCATATTACTCCATGGTTCCTCAACTTCCACTTTTTTTTTTTTGCCACTCCATGGTCTATAGTGGCAATTTTATAATTGACACATGGCATGTGTTTTACGCACTCTGAGGCCTCCTTTTACTGCAGCAGGTAAAAGGCTGTCTTTAAAAAAAAAAAAAAAGAAATGGCTGTGCTGTAAGTGAACTACTTACCACACGGCCAGGAGGGAGCATTTACCCATTGAGGTGGCGGTAAGGGCTCCTGCACTAACCCAGCAGTAACTGGGCAGCATGTGGCACTGCCTGATTACTGCCAGGTAAGCACCAGTGCCACAAAAATAGAAAATATGTTTGTAGCACCGGAAGTTGGGCACACTGGGAATGGGAACTGCTGCCGGACCCTGCGGTAGCCTGGCGGTATTTCCAGATTTGCGCACGGCAAGCCCATTGTCGCAAGCCAACCCTTTAGTAAAAGGACCCCTTCATTATGTTTTTATTTTTAAGCATTCATTTGCAGCCCTCTACTTTTAGTCCTTTTATATATGCCATCAGTGATTTTCTGCCCGTCATTGGGTTTTACACCATCCATATACATTTACTTATTTATTTTTTAATGTGGTAGATTTCTCATATACTCCAATCCATTTTGTTAATTTTGTCTCACTTATTTCGTTGTTGCCTCCTATTTTTATCTTCCCACTTTTTCAATTTTTAATTAACATTCATTTGTAGCCCTCTACCACCTTCATTTTACATATGTCACCAGTGATTTTATGCCCATTAGTGTGTTGGTGGTCACTTTTATTTTTACTCATTCTTTATACATATTTATACATTTATTTATACCCCTCTGCCATCCTCTGTGAGGCCAGTTCGTCATTTTCATGCGCTCCCTGCCTTTTTTCATTAGAATTCACCCTTGCATATGATCATGAAGGTTACTTCACAGTGATGGATCCCATTCCACACATTGTAATCCATTTCGTTTTTTGGTACTATATAATCAGCATTTTTGTCACACACATCTGATTTTAAATATGCACACATGGCTCCTCCATTTGCATTCAAGACACTACTTTCTAGTTACACATTTGTCTGCACTTACAAACTCTTTGTTATGATTCTTTATATATTTTTAAATGCATATTGTTTACCCTATATTTGCTTTGTTTATCCTATATTATGAGTTGAAAAGGTATGCATCTAGTCGCATTTTAGTTCTTAATTACATCATTGTTTTCTTTATATATTTTCTACATTTTTTTACTTTTTAGCTATGAATGTTTGATGCATTATATATATTGCAACACTTGTGAGGGGTTAGGCAGATCCAAGAACCGGAACTCCGGACCGGGGCACTGGAGAGGCAGGCGGGGGTGGGAACAATGGAGGGACTACCGATCCCAGCATCCTCGGGAAGAATCACCTGAACCCTCTAGAAAGGCTAACCAGCGCTGCAATGCCCCTGACTCTCAGAGGAGGCCACTGGACTTCCTTAGAGAAGGTGAACCAGACTACAACTCCCAGGTTCCCAGGGGGGGAGGAGGAGGAGGCTTTTGAGCATTCTCATGATAAAGATTGGGAGCAGCTGGGAAGAGGGGGGAGACAGAATCTATAGAATTGAGGCCAAAGAGGTTGGTGAAGGAATGCAGATAGAGCCCATGGACATTTCTACCTTAGCCCGGGTAGAAAAGGGGCAATCTCAGGGCCTGTTAGCGACCTTTATGAACCGGTTAATTCAATTCATTGAGAGAAAAGCCCAGAGAAGTATCTGAGCGGGTTCCCTAGGGAAGTAGCTTCCACCTGGCCCTGGGCTCAAGCGTGACCCTTGGGGAGGATACCAGGAGTTAATGGCTGGTATAACTGGGAGGGGGTCCCCTTTCCTCAGGTTGCTCTGAGGTGAGAGTTTGCTCAGGTGAGTGTGAAGCGTGCAGCAGAACCTTTTTTGCTGAATGAACTTTGGGGAACCTTTGGGTGAAAGAACTTTGGGGGGTTTTGTGCTGGATGGACTTTTGGAACCTTTTTGCTGGGGAAAGTGCTGGAACCTTTTGCCCAAGGATTAGTGGACTTGATGAACTAGGGGAGGGAAGGGTTTGGACTGTGGGACTCAGTGCTGTGTTAATGCCTGTTGGAAAAGAGCTTGGTTTTTTTTGTTTTTCTTTTTGTTAAAGAGTTGAAACTACAAGAGTCCTGGAGCTATGTACTAAGCCCAAGGAGGCATATAGCCCCAGGGAAGAGATGTAAAAAGAATTGAAGCGGTGCAAAGAAAAGCTACAAAAATGGTATGGGATTTGCGTTACAAGACATATGAGGAGAGACTTGCTGACCTGAACACGTGTACCCTGGAGGAAAGGAGAAACGGGTGATATGATACAGACGTTCAAATATTTGAATCCACAAACAAACCTTTTCCGTAGATGGGAAGGCGGTAGAACTAGAGGACATGAAATGAGATTGAAGGGGGGCAGACTCAAGAAAAATGTCAGGAAGCATTTTTTCATGGAGAGAGTGGTGGATACTTGGAATGCGCTCCCGCGGGAGGTGGTGGAGATGAAAACGGTAACGGAATTCAAAAATGTGTGGGATAAACATGAAGGAATGGATCCTCAGAAGTTTAGCAGAGATGAGTGGCAGAGCCAGTGGGGGGAGGCGGGGCTGGTGGTTGGGAGGCATTGCTAGTGCTAGGCAGATTTCTACAGTCTGTGCCCTGAAAATGGCAGATACAAATCAAGGTCAGGTAACACAAAAAAGTAACACATATGAGTTTATCTCGTTGGGCAGACTGGATGGATCGTACAGGTCTTTCTCTGCCGTCATCTACTATGATGCCAATAACTCCACAGCAGTCCGGGGTTTCCATAAGAGGAATTGTCATCTTCATTATCAAGGCTCCCTTGTGGTATATCAACTGCTGATAATAAATAAATAAGGCTCTGGAACTGCTTAATAGTGACTCTAAGGAGGTTCCAGCTCCAGCAGCGGCTAATCCTAAAATGCCTAGCATTAGGCGACTGCCTAGGTCTTTTCTGTTTATGAGACCATTCAGGAGCTAATTACAGCTCAGTACTCCTCTCCGGATACCAGCTTGAAAGTGATATGGGCTATGCCCTGCCTTTACCCCATGTCTCCTTAGGAGTTGAAGTTAAAGCTGCCCATGGTGATTCCCTGGCAGCGGTGGTAACTAAGAAGACTGCTCTTCCAGTAGAGGGCAGCATTGAGCTTAAAAATGTCCAAGATTGCAAGCTGAAGAACCAGACTTCAGGCCATTTTCCTGCAAAATCTTGCATAAAATATATATGTATGTTTCCTTGTAGGCAGCAATCTGTAGCTGTTATGGCCTCTGCCTATCTCGAGTGCAGCAGGCAGCAGACACCTTACCAGATTGAGTTGCCGGGGACACTAGAATTTCCTAGAATAGACTGGTTCCACATATTTGGTGTACCCCCTTATATGATCTTGTCAGGACCTCAGCGAAACAGATGGCCTTGGAAGTCACGGCAAGGCACTTGTTATGGCTACACCACTGGGTAGCAAATGCTGCCGCCAAGCAACACCTAACAAAGCTTCCATTTCAGGGGAAGCTGCTATTGGAGAGGATCTTGAGAAGTTTAAGGTTTTGGGGGATTTCAAGACACAAAGCCTTCCGGAGGATAAGCCTAAGAGTTCCTCTAGGGTGGCTCAGGCTTGGCCTTGCCTGAGTCTGAGGGGATTCCAAGATGTACTATCCTGGGCGATCTGAAGCCTTTCAGAGGCCTAGCTATTAACAGCGGCAGGCCTTTTCACTCCGATAAGTACCCCTCTGGCCAGTCTGTCTAACCTTCCTTGTTCCCCCTTATTTCCCAGTGATGGGCTGCGGTCAACTCCCCATCTTCTCTCATAGGGGGATGGCTGTCCCTGTTATACAGGGAGTGGGCCAAGGTAACACTATCTACTTCATGGTTCCCCTAAAGTGGGGGTTCCTTCTGTCTGGTTGTAGACCTCAAGCAAGTCAACCAGTTTTTGAAGGCCAAACATTTTCGAATGGAAACCTTGCACTCTGATTGCAGCACCTCTTTGGATCTAAAGGAGGCTTATTTGCATATTCCCATTTGGCCTCCACACCAATGTTTTCTTTGATTTGCGGTTCTCAGTCAGCACTTCCAATTAATGGCCATGCCCTTCGGTTTATCAATGGTCCCCAGGACCTTTTCTTTGAGGTGGTGTCAGCATTCCTGAGAAGGGAGGGGATTAAGGTACATCCTTATCTCGAAGACTGTTTGATCAGAGTGTCTTCTGTACAGGAGAGTCATCGAGTCACCGCCAGGGTCATCTCTCTTCTCCAGTCCATGGGTTAAATGGTCAATCTACTCAAAAGTCACTTAGTTGGGGGTGCAGATTCGAAGTTTGATGTGGGATCCAAAGCCCCACACCTAGGATTATCTAGGATTATGCCCATGTGCTCAGATCAGTGGTGGCAATGCTCAAGGTCTTGCCATGGGCCAGGGTGCAAATGCGGCCTCTTCAGCAGTCTGATGTTCCGATAGTCTCTCGTGTCCCAGGATTACAGCCTGCATCTGCTGTGGATGTCTGCAGCATGGTTTGGTGGCTCAATTCGGCCAGTCTGCGTCAGGGTATGCCATTGGCTTTGCCACCTCCTATGGTAGTGGTAACGGATGCCAGCCTGTCAGGCTGGAGAACTCATTGTCTTCACCTCAGGGCATGTGGAGCAGATTGGAGTCATTGTGGCCGATCAATCGCCTAGAGCTCCGGGTGGTTTGCAAAACTCTTTGCCTTTCAGTTATCTCAGGGACAAGCCAGTCCAGATATTGTCGAACAGAGTCGCTGCAGTGGCCTTTATCAACATGCAGGAGTTCACACCTAGTGTCCAGATGGCAGAGGAGGCTCACCTTCTGCTTTGTTAAACGGAATGTAATTTCCCGTTCATTTCAGCGGCTCACATTGCGGAAACAATAAATGTGAGAGTAGATTCCCTCAGCCGAAATTCTACGGATCCAGTGGGAGTTGGAGCTGTCAGGGTCAGCCTTTCGGTTAGTGACTCAGAAATGGGGCATTCAATTCTGGATCTCATGAGTTGCAGCGCAATACCAAGGTTCCCATGTTCTTCAGCAGAAGAAGAGAGTTTGGTTTGGAAGCGCTGTAGAGCCGTGGTTGTTGTCTGGTCTCTTATATATATTCCCACTCTGGCCTATGATAGGAAGGGCGCTTTTGCAGGATTGTTTCATCCAGGGCAGGTGATACTAATAGCTCTGGATTGTCTCTCCCTACCTACTCCTCTCTCTTCTTTGGGTCATTTCTTTCTTGGTCTTTGAGCCCCCCTTCATGTTGTTTGCTTACCGCGCTTTCTGCTAGGCCAAAGTATTTCTCTAGACATCTGAAAAAGTGGCAGTTGCAGAGTTGCTGCCACATCTGATGTCACTGGACTGGAGTTGGGTTGCATGGGCCTGCCAATGTCGGTAGACTGTAAGCTGGGAAGCAGCCGGGAGGACCCTGACTACTTGGAAGTTAGCTCATAGGGAAGAGATTTCCTCTTGACCTTTAGTTCTCCAAGGATGGTGACAGTTCAGATACTGGTCTCCAGCCTGATAGAAGCAAAGTAGTAGTCGGAGCATGATGCAGTTAAGCACGGGTCTGATTGTAAATGAGCATTTATACCTACACCAGGATCCTGGACATTACACAACTCTTCCGTTGTACGATTCCTTAATGTGGCTGTGCCACATGAACTTCATCTTACCACAATATCACTTCGTATTTGTTTAGACCGGAATCTGCAAACGCCTCTCCGGTACTATGTAAGCCACATTGAGCCTACAAATAGGTGGAAAAATGTGGGATACAAATGTAACAAATAAATGATATGCAGATCTTGTCCGCATGTTGGTGGACCAAACTCTATACTTGTCTCCTGCTCCTGATCTTCTTTGTCAAGGTCCATTTAATTTATCGTAAACCATTTGGGGTCCAGACGGTATAGAAATGTCAATATTTGATTAGATTTATGTAGTTCTTCACCTGCATATATTCACAAAACATACTTTCAACCCTGTACTGCTTCATCCTACACTATACAGTTCCACAGTCCCTATAAACAGGCATAACTCACCTATGTAGTAGCTTCTAGCTTTGCCTTCTCAGAGCTCAGCCTCCACTTTACTCTCCTCTGATTATGCCCGAAGGTTAGAAGCCTTGATTTATAAATGGAGCTTTTAAGTATCCTGAACTATGAGTGCTACAGTTTGTGCTCTGGCTTTATTTTACTGTAGACAGTTTAGTTTTTTGTTTGTTTTTGTTTTGTTTTATAGAAAAGGCAGGGTGTTAACCTTTCACTGATTCTGAATGTAGGCAATCTGTGCACCCAATTATTATTCCTTATCCTGCTGGAGTAGTCCAGACTGATGGACCAATTAGATGGAACAGCACACCTGTCTGGAGAGCTTATCTTCTTCTGTCAAGTGAAACATATACCTGCTAACCCTGCTCTCAATGAGCTTATTGCAGCTTACCTTGCTCTGGACTGACACACCTTCTCTCCTTCAAACCAGTTTTCACGTACACTCCCCCCCCCCCCCCCCCAAAAGAAAGTGACCAGTATACCATTCTGGAGTAGTACTTTTGTCATTTTATCTCCCTCCAGGGCAAGTTATCTGTTACTTGTTCAGCTTCCTCTTTCTGAGAGTAAGCCTTTCCCTCATCCTTATTACTCACCCTGCCACTCCAGAGTCAGTGGTGTACCAAGGGCGGGGCGGTCCGCCCCAGATGTCAGTGGGTGGGGGGGGGGGTGCTCCACTCCTGCTGCTCTTCTCATGCCACCAAACCTGCCTTTAAAGAAAAATCGGTGAAGCAGTGTCGCAGGCAGCGCCTCACGTCTGCCCTGCTTGTAATAGAAGCAAATCTCCTTCTCCTCGTCTTCATCGGGCCTTCCCTCACTATGTCCCGCCCTCGCGGAAATACGAAGTTACCTCAGACGAGGGCGGGACACAGTGAGGGAAGGCTCGACGAAGACTAGGAGAAGGAGATTTGCATCTATTACAAGCAGGGCGGACGTGAGGCGCTGCCTGCGACGCTGCTTCACCGGCAGACAGGGGCAGAGATAGAGGGCAGATGTGCATGGAAGGGGCAGGGAGGGAGGGCAAACATTGGATGGCGGGGACAGCAGGGAGGGCAGACACTGGATGGCAGAGAAAGAACAAAGACAGATGCTGGGTGGAAGGAAGACAGTGAAAAGAAGATGAGGAAAGCAGAAACCAGAGACAAACTGTAAATAAAATATATATTTTTTTTGCTTTAGAATAAAGTAGTATTGTAGCTGTGTTAATAAATGTTTATAATAGAACATGTAAATAAGGTAATATTTTTATTGGACTAATTTTAATCAATTTTGACTAACTTTCGGAGAACAAAACCCCCTTCATCAGGTCAGGATAGGATACTGTAACAGCACTATACTGTATTGACATGAGGAAGAAGGTTTGGGCCTCTGACAGCTAAATGTATTAGTCCAATAAAATGGTATTTTATTTTCTATATTTGTTTTATTTCTATTTGTTAATTTGTGAAGTGGTGGTTGGTATTTTAGTTTTTTCAAATTTACATCTGCTGTCTTTATATTTTGCACAGTACTAGGAGACTGTTTCTGTGGTGTTGCATTGTATGCAGAGTCTGGCATCTTGGGGGTTCAGTTTAATTTTTGCCTACATAGAAAGTTTGATTACTTATTCTATAGTGGATTAGGGTTTTTCTGTGTTTGTGAAAAAGACATGGCTTTCAGTTGGCATTGACTGTGCAGGATCAACGATCTGTACTATTCTGTCTGGTTTCATTTTACAATAGGTGAATTGATGTTCTAGTGCTCACTGTAGTGTTTAAGATGCTTTCCTTTTCCTTGTGTGACTCATAGAAATGACTGCTTATGGTATGCTAGAATTGCTCTATAGGTCCTGAGTGTTTTGTATTCTCGGTATGCTTAGTGCTGGATTTTGGAGGTGGGTGTTAAAAAATGACCAGCCCCGGTTGTCAACTACCCTAGGTACGCCACTGTCCAGAGTGACTCTCTCAGTGCAGCCAGATGATGCTGTCCCTCACTACTGCCTCACTGACATGCCACTGCACATTAGTAGAGAACACCGGCAGGCCAGCAAGGAAAGCTGCAGGTGAAAGCATACCCTTGCACAGAGTGAAGAAGCAGGAAAAATAGGTTTTTGGAATTTGCTGCTGCCAATGTGGCTGTTCATGTGTAAACAAGAAAGAATTAAATGAGAATGATGTTAAAGGGAAGAAACTACTCCATGAAAACCCTCCCAGGGGGCCCAAAAGACATCTACTATAATAAAACTCACCCTCAACGTTCTGAGGACACTGACGTCAGTGAAGCCAAGCCCTGACTTCCTTCAAAAGGTTCGAAGGTTCGTGGTGGTGAAGCCACCAAAATCACTCCGGGCCCCGCCCTCGAGGGCGGAGCAATGGCAGAACAATGAAGGAGTTGGCAGGGAGGGGAGGTGTGGGGGGGTGGGAAATCGCTCCGGGCCCCGCCCTCGAGGGCGGAGCAATGGCAGAACAACGAAGGGATTGGCAGGGAGGGAGGCAGGGAGCCGGGGGGTGGGAAATCGCTCCGGGCCCCGCCCTCGCGTCAAATGTCATGACGTTGGGGGCGGAGCAATGGAAGAGTAACGAAGGGGTTGGCCAGGGAGAGAGGGAGGGGTGTTGGCGACGAACACCTTGCTAGCGCCTGTTTCATTTGCTCTGAAATGGGCCTCTTTTACTAGTCTGGAATAATGTCCTCTTGACAAATAAGTCAGATATTGATCTTTTTGGTTTCAATAATGAGCATTCTATTTGTTCAAAATCTAATTTTGCTTTCAAAGAAAGAAAGTCGTCATTCTGGTGGGAGGTATCATGACGTGGGGCTATTTTGTTGCATCCAGGGCTTGCGCAACTTGTGATTGTTGATGGAACCATGTGAATTTGTATTGAGTCACCCATCTGTGAGCTAAAGCTGAGCCAAAACTGTTGTGCACCAAGACCACGACCCTAAACATGCAAATAAATCTACTTACAGAATGGCTGAAGAAGAAATTTCATATTTTAGATTGGCTGAGTCAGGGTCCTGACCTAAGACCTGAAGCTATTCATTCAAGAAAACTCAAATGCCAGTTCTGTATAAAAAAATGGACCAAACTTTCTCACGAGCTGAAAAGTTACAGGAAATGCTTAGTTGACATTATTCCTGCTCAAGGAAGTGTCACAAGCTACTGAATGAAGGACTCGCATATCTTTTCACACAAATATTGTTGAATGTGGAATAATCAAAATATATTATTTTTATCTGTTTCATTAATTCAGAGGAGTTATCTGTTTTTTGTGGTGTTTTTCTTAAATCAGGGTTTAGATTACTATCTAATATGTTGAGTATAAATTGTGCTACAATACAGACTATCCCAGAGATGGTTACAAACATTTTCTCAGCATTGTACTTGCATGAGATCATATAATTCATCTATTTTCTGTAATATAGTGTTATTTGCCACACATTACTCAAGTGTTTGAAAAGAAAAAAATACAGAATTCTATAGAATTTTTCAGGAATGGTTAATATCGAGAAAAAGAAAATATCCCAAAGCAAATATGGTTTATATGTTGTAATCTTTAAGCAAAAATGGTAAAACATACAGCTGTTTGCCTAGCTTGACCTTTTCATTTGTTTGCCAGCTCAGAAGTAGGTTAAAACCTGTGTCTGGGGGAGGGTAAGTGGGTATCACTCATGTTATCTCTGAAAAGGTCAAGTTGATCAAATTGGTCATTTTGGCTTTTACTAGCAGACAAATGCTGTGCTTTACAAGAAATATTGACAGGTCAAATAGATTGCTTCTAATTCCATGATTGTAGCTTTGTAAACTTGAAATACAGAAATTAGTTTTCACCAGTATAAACAAGCTAAAGGTGAACTACCCCAAAGCCATGTGATTAAACATCAAAATCAGTATTAACTCGTAGGAAAATTTGAGCTATTTGAGAAGGCTAGCACCCACAAGCCCAACCTCAAATAGACACAGTATCCTTAAAAAAACATAACAGTTTTCATGTTTCTTTCAGGATAATCATTATAGTATTGCTGAATAAAGTATCCACATTTTAGAAGTCTTCACCAATTTCTGGCATTTCCACATGGAAAGACATCCATATTTAAATTGCAGTTTGAGAAAGGGCTCAATTTACACAAGTGGCTCTAATACATAGAAATTGCAAGGGGGCATGGCCTAGATAGATAAAAAATCAGCTTGCAAATTCCACATTTAATAAAGGGGAATGCATGTGTAGGGCCTAATATTTCCATGTGGGGGACTTACAGCTGCTCCCTAGGATATAAAGATTAAGGGCCCTGTTTACTAAGCTGTGCTAAAGGCACATTAGTGTTTTTAGCGTGCGCTAACTGTATAGGCGCCTACACAGCACATGCTAATCTTGTGCATGCACTAAAAACGCTAGCACATCTTAGTAAACAGGGACCTAAGTGCTTGTTTTAGGGCCTGCCTCTTTTTCTCCTCTTCTGTCTTTCCCCCTTCATATCTCCCACTTTTACTTTTCTCCCTTCCACTTTTTTCTTTTGTCTCTTTCTCCTTCCCATCTTTCTTCCTCTCCCTTTTTTTGTCCTTCAGTTTCCCCTTCTTATTTTGATAAGCTTTTGCATGATGATGTTTCATACAGTATGGGTTTTTTGGGTTCCTTACAGTTAATTCTTAGATAGTGGCTTCTTTCGCTTTCTCCCCTCCCCCTTTACTTTTTGGTAGTCTCTCCCTCTCCTTTATATGGTGTTTTTATGTTTTTCACGGTTTGGTTGTCATCAGCGTTTTGAGGGTTTGATTTCTCTTAGGCTGGGCAGTACTTAGATTAATCTATGTCTTCTCTCTGAGCCTTAATGTTGGATGAAGTGATTTACTCATTATGAGTTTGATCTTTTCTTATTATATGGATAATGGCTTACCAGTGGGCCTAGTTTTGAGAAGACACAGTGTACACGTCGACAAGATTGCAAACTCTTTGCTTGCATATCTCATTGTGGCTATGGTAACATAGTAAATGACGGCAGATAAAGACCTGTATGGTCCATCCAGTCTGCCCAACAAGATAAACTCATTTTATAAATCATAAAGCTTAGGTTTCTTATGATAGATAATATAATGAATATAGACAATAGATTTGGCACCCACAGCATTGGTTTAGTGATGCTGTGAGCTATTTGATCTGAAGATTTTTAATTTTAGATCAAATTGTTTTCTAAATGGAATTTGAAGGTCCCTCAGCAATATGGTGTTTCATGGGTTATGAGTAATGACTTTAAAGTGTGTTAAGGTTTGCCCTTACTGTAGGTTTAATGCAAAAACTTAGCATTCAGTAAGTCAAAGCCTTTGCAGTAAATGTAGGTAGTGTGCCCAGCATCTGCCCTACATTTACTGCAGGAGGCAGAGAGATACTGCATAGTGATCGTGTTACATGAAGTGCCTGATAGCACAGTGCCCCCTCGCTATCTGGCACTGCATGTAACACAATGCAGGACACTGGAAATAAAAGAACTGGCATGGTGGTGCCCCCCTCACATCATCCTGATTATCATAACATTCACCCAGTTTCCACTTCCAACAACATTAGGACTCTCTCACCTGATGCTCCCCGATATAGAGATCCCTCTACTGATCTCATTTCCAGACATTGATCCCTCTCCCAATCCAACTCTCTACCTCAACCACTGCCCTTGACAGCAAAATACTGCACTTCCACAGCCTTTCCCTTCCCCCAGGAATTACCCAGGTGTTCTGGAGGTTCTGGGTGGCAGTGGTCACCCTCTGCTGTCGTCTGGGTCAGCGTTGTCAACCAGAATGGTGCCGAAGACCTCTAGTAGCAGTTTTGTGTTTCTAGCATGTTGATTGCAGGTACAGCATTAAAATGACTGTTACTGTGCACTGTTTTACAGTAAAGGTACTAAGTGCCTTTTCTGAACCTGGGAATACAGCCTGCCTCACTGACACAGCACTAACAGACTACTCAACAATTACTGTGGATTCTTTTGGATTCGTATTAGGTAAATCAGACTTTTATTAGAGGGTTTAAAATGCACAATGATTAAGCTATATATATATATATATATATATATATATATATATATATACAATGATTAAGCTATATAACTGAAAAAAACAATACCTATAAACAGTCATTACATCACTGGTCCCTACATCCAAGCAATGTTAGGAGTTTGTAGACCAGGAAAAGAAGCAATAATACACTATAATATACATACGTCCATCACTGATCATTACATCATCCAGGCTGTTATCAGCTGGGGGAACCCTGTTCACAGCGAAAGCCAGGAGTTTCTTTCTCTGCGCAGTTTGTACGTTACTCACAGATGAGCTCCCAATTTCACTGACAGAAACTCCCTTTTTTATTAGGCTTAGAACTCTTTCAGAGCTAAGAAAAATTACAGAATGCTTGAGAATTTCGCTGTTTTGGTAAACAAGCCATATTGTGGGAATGTGGTCACATGTTTCTCAGTCCAGGTGGCCAGTCTGAACTTGAAACAGGCTCCACCTCTCCATTCACATACCAAATTAATTAGAGCTGTGTCTTTTCTACATTCCAACTTATTTTCACACAATCAAAGTTAAACAATCATTTTTAAACAGAATTACTTCTAATCACAAAAATACAGACCCCGAGTGCATGTGTCTGTCAAGGCAGAGTTGAAAAAACAATCTTTAAAATTCATTTCTGTTACAGTGCCTCCATGATAATGGTGTGTACAGCATGTTAACCACAGTGTGCTGGCAATGCCTCTTCTGTGTCCATGTCCTGCTTAGTTATAGGAAATGCCATTAATGCGTGACTTACCACATGCTACTGCAAAACCTGTTAAAATGGTTTGAGTATTAGTGGTTACTGCGTACTAAGGTGCTTGTTACCAACTTAACATGGTTGAGTAAAAGGGCCCCTAAATTATGAAATTTCTGATATGACAGTAATGTGTCTGGGCTAAAGGCTTTGTAGGACACTTTTGGATAATAGAGAAATTGAGTTAAAAATTTAAATTCTATGTTTTTTTAGTGAATTGTGGAACTACAACAGACAAAAGTAATTGGAAGTTCTTTTTATAGAGTGTATTCCTTCAGTTGAATGCTATGTTGATGATCGTGAATTTTTGTTTTACTTGTTTTGTTTAATGTGATGATGTAACTGACCTTCTCCGAGGATAAGCAGGCCATGTTATTCCCTGACTCTGATGCAAACTCTGAATCTCTAGCACTAGAGAAAGTTCTAGCAGCATCCCACCACACATGCGCTGCTGCCTTCCCATCTGATGGTTGAACACGGGTCCCTCAGTCTTTTTTCCACAGACCTGAGAGGACGCATTCATGTGGTCTTCTCATGTTGCGCTTTTCAAAATTCACTATTGCAAGTGCCTTCTCTTGTGGGTAGTCATGTTATTTTTAAATTTCTTTCTTATGTTTTTCCTGCCTCATATTTTTCTCCAGTTTTTTTGGCTTTTTTTTGGGTTTCCTTTATTTTTCTTGATTGGCTGCGCATTTATCCCAACCTCAGTTTGAGTGTTCCCCTTTTTTAGTTCAAGATTGAGGAGTTTAATTTAGCCAGAATTCTTTTCTTGCTGTCCTAGAAGGCTCCCAGTGGCTTTAAGTGATACGCTACATGTGACCATGCTATTTCACTCATGGAACCGCACAACTGGTACATTAGGTGCCTTGGGCCAGACCATGACACCTCTGTTTGTGATCTTTGTCTTCATATGCTGGTTAGGACAGCGAATGTGATTGGCTCAACAGGAAAAGCTTTTTGGCTCTTTGAAGGCCAGACCATCATCTTTGGCATCAGCGGCATTGACCTCCATGGCTGCACCAATGCTGGTAACTACTGGGAGTGCACTGGTATCGAGTGGGTCTCCACGTGCCCCAATCACCAAAAAGTGGGAAGTGGAAGAAGGCTCAATGAATGAATGGGATCACAAAAAACTTTTATTCAGTACATAAGAGAACAGTTTTTGTGTTGCTGTAGTATAAATAATTTGACGTGTTTTGGCACATACGTGCCTGCCTCAGGAGTCTACAAAGAGAACAAACCCCAAACACATGGTTATCAATCTATTAAAAACATCAAAACAAAATAAAACAACTAAAACATGTTTGTTCATGTCGCAAAAATAAAAATATACATTTAAAGGAATTGGAAACATATGTAAAAATATGTATGTATATATTGTAAACATAACCAGTGGAAATTAATACAATAAAATGTACAAATGTCTAACGCTGAATGAACAAATCCGCTAACACTATACGCATAAATGTTGCAAAATAAAAAGTATTTGTTTAAAAACCAAAAACTAAAATTGTATTAAAAAGCATACACAAAAATGTATGTACATTGTAGACATGACCAATACAGATGGTACAATTTTTAAATATGCAAATAATAAATATTCCATAAATACAATATACTGTAAATGTAAAAAATCAAAATACAAAAGGAGCGATAGAATGGCAATTACATTTGCAAGGGAGAAAAGACACTGACCTGCTGATATTGGTCCTGTAAGTGGAACTGAACAGCCACAACAAATGATATATATTGGTCTAATAAATGGAAATATATAAAAGAAGGAAATGTATTAACCAAAAGAGTATGACCATCATTGACACAAACGTTAAGTGTGATAAATAGGGGAGCTGTTCTGCTGAATGTTAAATACAATAACCAATCGCCCATGCAAAAAAATGTTAAAAAGTTCATGGAAAACATACTGTGGCAAAAACAAATAAGCATACCTTGAAAAAGACTGTGCATAAAGTATGGATGCACTTTGCAAACTTGATGATCCTTCTGTTGAAAAATCGTGAAATATAAATAATAAAAAAACAGAGCTTATTGTGCAACAACTTCACTAACATTATGCATTTATGCAAATAACTGAATCGTTCTCTGCAAACAAATGCATGTTGTTGTGAGCACCATTTATTCCTTTACGCTAAAGCGTACATGTCAATACCCAGAACATGATGGTAAAAGTGTACAGTGATGGGCACTACACAGGCTTGGATGAATTTTCCACAACAATCTATAGGAAGCCTACAGATTGCAGTGCTTTTCTACACTACACAATTTTCCATAATAAAAGCTTGAAAAAAAAACTTGCTGCTTTCCCAGTTTCTCAGATTAAAAGAAGACTTTGTCCAGGATTGGATGATTTTCACTCAGTCGCATAGTTTTGCACAAAGATTTATTCATAGAGGATACTCTGAAGAACATCAAAAAATCATCAAGAGTCATTGGAAAATATAGGCGTGTTATGAGTGTTTCAAGGACAAATAACTGATGATCGCATACTCAAGAGGAAAGAATCCGATGGAAATATTTGTGCCATCAACTCTCCCAGAGATTAGAATGGAATCATCAGAGGTCTATCTTGGACATCAGAAATGTGGCAAATGATAGGAAGACATCAGTCTTTATTCATCCTGTAACATACAAGAAATATATATTGGAACATACCTCCAGTGTGATATATTATCCAATGTCCTTGCCAGCTTTTGTTCAATCGCAAAACCAACCAAATGATTTAAGCTTATCTGATCAAACATTGAAGTTGCATGAGAAACATCGAGAGTGCTCCATTAGTAATCCATTAGTATAGCACAAAACACTCTGTTAAAGATCTCAAGTTTTTGGCCGTTAAGATTTACAATCTACACTGGCGCAAGAATTTCAATGATATTTTGGTATTAAGTGAAGATCAAAGGCTAATTTATGAATTTAATACTGTTTCTCCCTTGGGCCTCAACCAAGAAATTGATTACCACCCCTTCCTCTAATTTTGTATGTTTTTAGAAGTACAACTTAATTTGCCATTTTTGATCTAAGGTCCTTCTTCCATTTTCCATACTTATAGCAATTTTCAAATCATTTAAATGTCATTGCACACGTTTTACCATTCAGCTCATATTTGCAATGGGATATAACAATATACTACTACTACTTATCATTTCTATAGCGCTACTAGATGTTCGCAGCACTTTACACTTGAAACTAAAAGTATAAAGGAATAGAGAGGGGCCTTTCCAAAGAAACAAAAATTCAGAGCAGAAAAACCCTGAAGGGAAGGAACAAAATTGAAAAAAGACACTCTCATACCAGATGCTGTGAGAAGTGCAGGATAAACATGTTCTCTACTCACTGCTAATGAGATGAGACCGATGGTCCTGTGCTGTGTCGGCAGGCGTAAAGGCACTCATGCATGTGCAGTGGGGATGCATCGCCCAGTGCTGTTTAAGCTTTGCACCGGGCGAAGTGGATGACATCACCCACATGTGAGTATATGGCCTGCTTGTCCTCGGCAGGGGCGTAGCCAGACCTCGAAGTGGGGGGTCCAGAACCCAAAGTGAGGGCTCTGGACCCCACCGCCACACAATGTCACATACCTTGGCTGACGTATGTATATTTCACGTGCATAATTTATACTATTAGATTCTTTTATATACACTACTAAATTCTTTTTTTATCCATTACACATCTTTTCATCAATAAAGTTCTTTCCTCTATGCATTGACAATGGAACGTCATAATTGTATGTTTACATTTTTTAAATTCATGCATATGTCATTTTTGGAAAGACATTATAGCATTATTTGTTGTTCACCGATCACTGTTTGCTCACATTTTTAGTGCTCCACTTTTTGTTGATTGTTTTCAGTACTTTTTATGTTGTGGTGGTTTTACATTTTAAAATATGTATTTAGTGAGTATGCACAAGTTTTCCTGTGCCACTGATGCACTTTTAAAGAGCAGCTGCCACCGTTGTTTTTTTCCCCTATGTGGAGCGGATCTGCACAAACTACGGATTGGATGATTTTCACTCAGTCGCATAGTTTTGCACAAAGATTTATTCATAGAGGATACCCTGAGGAACATCAAAAAATCATCAAGAGTCATTGGAAAATATAGGCGTGTTATGAGTGTTTCAAGGACAAATAACTGATGATCGCATACTCAAGAGGAAAGAATCCGATGGAAATATTTGTGCCATCAACTCTCCCAGAGATTAGAATGGAATCATCAGAGGTCTATCTTGGACATCAGAAATGTGGCAAATGATTGGAAGACATCAGTCTTTATTCCTCCTGTAACATACAAGAAATATATATTATCGCTACCAGATTTTCCATCGCTACCAGGTCTTCTGTTAGTATGTAGACATTTCATATTTTACCCTTAGCGACTTCCTTGTTACAGAAGATTTTGATATAGCAAACTGAGATGTTTTACGTACCATTACTTATCACAGAAAGGTAGGGCATTGGCAGTAGATCTATATGGAGTTTACTTGTTCTTTTACAGTACCCGCTTTTCAAACCGGATGTATGTATGTATGTTTTTTTTTTTTTTTAAATGTTTCCAATGCAGTGCTATAAGTTATGCCATCTTCTCACTGATATTTTTTTTCCAGCACAATTCATCATTTTCACGAACGGAACTGTTACCGTTCCATAGTGAATATATTATGAAGGAATATATTCCTTTATAAACTGATATAAAGGAATATATTCACTATGGAAGGGTAACAGTTCATCAGTTTATTCATCCAAGCCTGTGTAGTGCCCTTCATTGTACACTTTTACCATCATGTTCTGGGTATTGCCATATATGCTTAGCATAAAGGAGTAAATGGTGCTCACAATACATCATGCATTTGTTTGCAGAGAACGATTCAGTTATTTGCATAAATAAAAGCATGTTAGTGAAGTTGCGCAATAAGCTCTGTTTTCCATTATTCATATTTTATGATTCTTCAACAGAAGGATTATCAAGTGGTTGCTGTAGAACCATTTGTAAAATGCATCCATGGGGAACCAAATGGATGTCATTCGTATCCCGCCGGAGTTCACTCACACCCTTCTCTAGTGGATGATCCATTCCAAACTCCACTGCATCAAAAGGTGTTGACAACGGATGCATCTAACCTAGATTGCGGAGCTCATGTGGATGGGCTTCACACTCAAGGTCAGTGGTCCGCTCAGGAGGCTTATCTTCAAATCAGTTTCCTTTGGAACGCTCTAAAGGCTATCGAAGATCAACTCCATAACTACATTATCCAAATTCAGACAGACAACCAGGTTGCGATGTTTTATGTAAACAAAGCAGGTGGTTAAGGGATCCCTACCCCTTGTGTCAGGAAGCAGTATATATGTGGCAATAGGCTCTCCTTGACGGGATGAGCTGCCATGCCGTATAGTTTCGCAACAGGAACAACTGCCTGGTTGTCAGACTCAGCAGGATACTGCAGCCGCACGAGTGGTCTCTCAACATGGGCATAACCCAAAAGATCTTTAGAGTGGGACACCCCCTCAGTGGATCTTTTTGCAACTCATTTCAACAACAAGGTCCCTCAGTTTTGCTGTAGTCTAGGATCACATGGCAGACTAGTATTAGATTCCTTTCTTCTACATTGGAGAAGAGGACTTCTGTATGCGTATCCTCTTATACCTCTAATAGAGAAGACCTTATTTCGAGGCACCATGATACTGATTGCTCCTCATTGGCTGTGACAGATATGGTTCCCTCTTCTTCTGGAGTTGTCTTCAGAAGATCCATGGAGATTAGACTGTTTTCCGACTCTCATCATGCAGAACGAGGGATCCCTTCTGCATCCCAACCTCCAAGCTCTGGCCCTTACTGCTTGGATGCTGAGAGCGTAGAACTCAAATCCCTCAGGTTGTCTCCTGTATCTTGTGGGCTTCCAGGAAAGATTCCACTAAGAGTTGTTACTCTTTTAAATGGAGAGGGTTTGCCATCTGGCGTGAGGGCAAAGCCTTAGATCCCTTCTCTCACCCTACACAAAAACTGCTTGAGTACCTCCTGCACTTCTGAGTCTGGTTTGAAAACCAACTCTGTAAGGGTTCATTTTAGTGCAGTTGGTGCTTATCAGCATGTAGGAGGTGAGTCCATCTCTGTACAACCTTTAGTTGTTTGCTTCATGAGAGGTTTGTTGTTGACAAAGCCCCCTATCAAACCTCCAGTTGTTTCATGGAATCTCAACGTCATCCTTACCCAGCTGATGAAAGCTCCTTTTGAGCCTCTGGATACCTGCCATCTGAAGTTTTTGACCTGAAAAGTTGTATTTCTGGTGGTGGTGGTCACTTCAGCTTGCAGAGTCAGTGAGATCTGAGCCTTAGTAGCTCACCCACCATATATTAAATTTCTTCACAACAGAGTAGTCCTCTGCACGCACCCCAAGTTCCTTCCTAAGGTTGTGTTGGAATTCCATCTTAACCAGTAAATTGTTCTTCCAACATTTTTCCCCAAACCTCATGTCCATCCTGATGAAAGTGTACTACGTACTTTAGACTGCAAGCAAGCCTTAGCCTTGTATCTGAAGTGGACTAAAGCCTAGAGACAGTCCACCCAGCTTTTTGTTTCTTTTGACCCCAACAGAATGGGGTAGCCTTTGTCAAACACACTTTCAAACTGGATAGTAGACTGCATCTCCTTTGCTTATGCCTAGGCTGGACTGACTCTTGGGTGACATGTTACGGCTCATGATGTTAGAGCCATGGCTGTGTCTATTGCCCACCTGAGATCAGCCTCCATGGAGGAGGTTTGCAAACCTTCAGCGTGGTCTTCAGTCCACACATTCACATTCCACTCCTGTTTGGATCAGGTCACCCAATGCGACAGATGTTTCTACAGAATTTGGTGTCTAGAATCCAACTCCACCCTCCTAGGCCCTGTTTTAGTCTGTTCCTGGCTGCACCTACACTTAGTTTGTATGTAGTGTAGTTTGTATATAGTGTCAGGTTGATCGAAGCCTTAGTCTTGACATTTCAAGACTCTATTATCCTAGCTTCCTTGTTTTTGGTGAGCCTGGTAGCTAGGGATTCCCACATGAGGGAATGACGCAGCCTGTTTGTCCTCAGAGAAAGCAGGTATTCTCCAAGAACAGCAGCCTGCTCATTCTCACATACCCTCCCACCTCCCCTAGAAGTTGTTTTTGGTTCTACTCTGTTTTTCACCTGCCTGAGGGACCCACGCTTGAGCATTTGGCAGGAAGGAACCAGCGCATGTGCAGTAGAACACAGCTAGAACTTTCTCTAGTGCTAGTGATTCAACATCCGCACTGCATCCGATGTCACCTACATGTGAGAATAAGTGGCCTGCTGTCCTCGGACAACACCAGCTACAGGTAAGTTATCTTTGCTTTTTCAGAACAGTTTTACGTTTTTATCTCTGATGCAAGCATATACTGAAACTGGGTTTTATGTGATCATATTGGCACACATTTATGTTTTTATGTTATGTCCTTGTTTGTTTCCCTTTTTTTTTTTTTTTGCTCTGTGAGTGCACACTATTTTTTTTCTTTTTTTACTTTTGGGTTGCACCTGCCTCTCTGTTGTTTCTAATAACAATGGAAGGTAAAAGCTTGGTAATTTTATGTAGACTATTAATATGGTAGTGGAATGTAATATTAGTGGAACTTGAATGTTAAAATTGTTATGCTTCTTATGTAGAAGCACCTGCTAAATGTGATAAATAAAATGAAAATAGCCTATTGCGAACAAGGACATGTTTGTTGCCCTTGGCATTACTTTCTGATTTCCCATATCTCTTATTTAAAATTGCATACTTTTAACAGGTGTCCTCCGAGGACAACAAAATTTAATATTGGTCCTCACAGAACCTACCTGCTTCACCTAGAAGTTGTATTTCCTAGTTTAAAGCTACAGACTAAACTGAGGTAACACAGCATGACAGGCTTAGGAAGCACCACACATGCATGGTTCACTGCTCTAGAACAGTGTTTCCCAAGTCCCCAGTCCTGGAGTAACCCTTGTCAGGTTGCCAAGATATCCACAATGAATATGCCTGAAAGAGATTTGCATATAATGGAGGCAGTGTATTCAAATCAAGTTCATGCATATTCATTGTGGATATTCTTAAAACTTGACTGGCAAGGGGTGCTCCAGGACCAGACTTGGGAAACACTGCTCTAAAAAAGGTCTAGAATAGGGTTGTCCAACCTCGGTCTTCGAGGGCTGCAATTATTTCGGGTTTTCAGGATGTCTCCAATGAATATACATGAGATTTGTTTGTGTGCACCACCTCCATTGTATGTAAATAGATCTCATGCATATTCATTGGGGAGATCCTGAAAACCTGACATGGTGAGGGCCAAGGTTGTGGACACCCCTGCTCTAGAGCTTCAAGAGCTAATTAGTCTTTTTTTTCTCCATTCTGTGCTCTGTTGATGACATCACTGATCTGTGAGAATTAATATGTTGCTGGCCTTGGAGAAAACCTTTTTTAAGATAACTTTGCTTTTTCTAGTATTATGGAAAGGTATTAAATGTTAAGGCAATATTTCTAACTCCTCTTACTCTCATCTCTCTCTGACCTCATGTGCAACTTTCTTTAAATTAGTCACCTTATTTTCTAACGCCTCTTACAGTCTTACCTATCTGTGGGGCCCTTTTACAGAGCGGTAGTAAGCCCAACACGGGACCATCAGCGGTAGTCCTGCCCTGAGCGCTTCATTTCTGGTGGGGGGGGGGGGGGGGGAAGAAAACCACTGGAAATGGCTTGCGCGGCAATAACCCGGCAGTAATCAACCATCATTGCGCACTGCCTGGTTACCATTGGGTTAGCGCGGGAGCCCTTATCGCCACCTCAATGGGTGGCGTTAAGTGCTCCCTGCTGCAAGGCCATGCAGTAAGAGTTCTCTTACCGTTTGGCCGTGTATGCTGGGGGCTTTTTTTTTACCCGCTGTGGTAAAAAGGGCCCTGGCGTGTGAGAAAAATGGCTCCCGCCGCTAGCGCAGGGATTATACATGGGGGTATCATTTTGGAAGCTTCAGGTGTACTTCCCTGAGGTAGGTTCTCCACCTTCTTTAAGGCAGGTTCAAAACTATTCAAGTGTAAAGTAACCTCATTATTGCAGCTGTTCAGATATTCAGAGGCATATTTCATGAAAAGTTTTCATTTGGATGTTAGCTGCTGGGCTCTGCAGGCATTTTCATTAGTGCCCCATTAATTATTTCCAATTTTTTAATTATCATTTTGCTTTGGTTCTCCTGCCAGCTGTAGACTAGATTTGCATTATGATGATTTATTAATGCTGTATTTCTAAATAATAGTTACTTTTCATGACCTGATTGATTTACCTAATGCACGATATATCCCATGTAATTTGTACATAATGATAAAAAAAATTCTCTTCATTATGGGCTCACGTTCTATTCACTTGCTGGAGAAAGTTGAACTCTAGGCAGGGAGTCAGAATTATTAGTTTTATGAAATGATGTCATTTCTAACTTCTTTGCCTTTGTATCTATGGAAGAATCTCTTGAGAGTATTGGATGACCGCTGTCATGCTGAAGCATTATCACCTTAGGGTTCTTGAGACTAGGAAAAAATCATTGCTTATGGCCAGTCTGTGACCTAATGGGCAGTATTTGCCTTCATGATCTATTTCTATATAATGTTGTCAGAATCTGAGCCTATCAGTAGGAATTGTCCCCTAGTCAGCAGTGGCCACTGACTGGTTAAATACATTTTGGCGCCCAACCACAAATATTCAGCATGACATATCCGGTTATCTCTGCTGAATATTCGCAGTCGGTGCCAAAAAGTTAACTGGCTTTCCTTGTCACTTGCAGCAGATGAATCCAGGAACTAGTGGGTTAAGTCCACCTACCAGCAGGTGGAGATAGAGATAAACAAACTAAAGGCAGTGATGCCAGACGGCCAGCTCCTTCCTCAGTTAGTATGTCTCTATCTCAGCAGGTGGTGGACAGCTTTTTCTCCAGCTTCTGGGCCCAAGGCCTCTGAGGGTGCTTCTGGGCCACTGGCCAGTTTGAGCCGGGGGTGGCGGACTGGTGGTGTCCACTTTGGCAGCATACTCAGTTGCTACTACTACTACTATTTAGCATTTCTACAGCGCTACAAAGCATACGCAGCGCTGCACAAACATAGAAGAAAGACAGTCCCTGCTCAAAGAGCTTACAATCTAATAGACAAAAAATAAATAAAGTAAGCAAATCAAATCAATTAATGTGAACGGGAAGGAAGAGAGGAGGGTAGGTGGAGGTGAGTGGTTACAAGTGGTTACGAGTCAAAAGCAATGTTAAAGAGGTGGGCTTTCAGTTTAGATTTAAAGGTGGCCAAGGATGGGGCAAGACGTAGGGGCTCAGGAAGTTTATTCCAGGCGTAGGGTGCAGCGAGACAAAAGGCACGAAGTCTGGAGTTGGCAGTAGTGGAGAAGGGAACAGATAAGAAGGATTTATCCATGGAGCGGAGTGCACGGGAAGGGGTGTAGGGATGGACGAGTGTGGAGAGATACTGGGGAGCAGCAGAGTGAGTACATTTATAGGTTAGTAGAAGAAGTTTGAACAGGATGCGAAAATGGATAGGGAGCCAGTGAAGGGTCTTGAGGAGAGGGGTAGTATGAGTAAAGCGACCCTGGCGGAAGATGAGACGGGCAGCAGAGTTTTGAACCAACTGGAGAGGGGAGAGGTGACTAAGTGGGAGGCCAGCAAGAAGCAGATTGCAGTAGTCTAAACGAGAGGTGACAAGGGTGTGGATGAGGGTTTTGGTAGAGTGCTCAGAAAGAAAGGGGCGGATTTACGGATGTTGTAAAGAAAGAAACGACAGGTCTTGGCAATCTGCTGGATATGAGCAGAGAAGGAGAGAGAAGAGTCAAAGATGACCCCAAGGTTTCGAGCTGAGGAGACAGGGAGAATGAGAGAGCCATCAACAGAAATAGAAAACGGGGGGGGGGGGGGGGGGGAGGGGGGAGGTGGGTTTGGGGGGGGAAAATGAGAAGCTCGGTTTTGGTCATATTTAATTTCAGGTGGCGTTGAGACATCCAGACAGCAATGTCAGACAAGCACGCTGAAACTTTGGTTTGGATGCAAGGTGAGATATCAGGGGTAGAAAGGTAGATTTGGGAGTCATCAGCATAGAGATGGTAGGAAAAGCCATGGGATGAGATTAATGAACCAAGGGAAGAAGTGTAGATGGAAAAGAGGAGGGGACCAAGAACAGAACCCTGAGGTACGCCGACAGGCAGAGGGATAGAAGTAGAAGAGGATCCACCAGAGTGAACACTAAAGGTGCGGAGGGAGAGGTAGGAAGAGAACCAGGAAAGGACAGAGCCCTGGAATCCAAGTGAGGACAGGGTATCGAGAAGTATGCTGTGATCGACAGTGTCAAAAGCAGCGGAAAGATCAAGAAGAATGAGGATGGAATATTGACCTCTGGATTTAGCCAGTAATAGGTCATTGGAGACTTTAGTAAGCGCAGTTTCGGTTGAGTGGAGAGGGCGAAAACCAGATTGTAGTGGGTCAAGAATAGCATGTGAGGAAAGAAAATCAAGGCAGCGGCGGTGAACAGCACGCTCAAGTAATTTGGAGAGAAAAGGAAGGAGGGAGATGGGTCGGTAGTTAGAGGGACAAGTAGGGTCAAGTGAAGGCTTCTTAAGGAGAGGTGTGACCACAGCATGTTTAAAGGCAGCAGGGACAGTCGCAGTGGAAAGTGAGAGGTTGAGAATGTGACAGATAAAAGGAATAAGAGCAGGAGAGATGGCATTAAGAAGGTGGGTGGGAATGGGATCAGAGGAACAGGTGGTACATTTTGAGGAAGAAAGGAGAAGTGTAGTTTCCTCAATAGTAACTTCAGGAAAGAAGGAAAGGGAATGAGAGGAAGGAGAGAGAAGGGAGCGGACTAGTGTAGGGAGAGGTGGTGAGGTAGAGAAAGCAAGGTTTATCTTTTCAACCTTGTTGTGAAAGAATTCAGCAAAGGTCTGAGGAGATAATGAAGGAGGAGTTGGGGGAGGGGGCACCTTGAGGAGAGAGTTCAATGTGGTGAAGAGAAGTCGAGGATTAGAGCCAAGAGAGTTGGTCAGTTGGATATAATAATCCTGTTTGGCACGTAAAAGAGCAGATTGGAAGGAGGTCAGCATGAACTTAAAGTGTAAGAAATCAGCAAGGGCCCGAGATTTCCGCCAGAGGCGTTCGGCGGAGCGGGTACAGGAACGTAGGTAGCGGATATTAGAAATCAGCCAAGGTTGGGGTTTTGTACGCCTTACAGGGCGGGTCATCAAAGGTGCAAGAGTGTCTAAGGCAGAGGATAGAGTATTGGTGTAAGAAGAAACAGCCTCATTGACAAACGTGGATGGTGCCACAGTAGAGAGGAGGTTTGAAACATGGGAGGATAGAGATGAAGGGTCAATATCGTGAAGATTCCTAGATAAATTAGATAAGATGGGACTGGGAGGGAGGAGATTTAAGTGTGAAAGTTATAAGATGGTGATCAGAGGCAAGGAAACTAGAAGGTGAACAGTTGGAGGAGAAGATGAGATCAAGACAGTGCTACTACTACTACTACTATTTAGCATTTCTATAGCGCTACAAGGCATACGCAGCGCTGCACAAACATAGAAGAAAGACAGTCCCTGCTCAAAGAGCTTACAATCTAATAGACAAAAAATAAATAAAGTAATCAAATCAATGTGAACGGGAAGGAAGAGAGGAGGGTAGGTGGAGGCGAGTGGTTACAAGTGGTTATGAGTCAAAAGCAATGTTAAAGAGGTGGGCTTTCAGTCTAGATTTAAAGGTGGCCAAGGATGGGGCAAGACGTAGGGGCTCAGGAAGTTTATTCCAGGCGTAGGGTGCAGCGAGACAGAAGGCGCGAAGTCTGGAGTTGGCAGTAGTGGAGAAGGGAACAGATAAGAAGGATTTATCCATGGAGCGGAGTGCACGGGAAGGGGTGTAGGGAAGGACAAGTGTGGAGAGATACTGAGGAGCAGCAGAGTGAATACATTTATAGGTTAGTAGAAGAAGTTTGAACAGGATGCGAAAACGGATAGGGAGCCAGTGAAGGGTCTTGAGGAGAGGGGTAGTATGAGTAAAGCGACCCTGGTGGAAGATGAGACGGGCAGCAGAGTTTTGAACCGACTGGAGAGGGGAGAGGTGACTAAGTGGGAGGCCAGCAAGAAGCAGATTGCAGTAGTCTAAACGAGAGGTGACAAGGGTGTGGATGAGGGTTTTGGTAGAGTGCTGGGTCCCTGCTGCACCTCAGGTTCCCTCTGAACAGGCTTTTGCTGTTTCTGCCTCCTCACTCAAAAAAAAAAAAAAAAGAGAGAGAAACAGAGAAGCACAGGGAAGTGTGTTTTTCCTGAGAGCAGGTTTGTGTTACTGCTGCCCGAGTCCAGTTTTCTGTTGACTGCTTGTCTGAGCCTGCCTCAAAGTGGAGTCGAAGACTTTTTTTTCTTTGGCTCAGCTGTCAGTTACCGCGCTTTCCCAGTCGGGTAAGTCCTGCTGGGTTCCTGTTCTGGGGACTGGCAATGGCAGCAGAGGCGGTAAAACGCTGTTCTCGATGCCGGCTCCGGTAGCGGTTTTGGGCAAAGCTTCTTCTCCGCTGGTAGGGGAGTCGGGGGGCCATCAGGCACTGTGGGCGGTGGTGCAGGTGTCATGGCTGCGACCTCCTCCGTTGTGGGGGAGGGGTTTTCACCAGAGTTTATTTTGCTACTTCATCAGGCATTTTTGTTGAAAAGGGCCTTGCCCCCCCTCACGCGGCTGCGACAGCTTCGGCATTTGATCCTCTCGGGGTCTGGGGTTAACCAAGAGATTTTGGGTTTTTCCCCAGAGAATTTCTCCTCCCTTAAAGAGCCTAGGCTTTCTTTGGGGTCTGAGGAGGGGTCCTGCATACGGTCGCCTGCAGCTTCCTCCGTGGTGGCTATCTCAGAGCAGACGGGGGTAGAGGACGGTGTCCTCACTGACAAACCAGAAGACTCTTCCGCCATGAGGATTTTCCATAAGGAGGAGTTGTCCTCCTTTATCTGTCAGGCACTGGAAGCCCTGAATATAGAGGACCCTGAGGTTGCAGCTTCTTTGGCGGTCTACCCCAAGATTGCTAGTACCAGATGACCTAAGGCCTTTCCGGTACATGAAGCTATTGAAGAGTTGATTTCGGCCCAGTGGGCAGATCCGGATGGGGGGCTGAAAGTAGCCAGGGCTATGGCCAGGCTGTATCCGGTTTCAGCGGACCGTTTAGAGCAGTTTGCTGTACCTAGGGTGGATGCCCTGGTGACGGCGGTCACTAAGAAGACTACTCTTCCAGTGGAAGGTGGTGTGGCACTTAAGGATATGCAAGACAGACGGCTAGAGGCCTCTTTTAAACGTGCCTTTGAGGTGGCCGCTTTGACACTTCAAGCTTCTGTTTGTAGTTCTTATGCGGCTGGAGCTTGTCTCAGTTGGCTACATTCTGTCTTGGATTCGATTTCGGAATCTGATATGCCGGGAACTCCTCATATGTCGCTGATGGATATTGGGCTGGCGTACTTGGCGGATGCCTTGTATGATTTTGTCCGTGCTTCGTCCAAACTCATGGCCTTGACCGTTTCCTCTCGGCGTCTTCTGTGGCACCGTCATTGAGCCGCAGATATGGCCTCTAAGCAACAGCTCATTAAATTGCCTTTCTGAGGGAAATTGCTTTTTGGGGAAGACCTAGAAAAGATTGTTAAAGATTTGGGGGATTCCAAATCTCAGCATCTTCCGGAGGATAGACCCGTCTATTTCCAGGCAGGGAGCCTCAAAGTCACGTTTCAGAGAGACGCGACAGTATCGCCCAGGGCGGCCCAACACACCCTTTCAGCGTCCTCGTTTTAGGCAGCATTCTTCCTTTCCCAACGACAAGCATCCAGCTGGACCCCGCTCTCATCAGGGGGCTCCTTCTCGGGTCTCCCAGTGATGGGGCTCAGGTCCACTCGGGAGGAGAGCAGATCGGTGGTCGGCTTTCTTTGTTTCTTCCAGAGTTGGCCAGAATTACTTCGGACCAGTGGGTCCTCGATGTGGTGTGAGAAGGTTAAAAGCTAGAATTCTTCTCTCCATCACAGACTTTTTTCTGGAGTCCTGCTGTGTATCGCGGGACAAAAGGACAGCGGTTCTGCAGTGTTTGCGAGACCTGCTAAGGATAGGGGCTATCGTTCCAGTTCCTCCTCTTGAAAGGCGAACAGGTCAGTACTCCATCTTCTTTGTGGTTCCAAAGAAGGGAGGGACTTTTCGGCCTATTCTCGATCTCAGAAAAATAAACCAGTTTTTGCGGGTTCGTCACTTCCGCATGGAGACATTAAGGGCAGTTATTGCTGCTGTTCAACCAGGCGAGTTTTTGACGGCTCTCGATTTGAGGGAAGCTTACCTGCACGTTCCCATTTGGCAGCCCCATCAGAGATTTCTCAGATTTGCAGTGCTGGGTCAGCACTTCCAGTTTCGGGCCCTTCCTTTCGGAATGGCCACGGCCCCACTCACTTTTTCCAAGGTCGTGGTGGTGGCGGCGTTCCTGCGGAAGGAGGGGGGATTCGTGTGCATCCATATCTCGACGACTGGCTGATTCAGGCGACGACAGCAGAGGAGAGTCGAGTGGTCACTGACCGAGTGATTGTGGTGTTGCAATCTTTAGGTTGGATGGTCAATATGGACAAGAGTCATCTGGTTCCTACTCAGAGTCTGGAGTATCTTGGAGTGCAATTCGATATGAAGCGGGGGAAGTTGTTTCTCTCCGAGGGGTGAAGGACCAAATTGCTTTCTCAGGTACGGACCTTATTGAGTCATCGCGCTCCCCGAGTGTGGGACTATGTTCAGCTCCTCGGTTCCATGACGGCGACCTTGGAGGTCATTCTATGGGCAAGGGCTCACATGCGGCCTCTTCAGAATTTCCTTTTGAGCAGATGGTTGCCGACGTCGCTGGATTACCAACGACGTCTTCCTTGGTCGAGCCGGGCCAGGGACAGTCTTGTGTGGTGGCTTCGGTCAGCCAGTTTGCAGAAGGGTGTTTCTCTGGCGCCTTCCAATTGGGTGATAGTCGTGACGGATGCCAGCCTTGCTGGCTGGGGAGAATATTGTCTTCATCAAGTAGCCCAGGGATCGTGGACCCCTCTCGAAGCGATTTGGCCGATAAATCGTCTGGAGTTGCTCGCAGTCATGTATGCGCTGCGGAGTTTTCAGGACCTTCTGCAGGGGCAGGCGGTTCGTGTATTCTCGGACAACACTACGACGGTGGCCTACATCAATCGGCAGGGGGGCACTCGCAGTCTTCCCTTGGCAGTGGAAGCGTCTCGTCTTCTAGTATGGGCGGAAGCGCATATTCAGAGTCTGTCGGCAGCGCACATTTGCAGGTCAAGACAATGTTTAAGTGGATTTTCTCAGCCGGACTCTTTTGGACGCAGCGGAATGGACGCTGTCGGACTCTACTTTTCGGCTGATCTGTCAACGTTGGGGAAGATCAGTAATGGATCTCATGGCCATGGCTTGCAATGCCAAAGTTCCCCAGTTCTTCAGCCGCAAACGGCAGCCTTGATCCACAGGATTGGACGCTCTTCTCCAGCCACGGCCGGAACAACAGCTACTGTATGTTTTTCCTCTATGACCTCTGATAGAGTTCTTTGCTGCATAGGACGGCATCAGGGGCCGGTCGTTCTAATGGCCCCAGACTGGCCCCGACAGCCGTGGTATGCGTATCTCGTTCGCGCACTCTGAGCCACCATTGCAACTTCCGGTGACTCCCGATCTGCTGCATAAAGGGCCAGTTCAGATGGAAAATCCCTCCCGCTTTGGTCTTACGGCCTGGCTATTGAGAGGCGGCAACTGAGGAAGAAGGGATTTTCAGGACCAGTCATTGCCACTCTTTTGGGGGCATGGAAGCAGTCTACTTCAGCAGCATACGCGCGAGGGTGGAAAGCTTTCGCTGCGTGGTGTGCTTTGTGTGCTGAATCGCCTTTTCGGGCGGACATTCCGGTTATTCTGGAGTTCCTTCAGGATGGTCTTCAAAAGGGATTGGCATATAATTCCCTTCGAGTGCAGGTTCCTCTTTAGCAGCTCACTCTGATGTGATCCGTTTCCTACACGGGCCTCTTCGGCCTCCTCTGCGGCAGCCGTGCCCGGCGTGGCATTTGAATGTGGTACTGCAAGCCCTCCAGGCCCCACCGTTTGATCCGTTGAATAAGGTTTCTGAGAAGGATCTAACACTTAAGACAGTGTTTTTGGTGGCCATTGCTTCGGCTAGGAGGATTTCTGAAATTCAGGCTTGTCTCCCAGAGATCCTTTTTTTGCAGTTTTCTGAAGCAGGTGTGTTGATACGGACGGTGCCGTCGTTTCTACCTAAAGTGGTTTCGGCTTTCCATGTCAATCAGGCGGTTTATCTTCTGTCTTTGCGAAGAGAGGATTATCTGGGAGAGTTTGCCTCGCTACGTTTCCTAGATGTGCGGAGAGCCTTGTTTCGACACTTGGATCATCTCTTTGTGCTCGTCGGGATCGAAAAGAGGTGAGGCGGCTTCTAAGGCTTCCATTGTTCACTGGATTAGGGAAGCCATTGGAGCGGCGTATCTGCTACAAGGGCAGGCGTCTGCAGTGGCCCTGAAGGCGCATTCTACTCGGGCACAGGCGGCTTCGTGGGCGGAGGTGTCGGCCTTATCTCTTGAAGAGATTTGTCGGGCGGCTACTTGGGCGTCCCGTCATACTTTTGCGAAGCATTACAGGCTAGACGTGTCTGCTTGGGAGGATGTGAGTTTTGGAGCGGGAGTGTTGGCGCGGGGAGCATCGGCTTTCCACCCTATTTAAGGAATTCTTTGGTGCATCCCACTAGTTCCTGGATTCATCTGCTGCAAGTGACAAGGAAGGTAAAATTAGGTCTTACCTGATAATTTTCTTTCCTTTAACGCAGCAGATAAATCCAGGATCCTTCCCTAGTTCAGCCGACGTTTTTTTCATTTTCCGTGCAATGTGGCTATTTTTTCCTTCCGGGTTCTCTTTTGCAGAGTTCAGACAGATATGGGAACACAGAAAGGATTCCGATTTCTGGATCAAGTTGCAGTTATTTCAAAGTTCTTATTTGGTTCTCTGTTTTTCATAGTGAGGATGGTTTCTGGTGGTTGTTGGTTTCATATTTTTGGCCTTGGCAAATGCTTACGAATGACATACTAAAGGAGGAAGGAGCTGGCCGTCTGGCATCACTGCCTTTAGTTTGTTTATCTCTATCGCCATCTGCTGGTAGGCGGACTTAACCCACTAGTTCCTGGATTCATCTGCTGCGTTAAAGGAAAGAAAATTATCAGGTAAGACCTAATTTTACTGAATCATGCAATAACAGCAATATTCAGCACTGACCAGCTAAATTTAGTGGGCAAATCAGATCGCATAAATAGCAGTCCTATCTTTGCCCGCTATCAACTTAGCCAGCCAGCACTGAATATCCACTTAGCTGGTCAAGGTAGCGCCGGCCAAATAGATAGATAAACTAAATATGTAATGCCAGTCACTGGAAATGGCCTGGCATTGAATATCTGGGGTCAGCACGGACCTTGGCACTTATGTAGGCTGCCTTCTGCTGGCTAAATATCAGCCCCTTGTCTGTTGTAGGAATTGTATATTTATAGTTCTACTACTGATTTGTTATGGAGCTTTCTAGCTAGACACTTTATGTAGTACAAATATGCATTTGTGATCACTCATTTGGTTCTTTGCAGTGTATAAATATTTGAAGTGCATACAGATAACTTGTGTGCATGTTTATCTATGAATTAACGTGTACAATGTGCGCAAAAATACAATTGTGTGGAAAAACAATGAAAAAATAGATGAAATTTGCAAAAACTATTTAAAACAGACTAACCAAAATTTTTATTGATCTGCATACTCCTATTAAATAGCTTTAATGGTAGAGTGAGAATATTGTTTGTTTTAATTTGTGCTTGTCAGCGTCTGTGTCATAGAGTCTAACGGAAATTATTCACAATTGATTTCTTGAATTTATTTTGGAAGGAGAAATGTTGAAAATGCAATTTAGACTTCCTAAATATATCTGTATTTTACTGTTTTAAACTTATGTCAGCAGTATTTGTGAATTAAAAAACATTTATTTTACTTCTGGGTATGGTAAATTTATATGGCAATATCTGTAGTGATGGTATCTTAAATAGTATTCTAAATGAAAAATGTGATATTAATGGGACAAAAGAGTAACTAGAAAATTTCTAATCTAGTTTGTAAGGATTTGTTAATGTACAGCACTTTAAAAGAATATTGTGTAACTATTGACACATGGTAAAATCACTGGAGGCAGAAGCCACAAAAGAGGAATACTATGGTCCGCTATCAGACTTATTTTCGAAAGAGAAGGATGGCCATCTTTCGACACAAATTGGAAGATGGGCGTCCTTCTCCCACGGTTGCCCAAATCGGCATAATTGAAAGCCGATTTTGGGCGTCCCCAACTGCTTTCCGTCGCAGGAACGACCAAAGTTCTGGGGGGGGGGGGGGGTCGGAGTAATAGCGAAGGCGGGACTTGGGCATGCCTAACACATGGGCGTCCTCAACCCATAATTGAAAAAAAAAGGGCGTCCCCGATGAGCACTGGACGACTTTACTTGGTCCTTTTTTTGTTACGACCAAGCCACGAAAAGGTGCTCGAACTGACCAGATGACCACCAGAGGGAATAGAGGATGACCTCCACTTACTCCCCCAGTGTTCACTAACCCCCTCCCACCCTCAAAAAATAGTTTAAAAATCTTTTGTGCCAGCCTCAAATGTCATACTCAGGTCCATCGCAGCAGTATGCAGGGCCCTTGAGCAGTTTGTCGTTGCAGTGCACTTTAGGCAGGCAGACCCAGGCCTATTCCCCCCCCCCCCCCCCCCACCTGTTACACTTTTGGTGGTAAATATGAACCCTCCAAAACCCACCAGAAACCCACTGTACCCACATGTAGGTGCCCCCTTCACCTGTAAGGGCTATGGTAGTGGTGTACAGTTGTGGGTAGTGGGTTTGGGGGGGGGGGCTCACTACACTAGGTAAGGGAGCTATGTACCTCGGAGCTTTTTCTGAAGTCCACTGCAGTGCCCCTTAGGGTGCCCGGTTGGTGTCCTGGCATGTCAGGGAGACCAGTGCACCACAAATGTTGGCTCCTCCCACGACCAAAGAGTTTGCATTTGGTCATTTCTGAGATGGGCGTCCTTAGTTTCCATTATCGCTGAAAATCAGAATCGCCAAGTGTAAGGACAACCATCTCTAGGGATGACCTAAATGTCAAGATTTGGGCGTCCCTGACCGTGTTATCGAAACAAAAGATGGACATCCATCTTGTTTCGATAATGCAGGTTTCCCCGCCCCTTCGCCGGGACGTCCTGCGAGGACGTTCTCAAGAAAACTTGGGCACCCCTTTCGATTATGCCCTCCACGTGTAAGAGTCCTCGCCAAAAGATTATTGAGACCAGCAGGGTTCTTCCAAGAACAACAGGAAGACAAAAAGTCAGATGAAAATACTTTATTGGTAAAACCCTGGAACGGCACCGTGTTATGGCAAAGTTCCTGCCTCCGGGGGTTTTGATGTTAAAACCCAGTATTGTGTAGGCTTGTATGTGTAGTGGACACTGTTCTGCAGCGATAGCTGTTTGGATCTCATTTTCACGTTGGTGTCTTTTTCAAGACAGGAAGTGTTGTAAACATACAAGCCTACTCATATTGGCTTTAACATCAAGACTCCTCAGGCACACACTTTGCTGAAACACGGTGCCATGTCGGGTTTTACCAGTAAAGTAATTTAATCTGACTTTTCATCTTCCTGTTGTTCTTGGAAGACCCCTGCTGGGCTCACAACTCTTTCGGCGAGAAAAATCATTGGAGGAGCATTTTGAGACTCCTGTCTATTGAGTATTGACCATTTGTCTCTACACTTTGTTTTCCATCTTTTAACCAGTTTAATCCACAATAGAATACTACCTCCTATCTCATGACTCTGCAATTTCCTCTAGAGTCTTTCGTGAGGTACTTTGTCATGTTTTGTGGTTTCGTTTGTCTCATGTTCAATAAACTCAAGGAAGACAAAGCCACAGCAGAGAGATTAAATGAATTCTTTGCTTCGGTCTCACTGAGGAAGATTTGAGAGAGATACTGATGCCAGAAATGGTATTCAAAGTTGTTAAATCAGAGAAACTGAATGAAATCTCTATAAACCTGGGGGATGTAATGGCACATTTTAACAAATTGAAGAGTAGCAAATTGCCTGGACCTATTCATTCATCCCAGAATACTGATAGAATTGAAAAATGAACTTGCAGAACTATAGTAATATATAATTTATCTATAAAATCAAGCATGGTACCGGAAGATTGGAGGGAGACCAATGTAATGCCAATTTTTTTAAAAGGTTTAAGAGGTGATCCAGGAAATTATATACCAGTGAGCCTGATGTCGGTACTGGGCAAAATGGTAGAGACTGTTATAAAGAATGGAATTACAGAGCATATTCAAATGCATGGATTAATGAGACAAAGCCAACATGGACAGTGAAGGGAAATCTTGCCTCACCAATCTATTACATTTCTTTGAAGAGGTGAACAAACATGTGGATAAAGGTGAGCCGGTTGGTATTGTGTATCTGGATTTTCAAAAGGCATTTGACAAAGTACCTCATGAAAGACTCCAGAGGAAAGTCATAGGATAGGAGGTAGTATTCTATTGTGGATTAAAAACTGTTTAAAAGATAGAAATCAGAGAGTAGGGTTAATGATCAGATTCTCAATGGAGAAGGGTAGATAGTGGGGTTCCCAGGGGTTTGTGCTGGGACGTTGCTTTTTAACATATTTATAAATGATCTAGAGATGCGAGTAACTAGTGAGGTTGTTAAATTGCAAGAGGAATGTGAAAAATTACAAGAGGACTTTGAGACTGGGTATCCAATGGCAGGTGACATTTAATGTGAGCAAGTGCAAAGTGATGCATGTGGTTAAGAGGAACCCAAACTATAGCTATGTAATTCAAGGTTCCACATTAGGAGTCGCCAACCAGGAAAGGAATCGAGGCGCCATCGTTGAACCCTCTGCTCAGTGTTCAGTGGCAGCTAAGAAAGCAAATAGAATGCTAGGTATTATTAGGAAAGGAATGGAGAACAAAACAAGTACGTTATAATGCCTTTTAATTTTTTCCATGGTGCAACCACACCTTGAATATTATGTTCAATTCTGGTCACTGCATCTCAAAAAAGATAATAGTGGAATTAGAAAAATACAGAGAAGGGCAACGAAAATGATAAAGGTTATGGTATAACTTCCTTATGAGGAAAGGCTAAAGCGGCTAGGGCTCTTCCGCTTAGAGAAAAGACGACTGAGGGGAGATATGATAGAGGTCTATAAAATGAGTGGAGTGGAATGGGTAGATGTAAATCACATGTTTACTCTTTCTAAAAATACTAGGGTGCATGCAATGAAGCTACAAAGTAGTAAATTTAAAACGAATTGGAGAAAATATATTTTTTTTACTGAACGTGTAATTAAATTCTGGAATTTATCGGAAAATTTAGTAAAAGCAATTAGCAGGATTTAAAAAAGTTTGTATTGCTTCCTAAAAAAAAAGTCCATAATCCATTATTAAAATGGACTTGGGGAAAATCCACTGCTTATTTCTATGATATAACAAAATGTTTAAACACACATGAATACAAGTGTATTGTTGCTTCTTCAGCTTGTTGAAAGTGGAGTAGTCTCATATATAACACACGATAAAAATTGTTTGATTTTTCACCCAATAACTGGGTATATTATCAGTGTGTATTGTCTAATCATTGACTTAACCTCCACCGACCTTTACTAATCTTATATGTAAGATACCTTTCTATTTTTCTATAATCTGTTTTTGGAGATATCTGTATAAGTAAAATTATTCTGCTATTCTTTCAAAATTATTATTTCAATATGTTTTCTAAATATTTTTCCTCATTCTATACTGAATTTTTGGGCTTCATTACACCTGTAATACCCTCTTATGAGACCTGGAACAAGCTTCCAGGACAACTGCTAGTGGTGGGTGTATATGAAGAAAACAGTACTGTAAACTGAGAGGACTCTGAGCAGGCCCGGACGATCTTCCATAGTGGGAAAGCAAAAATAATGGTAGAACCGTTAAGGTCTGGGGCACTGTAACTGGATGGGCCTGATAGCCATTATACCACTGCATATTTTTACTATATTATTATTTCTTTGAGGATAAGCAGGCCATTGCATTCCCACAACTGTGTGATGTCATCTGACTGAGCCTCATGTGGACGCTGACTAGTGAGGTTAACTTAACTTTCTAGCAACATCCCACCGCACATGCACTGGTGCCTTCCCACCTGACACGCAAGAGGGGGTTCCTCAGACTTCATTTTTCTGCGGAGCAGGGAGCACATGTCATCGTGTTCTCCTCTATGTGCGTATTTTCTCTCTCTTTCGTAGTTCCTTTGCATATAGGTATTTTTATCCTTTTTTCGAGTATATTTTTCTTTTTCTTTATTTTATTGTGCTTCCCTTTCATAGCTTTTTTTCGGCTTTTAAGGTTTCCTTTCGTTTTTATGAGTGGCTAGGCCCGTTGAGGCCAGAGCACAATTGAGGCATTTATTCTCAATGTCCCAGAAGACCCCCCCCCCCCCTCCAGTGGCTTCTAAAGTTATACCTAATGTAATTGGGCCTAACCATGAGCCCTGACTCCTCTTCTCTGTATGAAAATGTAGTTGAGGGGACTCAGGGTGTGGCAGGTCCAACAGGATTGACTTTTTGACTCCTTGAAGACTGGTGCAGCAAAAGCACCAGAAGCATGGACATTGATGGCTGGCAAGTCCTTCAACATCCATTGGGAGTAAAACAGCATCAAGAAGGTCTCCACCTCTCGACATCGAGCGCTGAGAGTAGGTTCCAACACCGATCAGCGTCAGACCAGACACAGAGGACACATTCGAGGTTGATGATGTCATCCTCATCAACACTTAATGACCGTGATGCTGAGCATCGTGGAAAGCCCACGAACATAAGCATAGGTCCTCATTGACGCACTGGCTGGGAGTACCAGGGCATCAGCATTGCCATACCCGAGAAGCACCAGCACTGAGAGAAGTGCCCCCCCTCCTTGGAATAGGTACCGTTGTACAAGTCTCTGGGCAACTAGGTCTCTGCTACCAGTACTTTCTCAGGGTGCCTCTCTCCCAGCTCCCCACCCTTGCTGATGCCTATCTTCGATGAGCAGTTCGGAGCTATGCTCAGGGAAGAGCTGGTGTAGATGCGGTAGCTTCAAATTACTCAAGCATCAAGGGCAGTTGTGCCAGCTGCAAATCAGCCCCAGATTCATCCTGAGGCTCTATCTGTGCCTGTGCAGAGATCCTCAACACTGGTACCTCGAAGGGTATTGACATCGACACATACAGTATCGCTCTTGATGTCGGAGGAGGAAGCTTCCCCTGAGTCTGAGAGTAGGGTTGTATCTCGGTGCTCCTCGGGACATGGGCATGGCTCCACTGAGCCGAGGCAGGCACAAACCCACTCATCCCAGTTTGAATATGGTGAGGAGTCTGAATGGGACTCAGAAGAACATCCTTATTATTTCTTGGAGGAGGAGTCTTATGGATACCTTCTGATTCCTCCCCACCTCGAGAGATGTAAATCTTCACCTAAGCATCTCTTTCACTGATTGTGTCAGGGAAGTTGCATCTGCCATCCCATTTAAGTTAGAGTTGGAGGAAGAGCCCAGGGCAGAAATGTTAACTGTCCTAGACTACAAGTCTCCTCTTAAGGAAGGGGTCATGGTACAATTTCACCCTATCCTTAAAGATGCACTGACGAAGAACTGGAAGTCTCCCCTCTCAGTGAAGGTTGAATGTAAGAAGGTGGATATGCAGTATTGTATCCAGAAGAATCCCGGATTTGAGTGGGCTCAACTGCCACACCATTTGAGAGGACTCAAACTGAGCCCTCAAATGAGCTAGGAGCTCCAGGACTCATTCCTCTACGCCCCCTGGTAGAGAGGCTCAGCCACTAGATTTGTTTGGGAGGAAAGCTTTTCAGGCCTTGATGCTCATTGCCTGCATCCAGTCCTACCAGCTCTACACGAGCCTTTACCTGTGGTTTTTGGTTGCAGTACACTAAGTCTTGCGAATTCACTGTCACAGGAGTAGGCCACAGAGCTTTGCCCTTTGACCAGTAAGCAGCTGGAGTGTAGAAACTATCTGGCCAGGGGTGCCTATGACTCTTGACATAGTGTCCAGACTCTCCGTTCTGGGTGAGGGGATTCACAGACTCTTATGGCTGCATGTCTGTGATCTCGAACTAGCAATTCAGGAGAGATTGGCAGGTCATTTCTTGCCAATCTGTTTGGAGATAAGACAGAAGAGCTCACTGATCTCATAAAAAAGCACACTGATACCATCCAAACCCTATCTCTGTGCCCCCCACTTGCAACCTCTTCCTCTCAGAGATTTTGAGTGGGCCTAGGTGGTACCCTGCTACTCTTAAAGGCATAGATTTCCATCACTGCCTTTGCACAGAGCCCCCAGGCCCAGTGTTCTTGGCCGCCCCAGTCCTTCCTTCAGATGCCCCAGCTGGCTTCCCAGTCTAAGCAAGAGACAAGCTTTTGTCTGACTCCAGGAGAGCATAGCTGCACTCAGAATGACTGTCTCAGATGGCTTACTTGGCAGGGGGTGGGGCATCTGAATTTTTACCAACACAAGTGGCCCACCAAGAGCTTACTACATCAGCTCTCAGCAAAAGCAGTTACTTGTAGAGGAAATCTTCGTCCTTCTACAGGTCAATGCAGTTGAACCCGTTCCACCAGGGGAAGAAGAGAAAGGGGATCCAGGTTCCTCTTCTACCCAAAAAGGTAGGGGGATTTTGTCCAATCCAAGACCTAAAGGCCCTGAAAAAATTTCTGGTCCAAAGAAAAGTTCAGAAATGATTTTCCCTGGCACCCTTCTCTCCATGGTTCAGGAAAACAATTGGCTATGTTCTCTGGACTTGAAGGATGCCTATACCCACATTTCGATTATTATTGTTATTTATTGCATTTGTATCCCACATTATCCCATCTCTTTGCAGGCTCAATGTGGCTTACAATAAATCATGGACAGTGGAAATGAGAGGAGAATTGACATTTAGTGTTACAGAAGTAATTTGGGTAGCATGGTAATGGAAAACAAGATAGTAACATGACATAAGGCATTCTTAACATTGCTAGATATGTGTGGGGATTTCACTAGTTTTGGTCTTGTGGTATATCTTGTCGAAGAGATGGGTCTTCAGTTGTTTACGGAAGTTGGTCAGTTCATAGGTCGCTTTTAGGTTCCGTGGCAGTGCGTTCCACAATTGCATGCTCATATAGGAAAAGGTTAATGCGTGCATTAGTTTATATTTTAGGCCTTTGCAGTTAGGGAAATGAAGATTAAGGAATGTGCAAGATGATCTTTTGGCATTCCTGGGTGGTAGGTCGATCAGGTCCGGACATGTAGGCTGGGGCCTCGCCGTGGATGATTTTCTGTACTAGGGTGCATACTTTAAATGTGATGCGTTCTTTGAGTGGTAACCAGTGTAACTTCTCTCATAGGGGCTTTGCGCTTTCGTATTTTGGTTTTCCAAATATGAGTCTGGCCTGCTGTGTTCTGGGCTGTCTGGAGTTTTTTGAGTATTTGCTCTTTGCAGCCGGCGTAGAGTGAGTTGCAGTAGTCTGTGACTGAGTACTAATAATTGTACCAAGTTTCGGAAACGGTTCTAGGGAAGTATGGGTTTTACTCTTTTTAATTTCCACATGATTGGAACATCTTTTTGGTTATGATTTTCGCGTGATTCTCTAGTGTCAGGTGCCGGTCAATGGTGACTCCTAGGATTTCAGGGTTTCTGTAATTGGTAGATTTAGTTTTGAGGTGCTTATGGTGGTAAATTTGCTCGTATTATGCTGAGAGGTGAGTATTTAGGCATTGGGTTTTTTTTCTGCATTGAGTTTTTAATTGAAATTCCCAGCCACAGGAAGTATCTCAGATTCCAGATAGGGAAACACCATTACAGTGGCCTTGGATCAACTTCCTGTGTATTCACCAATTGTCTAGCGATAGGTGTGGCATATTTGCGCAGCTTGGGAGTATATCTGAACAGTTGGCTAATTAAGAGCACATCGCAGGAGGGGGGCATCAGTCAGTGCATCTAACTGTTGGGTGTTGGAGCTCCTAGGGTTTATCATAAACTACAATAAGCCCCACCTTCTCCCAGCCCAGCAATTGGAGTACATAGGAGCTCTGTTCGATACATTGCAAGCTCTGGCTTTTCTTCCACAAGCTAGAGCAGAGACCTTATCAACACTCGCCTTGCAAGTTTGAATCAGCAAGCAGATCATAGCTCGGCAAGTTTGAGATTGATGGGCCCACTCCCATATCACTCCATGGCACGTTGTCAGAGGCGGCTGGGAATCTAGCGAATGTCATCCACATTCCTCCAGAGTTGACTCATGCTCTTCTGTGGTAGACAACTCGAATGAGTTTGACTGCGGTACTACCATTCCAAATTCCACCACCTCAGAAGATGCTAACAATGGATTCATTTAACCTGGGATGGGAAGCTCATGTGGATGGGCATCATACTCAGGGAACTTGGTCTGCTCAAGAAACAGATCTTCATATCAACCTCTTTGAGCTGAAGGCCATTTGGAATGCTCTAAAGGCTTTCATAGATGGGCTACAGAGCCAAATTATTCTCTTACAGACGGACAACCAGGTTGCAATATTCTATATAAACTTGCAGGGTGGTACTTGATCCTGCCTCTTGTCAGGAAGCAGTAATCCCTCCTTCAGAGAAGAGTCCTCCGTGCCACATACCTACTGGGAAAGGACAACTGTCTGACAGACAGGCTGAGCATGGTTTTACAACTGCACAAATGATTCTGTTTCAGGCTCAGATCACACAACAGACTAGTGTTGGGTGCCTTTCTCCTACATTGAAGGGAAGGGCTTCTATATATGTGTCTTCCAATATCTCATAGAGAAGACGTAACAGAAACTCAAGCAAGACCAGACAACTATTTACTAATCACGCCCTTACTGCTTTCCCTCTTCTGTCCTTCGAAGATTCATGGAGCTTGCAATATTTTCCAACCTTCCTCATGCCAAAAAAGTAATCTCTTCTACATCCCAACTTCCAAACCCTGGCCCTTGTGGTTTGGATGCTGAGAGCATACGATTCTCCTGCATCTTGCTGGTTTCTGGGAAAGACTCCACAATCATTTAGCTAGAGAAGGTTTACTGTCTGGTGTGAGGGCAAGGCCTTAGATCCCTTTCACCTACCCTACACAAAACTGCTTGAATACTTCCTGTACTTCTGAGTCTGGTTTGAAAACCAACTCTGCAAAGGTTCATCTAAATGCAATTAGTGCTTGTCACTATGTAGGAGGTAAGCCCATCTCTGTATAGCCTCTAGTTGTTTGCTTCATGTGAGGTTTGTTGTTATCAAAATCCCTATCAACCTCCAACTGTCATGAACCTGTTTGGCTTCTGTCATCTGAAGTATTTCACCTGGAAAGTTATGGTTTTGGTGGTGGTCACTTCAGATTACAGAGTCAGTTAGCTTCAGGCCCTAGTAGCTGATCCACCTTACACTAAGTTTCACCACAATAGATGAGTAACTTTGCTTTATACGGAAAAGGTTCTTTTCAATATGTATTTGATATCCTTGACTAGTTTCTAAATTCCATTTCCATGCAAGTTCCCATATATTGGCATGCTTTGACGTTCTAAATTGTGCTTGGCTGCTCTTCAGATTCTATTTCTATTGTCCTCTGCACCCTAGTGCATCGATAGTAGTTTAAAGAGAAGTATCCATAAATTGGTTTACTTCTTTTTGGTATTTTTTAAATATATTTGTGACATTTAAAATGCTGTTTTGCAGTAAAATGGAGCTTCTGAAATTGTTTTGGGAAAGGAACTTAGGTGCCATGTAAGAACTTTTGGCAAGTCCTGAACCCTGTATTTCTATGATGATTCAGTACACTTGAATCACCTTGTGTTAGAAGATTATTTAATTCCAGCAATAGGATGTCTTTGAACGTTGATTTTCTTTCAAGTCCTGCGAGTCATCAATTCAAAAGGCTTTATAGCTGTTACAAGTAGTAATATACTAAGCAAGCAATTAACAAAAAGAAACAGTAAATTAGAGCACTTAAAAATTGATTATTATGCAGTTTTAGTTCACTTTCAATTTTTCAGTTGCCCTGCCACTAGTTTTTCCATTATGTATGATAAGTTATTACATTTGCTGTTCAGACGTTCTTAGTTTTCAACTTTTGACAAAATAAACAATTGGTACTTTTGAATGGATCTTTAAAAAAAAAAGTTAACCATATTTTTATTGGATTGGAAGATCTAACAAATACAACTGCCACCTTCATAGTAACCTGCATTTGTTCAGAGAGGTTTTGCCGTTACTTGAGATAAGGAATATGCATTAATACTTGTATTGATCTCTGGTTTGGTACACATCAAGTTAATTAATATTGACCTCTGGTTTGGTACACATCAAGTTTAATTATCCTGGAGGGAAGAGTTGACCTTCATCTTTGCTCCACTGAACATTATATTCCTTTAGTCAATACATTTAGATATTCAGCTTTCCAGAAGCTAGTATCTGAAGTTTGATAACCAACTAGACATTTACTATACAGTATATTTAATTACCTGCCTCTGTTTTCATTTTGTCTTTAGTGGAATTGGGCGAAACTGGCCATGGGCCTCTGGAGGAAGCAGTATTCTCGCAGAATTTGGAACATTGCACTTGGAGTTTGTACATTTGAGTCATCTTTCCGGTAACCCAGTGTTTGCTGAAAAGGTTAGATCAATTTCAAAAAATCACTTAATTTAAAATAGACATTTTTGTGGCCATCTCAGTAGCAAGTGCTGTTGTATAGGCATGAAGAAATATTGGTTTGATTCCCAATTGAGTTTCTTTCCTTGGACCAGATAGAGCTTCTGATGCAGAAGTCAACATTCACAACCTCTAGCAGCCATCTCATAAAGCCTAGTAGCTAGATTTATAATCTGTTAGCTAGGCTCCAAATGGAGCTCCAATTTGTGGCCTCTGGCCAAGCCCAGTCCTAAAGTAGCTGAAATGAGAAGAAGATATATATATGGAGGGAGAAGAGGATATGAAACATTTTTATTATTTTCAGCCCAGCAGAATGTTGGAAATTATACATAAGGGGCTGAGAAAATGCCCATCTGGTGGGCGCAAAATAACTCTCCAAAAATTTAACAGAATGGTATCAAAGTTGGCCAGGTGAAAAGTTACATCAAGTTTGAAAATGGGCCAGATCAAACTGGGGGGTCCAGAGAATTAAAGTCCCCAAAAGGGGCCCAATGTATTTCTATGGCAGGAGCAGTTTTGGCAGCTACAACATGCAGACATTGATTTACTGCAACACTGCAGTTACAAACTTGCACCATTCAAACTGTTCTACTCTCACAATTGCAGATACACAGAGAGCTAATACAGATACACAGTCACATACACGTGCACTCTGAGCAATTCGGATGTGTATTTTATTTTTCTTTCTTGTAAATTCTACAACAAGCACACTTACATGCACCACACAGATATAAACACAGGCATATACTACGGATGACCAAACACAAACATTATAAAATACAGGCACACAAACAAGACCCACACATACATATATGTGTGCATCTGTATATGTATGTGTTTTGTTTGTGTGTCTGTATCTCTGTTTGTTGGATATAGCTCACACTTTTTGTAATAGTAGTAGTTTAAGATGAGGTGCACTCAGGTACAGTAGGTATTTCTCTGTCCTGTGTCCCCAGAGGGCTTACAATCTAAGCTTGTATCTGAGGCAATAGAGGGTTAAGTGACTTGCCCAAGACCACAAGGATCATCTGGTGGAATTGAGCCCTGGCTTCCCTACTTCTTAGACTACCGTTCTAACCATTAGGCTACTCTACTCAGTGATATGTAGTGATTAGATATAGTATCATAGTTGGTGGGTATTTTTCATTATTATTTCCAAACCAAAAGAATGTTTAAGCACTGCTCCATTCAGACCTCCTCACCTCACTCCAGTCTATGTCAGAGATGTACAACAAACACATATAACAAAAGCATGCATGAATATACATGCACACAGATGTATACATCGTTAAAGATTTTCATGAGCAATGCTCTTTGTTTTTCCCCACTTGGTAAAGTGCTGATTTAATTTCTGACTGGAATATTATGGCGAGATCTGTGACATACATCTACCTGCCACAAATGTTAGCATCTCTGTGAGCATGCATTCATGGAAAATGCACTCCCTCTAATTGTTGTAGATTAAGGTTAGCACTCCTACTTTAAAGATAATGCGTTTAATACTAGAAGAATAGCACAAGGTTCAGCAGCAAGTAAAGAGTAAATCTGCTTAACCAGGTAAATTAACCAATTGTATTATCTTTACTGGGATTTTATGCAAAATATCTGATTATCTCAGCATCACTGAATATCAGCTGTTAAAGATATCCTAATAACTTTATTTGGATATCTTAAGTCTGCCATTATCAGGTGGCAACTGGATGTGGCTGTTATCTAGTTAATTTTTTTGTCACCCCGAAATGCATCCAGTCCTTCCCAGTTTTAAACTTTTATAACTTTTAACTGGATATTTGGCAGAGGCAAAATTTTAAAACCCATTTGTTCAAGTAACTTCTGATGTTACCCAGATAAATAACAGCATCATTTCTTTCTCAAATGCTTACTGAAAACTGTGGACTGTGTAGTTAAAGACCATTTGCATCACTGACTTCCTGAAATACATTTATCTTGTTGATTATCAATGAGTCATGAGCAGTCATAGCAACAGCATTTACATAGTTGAGAAACCATTTGCTGTTGACTGAAAAGAGGAGGTGCACCAGATTATAACATCTCCTTTCTTGTCACTTGCAGCAGATGAATCCAGGAACTAGTAGGTTAAGTCCACCTACCAGCAGGTGTAGATAGAGATAAACAAACTAAAGGCAGTGATGCCAGACGGCCAGCTCCTTCCTCAGTTAGTATGTCTCTATCTCAGCAGGTGGTGGACGGCTTTTTCTCCTGCTCCTGGGCAGGAGCTCCTGCTCCAGTTTGAGCCAGGGGTGGCAGACTGGTGGTGTCCCCTTTGGCAGCATACTCAGTTGCTGGGTCCCTGCTGCACCTCAAATTCCCTTTCAACAGGCTTTTGCTGTTCCTTTCCTTCCCTGTTTGTTTCTGCTCCTCACTAAAAAAAATAAAAATAAAAAGAAAGAGAACAGAGAAGCACAGGGAAGTGTGTTTTTGCTGAGAGCAGGTTTGTGTTACTGCTGTCCGAGTCCTGTTTTCTGTTGCCTGCTTGTCTAAGCCTGCCTCGAACTGGAGTCGGAGAGTTTTTTTTTTTTTTCTTCAGCTCAGCTGTCAGTTCCCGCGCTTTCCCAGTCAGGGGTAAGTCCTGCTGGGTTCCTGTTTGGGGACGGGCGATGGCAGCGGAGGTGGTAAAATGCTGTTCACTTTGCAGCGTGGGGTGCGCTGATTTGGCGGGACTCGTCGGCGTGGTGCCCCCCCCCCCCCCCCCCCCCCGAGAGTGTGCTTTCCCGCCCAGAGCCTGGCGATTCTTGCGCCATTTTGCGAGCGGTCGTGGAGACGGCTCCAGTAGCGGTTTTGGGCAAAGCTTCTTCTCCGCTGGTAGGGGAGTCGGGGGCCGTCAGGCACTGTGGGCGGTGGTGCAGGTGCCATGGCTGCGACCTCCTCCGTTGCAGGGGAGGGGTTTTCACCAGAGTTTATTTTGCTACTCCATCAGGCGTTTTTGTTGAAAAGGGCCTTGCCCTCCCCTCACGTGGCTTTGACAGCTTCAGCCTTTGAATCTCTCAGGGGGTCTGGGGGTAACCAAGAGATTTTGGGTTTTTCCCAGAGGATTTCTCCTCCCTTAAAAAAGCCTAGCCTTTCTTTGGGGTCTGAGGAGGGGTCTTGCATACGGTTGCCTGCAGCTTCCTCCGTGGTGGCTCTCTCGGAGCAGATGGGGGTAGAGGACATGGAGGACGGTGTCCTCACTGACCAACCGGAGGACTCTTCCGCCGTGAGGATTTTCCATAAGGAGGAGTTGTCCTTTATCTCTCAGGCGCTGGAAGCCCTGAATATAGAGGACCCTGAGGTTGCGTCTTCTCAGGCGGTCAACTCCAAGATTGCTAGTACCAGACGACCTTCTAAGGCCTTTCCGGGACATGAAGCTATTGAAGTTGATTTCGGCCCAGTGGGCGGATCCGGATGGGGGGGCTGAAAGTAGCCAGGGTTATGGCCAGGCTGTATCCGTTTTTAGCGGACCGTTTAGAGCAGTTTGCTCTACCTAGGGTGGATGCCCTGGTGACGGCGGTCACTAAGAAGACTACTGCAAGACAGACGGCTAAAGGCCTCTTTAAAACGTGCCTTTGAGGAGGCCACTTTGACACATCAAGCTTCTGTTTGTAGTTCTTATGCGGCTCCGCTCCATGGATAAATCCTTATCTGTTCCCTTCTCCACTACTGCCAACTCCAGACTTCGCGCCTTCTGTCTCGCTGCATCCTACGCCTGGAATAAACTTCCTGAGCCCCTACGTCTTGCCCCATCCTTGGCCACCTTTAAATCTAGATTGAAAGCCCACCTCTTTAACATTGCTTTTGACTCGTAACCACTTGTAACCACTCGCCTCCACCTACCCTCCTCTCTTCCTTCCCGTTCACATTAATTGATTTGATTTGCTTACTTTATTTTTTTTTTGTCTATTAGATTGTAAGCTCTTTGAGCAGGGACTGTCTTTCTTCTATGTTTGTGCAGCGCTGCGTACGCCTTGTAGCGCTATAGAAATGCTAAATAGTAGTAGTAGTAGCGTCTTCTGTGGCTCCGTCATTGGGCCGCAGATATGGCCTCTAAGCAACGGCTCATTAAATTGCCTTTCTGAGGGAAATTGCTTTTTGGGGAAGACCTAGAAAATTTTGTTAAAGATTTGGGGTATTCCAAATCTCAGCGTCTTCCGGAAGACAGACCCAAGTCTACTTCCAGGCAGGGAGCCTCGAGGTCACGTTTCAGAGAGACGCAACGGTATCGTCCAGGGCGGTCCAACACAGCCTTTCTGCGTCCTCATTTTGGGCAGTGTTCTTCCTTTCCCAACGACAAGCCTCTGGCTGGACCCCGCTCTCGTCAGGGGGCTCCTTCTCGGATCTCCCAATGATGGGGCGCAGGTCCACTCGGGAGGAGAGCAGATCAGTGGTCAGCTTTTCTCTGTTTCTTCCAGAGTGGGCCAGAATTACTTTGGACCAGTGGGTCCTCGAGGTAGTGCGAGAAGCTTACAAGCTAGAATTCTTCTCTTCCGTCACAGCCTTTTTTCTGGAGGCCCGCTGTGTTTCGCAGGCCAAGAGGACAGCGGTTCTGCAGTGTTTGCGAGACCTGCTAAGGATAGGGGCTATCGTGCCTGTTCCTCCTCTTGAAAGGCGCACAGGTCGGTACTCCATCTTCTTTGTGGTTCCAAAGAAGGAAGGGGCTTTTCGGCCTATTCTCGATCTCAGAAAAGTAAACCAGTTTTTTACGGGTTCGTCACTTCTGCATGGAGACATTAATGACAGTTATTGCTGCTGTTCAACCAGGCAAGTTTTTGACGGCTCTCGATTTGAGGGGAACTTACCTGCACATTCCCATTTGGCAGCCCCATCAGAGATTTCTCAGATTTGCGGTGCTGGGTCAGCACTTCTAGTTTTGGGCCCTTCCTTTTGGAATGACCACTGCCCCACGCACTTTTTCCAAGGTCATGGTGGTGGTGGCATCGTTTTCTGCGGAAGGAGGGGATTCGAGTGCATCCATATCTCAACGACTGGCTGATTCGGGTGACTACAGCAGAGGAGAGTCGAGTGGTCATCGACCGAGTGATTGCGGTGTTGCAATCCTTAGGTTGGGTGGTCATTATGGACAAGTCATCTGGTTCCTACTCAGAGTCTGGAGTATCTTGGAGTGCAATTCGATGCGAAGCAGGAGAAGGTGTTTCTCCCCGAGGGGCAAAGGATCAAATTGCTTTCTCAGGTACGGACCTTATTGAGTTGTCGCGCTCCCCAAGTGTGGGACTATGTTCAGCTCCTCGGTTCCATGACGGCGACCTTGGAGGTCATTCCATGGGCATGGGCTCACATACGGGCTCTTCAGGATTGATGAAGAAATCAGTCGTTATCATATTATTGCAGAAGATACACGACCCACATACCGTATGTCCCTTATTGGTAATCAAATTGTGTCCCATAAGACTCGAGAAAGTATCATCTGAAGTATTCTCCTGACTGCAATAGCGTTAATGTGGTGTACGCTATACAGTGCCCTTGCCCTAAACTTTATGTAGGGAAAACATCTAGGGCACTAAAACATAGACTGCGGGACCACAAGTTTAACATACATCAGAAGAGAGAAGCCCTCGTAGTAGCCCATAGCATGGGCAATGCACATACTTTTTCAGACTACTGTTGCATAGCTATAGATCAGAATCATGCATCGATTAGGGGAGGCGACTTAGATCGCGTCCTGATCCAAAGAGAACAGAGATGGATTCTTATGCCTAAGGTACTCAATAGTCGAATAGAATGGAAAGCGCTCCTATAGTAATTTTGTAAAAAGTTGTAGGAACGATTCAGTTCCTTTAAATCACTTAGGAGTTCTGTCTCTTTAATTCATGACATCCCAGCTGATTGGTAGCTGGGGTTGGCGTTCCTTTAAATTTTGGACGCCATTTTGTATGCTGGCTGTGTTGCTGGTAAAATTTAAAAAGCCACACCGAGGTAACTATATTATATTGCTAGCTGTTGTAATCTACACAGGAATTATACTGTATGTTTGTCTCCACACAGTATTTTCTCTCGCACTTTTTTCTATCTATCTTGCAGGGCTTTATTGGCGATTGAGGGCTTGGCTCCCGATGAAGCAATTTTGTTGAAACAGAAGCTTTCTGTCGAGCACACCCCTCCGGATAATGCCACAGCTCAGATAGGTGTATTTATTACCTTGCATAAATTGGTGACGATAGAGTATTAGAATATTAAGAAATCGCTCTATGATGTTACCTTGGAGGTTTTTTTGACTAATGAGGAACCTGTATAATAGTCTCTAACAAGAAGTTTCTGATGAGATCTGTGACAGTCTGTGGTTCACTATCTTTTATAGGTGAATACAGAGTTTCTGAAGTCTTTTTCCTCCTTAATTATAACGTTCAGAGAATTCCATCTTGCCAGCTCATTCAAATGGACAATCGGTTTGACGTGTACTATGTCAACAACCAGGGGGAGTTCGGAATCCTTCTCCTTGTGTCAGGAAGCAGTCGGGAAGTGGCAGTGGGCCACAGGTTACGGCATGGTGCTCCGAGCCACGTATCTGGTGGAAAAAGAGTCTGGTGAACAGGCTGAGTAGGGAATGCAGCCACATGAGTGGTCTCTCAATATGGCTGTTGCCCACAAGATCTTCCAAGAGTGGGACACCCCCTTAGTGTATCTTTTTGCCTCTCATCGCAGCAACAAGGTCTCTGTCCTGCTGTAGACTCAGGTCACACAACAGACTATCATCGGATGCCTTCCTCCTGCTTTTGGGGGAGGGTGTTCTGAATGCATATTCTCACATCCCTCTTATAGGGAAGACTTTGCTGAAACTCAAGCGAGAAGGAGGAGCAGTGATATTCATTTCTCCGTACTGGCTGAGGCAGATTTAGTTCCCTCTGCTTCTAGAGTTGTCCTCCAAAGAGCAATGGAGACCGTACTGCTTTCTGACACTCCTCATGCAGAATGAGAGAGCTGTTCTGCATCCCAACCTCCAGTCCATGGCCCTCACGGCCTGGATGTTTAAAGCGTTGGATTTGCATCTCTGCAATTGCCTGAGGATATCTCCAAGATGCGGCTGGCTTCCAGGAAAGATTCCACCAAGAAGTGTAATACCATTCCCCCCACCCCCCATGTCCAGCAACCCTCCTCTCCTCTCTGCCCTGCTCTCACCTTATGTCCAGCAACCATGCCCTCTCCCTCCTACCCTCCCCCCATGTCCAGCTACCCTCCTCACTGCCTCTCCCTCCCCCTCCGTGCCGGGCCCCCTGCACTACTACTAATTAACACTTCTAGAGCACTACTAGGGTTACGCAGCGCTGTACAGTTTTAACAAAAAAGGACAGTCCCTGCTCAAAAGAGCTTACAATCTAAAGGACCTGACAGCGCCTCTCACCTCCATGTGAAAGCGCTACAGGCAGCAGCAGATCGCTCTACTGCTGCCTGCAGCGCTTCCACACGGAGGCGAGAGGCGCTGTCAGGTCAGTGCAGGGGCCCGATACGGAGGGGGGCGGGAGCGGCGGTGAGGATGGGGGTGAGGGTGGAGGTTGGTTCGCGCGATGTTTGTTTCCAGGCGGCAGTGGCGGCGTCCGATAGTCCGACTCCATTTCCCTCTCTGTTCCACCCTCTGACGTCATGACATCTTGACACAAGGGCGGAACAGAGAGGGAAGTCTGTACTGCGCATTTGCAGGTGAGTCGGTCACTTGCCATTTATATGTTTGATATATATATATATTTTTTTTTTTTAATCTCAAAAATGCAGAAGAATAATGCACAATAAAAGCTAAAAAAAACAAAAACAAAACACAGTTGCCACCTCAGTTTTTTTCTTTGTAACTGAGTCCTGTCAATGCAAATTGGTACCTAGCTACCAAGTTATTCCACCGTTGCAAGTCAACACCATAGTTTCTGTCTAAGAACCTGGTCACCAAGAGGAAAAATTCAGTTAGATTTCCCTGTGAATGCTACTTACTATTATGAATAAGGTAATTCATTGCAGAAAACATTTTCAAATCATGCAAGAAGGCTATGATTTGTTCCCTTCTTAAGAAGCTTGTCCATTTTCTAACTTTATTTCCAAAATAAATAAATAAAAAGTGTGTGTATATATATGTGTGTATATGTATATATATATATATGTATACATATATATAATAAAAAGAGGTTTTGGGGGGGGGGGGGGTTTGGTTCATCTTTCTAATTGGAAAAATACTTATTCCCTTCATACCAGATAGCTGGGCTTTTGGCCTGGTTCTCGGCACTGAGTTTGTTTTTCTTACTATGATAAGCTAAAACTCAAGAACACCTTGATTCTGGGAGCATTATAACGGTAGTCCTATTGGATTTAAGCTCAGCCTTTGACCTAGTTGACCATCAGTTATTAATCTCCTGACTTTCTGTCTTGAACTGGGGGTGTTTTCCTCAATTTGCTCTCGCCTTTCTTAAGGAATCATTCATTTAAGATGCATTCTGTTTTGGCTTTTTTTACACGTGATCTTTTCTATTGCAGAGTTCCATAAAGCTCTATATTAGCAACGGTGGTGTTTAATCTGTTCCTTGTTCTCTAGCAATTCTAGTCCAGAGTTCTGAGCTTGGTAGATTTTATTCTGTATGTGGCATTGAGAAAGTAGTTTACACTGGCCCATTCCAGTCTGATTTTAGTGTATTAAATCTGAATGCTCAGAGGCTTGTTGAATTTCAGCATATCCCAGGTAAGTCTGAGGCCATTCGGATTTCCAGGAATTCTCCTCTCCCTGTGTCCAGTTCTTCAGGACCCTCCCATCACCTTGTGCAACTCAATTATTACTTTAGGTTTCCACCTTGATTCTTCTTTCGTTTGATACACAGATTGCATCAGTTATAAAATCTTCCATTCTCCTTAGTCTGTCAGATTTATTCTGTGACATCATTTTTGGATTATTAGTTCATGCTTCTGATATTAAGCTGACACTAGCTACAGAAATTCAAAAATTACCAAAGTCAATTGCAACATTTCATAAGGAGCAGGAACTTAAATGCAAGGAGAAAAAGATATCAGAACATCATCACACAATGGTTCTCAGTCTCAACTGTTCATGTTCAATCGTCAATCAGAAATAACTCTACTAAATGTAATATGTAATACAGTGACAATTCTTTATTTAACTGAATGTTTTAATTGGTCAGTCCCCAACAAGGGCCTCATTTTGCTAATTCTGGTTTAGGGGAGATGCAATCTGAAATGTAGAATTGCCTATATCAATTTTTCAAAAAAGACAACTTCCAATGCACAGTATTCTATAGCTTCAAGGTGGTGCTGTACTAGGCAATCATTGATACGTAAATTTAAACTGCTAATAACCAGTTGGTGCTCTTAGACTAAAAAAAAAAAAAAACCTAGATAAGCAAGAGAAACATTATTCAAAACAGTCAACCCAATCAATTTTAACATCCAGACTGATTGGCTCAACACTGTTCAATTTAAAAACCCATCATTGTTCCTTTTGCAAAAAGGATATTTCTCTCCTTATGTCCTGGTGTCTGAAACATGTTCCAAAACAGAACAAATTAAATCAGTAAATTGACCATTTTCAATGCAATGGAACACCATAGGGGTAGTTAATTATTTTTGCAAGTAAACCAAGATTTGTATTCCAATCGATATTAATTTTTGCTCCGCAAGACCCGCTAGGTCTTATTTTCAGGGGAGGCCTTATTTTTCGGGGAAACATCGGGTTGCCCCCCCCCCCACCACCACCTGAGGTCGCCCCCCCCACCCGAGATCGACGCCCCCCCGCCCTCAGTCGCTCCCGGAACTAACCTCTTAAACGCTTCCTTTCACCATTCATCTTAGCACTCGCAGCAGGGCAGGCTACTCCTTCCTTCTGTGTCCCGCCCTCGCCTGAGTAAAGTTAATGGAGCTTCAGTTTGAAGACCCTTTTAATGTGTTACCCCTTTTCCCTTCTTTGATTCCTAGCTTTTTTCCTTTTACTTAGTTTTGTTTTATTTTTATTATGTTTAAATATATTGTATATTTTTGTGTTTACTATTTAAACTGCTTAGAATGTTCATACTCACAGCAAATTATAAATAAACTAATTTAATCTCTGGTTCCGAGCAGCATGGATCAGAGCATTGAGCCAAAGATGGCCACACAACGTAGTGTGTTCTTGAATGGTAGATATTTAAACAAAAGATACAAAACCAATTCTGTCATAAAATAGTAGACAGTACCAAAATGGAAACAAATATAAAAAATTCACAACATATCGTTTTTAAAACATCACAAAAAATAAGCATATCAGCTTAAAACCAACATAAAACACAGAAAATCTTTTGAGGGTGGTCAGTAGAACAGCAGGCTGAGAACCAGTGAAGCCAGGTTCAGATCCCATTGCCACTACTTGTGATCTTGAGCAAGTCACTTAACCCTCCATTGCTTCAGGTGCAAACTTAGATTGTAAGCCATTATGGGACAGGAAAATACCTGTTGAATATACTTGCCCTGAATTACTGAGAAAGGTGTAAGCTAGATCCAGATCTCTTTATCTCTTCATATAAGACAATGATAGGTGCTAAGTTCAAGCAGTATCTACAAATTACTTCTTTCTCAAGGAACCTAGTAAGGTGGCCTTTCCATCTGCCTCTTTTTCTAGCGTCTTATTCTTTTTTGTACCCCAGTTGCACTTTCCAGCCTGGTGGTGATCCTGTTAAAGTAGCCAAAAGCTACTTTGTAATCCACCTTATCTTTAAAATTCTCCCCATAAGTTGTTTTTCTTTTCTCTTAGAATGAGAAACTAATGTGCTTTGGCCAAGAGAGAGACCTTGGGTGATTATGTATGATCTCAGCATAGCAAAATACTATGATAAAGGGGAAGGGAGGAAGATTTAGGATTTAGCTTGCACCGTTTGCCGTTTTAGCTCAAGGTTAGCTGCTTAAGTATGGTAGCTATTTTCCTGTCTCTGGAGGGCCCAAGATCACAAGGCGCTACAATGGGAATTGAACCAGGCTTTTTTTTTAGTTCTCAGTCCATTGCTGTAACCATTGGACCACTCCTGTACTCTATTGACTGGATCCAGAGAGGGACAAAGATACATAGGGAGAGAGACATAACCAGAATGTACTTGATAATGCACCTAGAATATTGTCTAGTTCTAAAAGCTGTGCCTCCAAAAGGTTATAGATACCTCCAAGGACAAGCAGGATATGCTGTGAGCATGCTGAAAGGAGGTCTCTGCTGTGTCGTGCCCCCACAGGCACAGGAAGTCTGAAACAGAGGGGGCAGAATGCGGCAAAGACTTCCTTTCAGTGTGCTCACAGGGGTTCAATGAGGTTCCGAGGTTCTTTTGCCATTATTGCGGCTGGCGCTGCTGCAGATCCCAGCAGGGGTGATGTGACTGCAGCAGTATGTCATATGGGAAACGGAGATTAATGTTGTAGAACCTGGAGGCGAGGGAGTTGCCTGTCGGTAGAACTTGGACTAGTCTGTTGCTGGTGAGCATTAGGAGAATTGGGGCCATAGAGAGCAGGAATATGATGACAGAGGAAAAACACTAGACACAGGAGAGGAATAGGGGGAGAGGGAAATAGGAAGATGGAGGAGAATAGGGAGATCGAGGGCATGCTAGACATAAAGGGAATAGGGAGATACTAGTTATGGGGATGAGACAAAGAGAGAAGATATGCTGGATAGGTTGAGAGAAAGAGGGGAGATGTTGCATAGGGGGGGGGGGGGAGACAGATCATGAAAGACTGGGGAATAAGGGTGGGGGATTGACAGCAACTGCAGCAGTTGAGAAATGAGGCCAGTGCCAGGCAGATGTCTACGGTCTGTGCCTGGAAATGGCAGATAGATCAAGTATGCATATATAATATCATATCATATACCATATGCTATGAGTTTCTTTTTGTTTGTTTTTTATTTGGATTTTGTTCACACCTTTTTCAGTAGTAGTTCAAGGTTAGTTACATTCAGGTATACTGGGTATTTCTATGTCCCTGGAGGGCTCACAATCTAATTTTGTACCTGAGGCAATGGAGGGTTACGTGACTTGCTCAAGATCACAAGGAGCCCCAGTGGGATTTGAAACAGCCATCTCTGGATGTCAAGACTGTTGCTGTAACCGCTAGGCGACTTCACTACTCCATCTTGTTGGGCAGACTGGACGGACCATACCAGTTTTTACCTGCCGTCATGTACTAGGTTATAAGAAAGTGATAGGGAATTGAAGGGCTGGGGTGAGGGAAGAAAAAGCTGTGAGTAGGTGCTGTACAAAACAGAGACATTAAGAAGTGGATAGTAAAACAGATAATAAATGGAAAAATCTGGAAGAAGAGATCAATGTTGGAGATGGATGTAGGGAAGAAAGTGAAGGCTGAAGGAGGGAAAACTGGCAAATAGATGGGACAAGAGACCTTGATGGACAGAGGAAAGCAGAATCCAGAGCCTGGGACCAACACAATCAGAAAAATAAAATGGCCATACTAAATAGAAAAAAGAATATTATTTTCTATGTTATGATTGGGATGTTAGTTTTTACAATGTATATCTTTTATCTTTATATTTTGCATATTAGTTGAGAATATATTTCTAGTTGTCTGGTGTAGTACTTAATGCAAGAATCTGGTGTATGCATGTATCTGTATGTCTATGCAGGTAGAATTTATAAAAGAAAATTAAATACATATTTGAATCACTAAGAGTCAGCCATCAGGGAAGGGGTGTATGGAATGGGTGGAATATGGAGCATATCTCATGGAATTATTTTCATCCCTTTTCCATATATGTGTATTATGTCTGGGTTTGTACATGTGTTTCTCTGTTGGCTCTCTAGATGTGACAGAGGAGAGGGGAGTTTTAAAAGGTGAAATTTTCTAACCGTTATGTTAAAGTAAATTAACGTTTGCAAGCTGCAGTTGCTGAGAGTGTTTCTCCTATAGAAGTACATTGAACCATTTTTTTGAGGAGGTTTATTTCTCTGGAACCTCTGTTCACATCTGCTCAGTTTTAAACTCAACATGTATTTACTGGTCTTTCAAACCTGCATAGTTGGTCCTGTTCTCAGATCCAGGACCAGTTGTTATGAATGCACAGACAGTGTTTACTACAATAGATATTATAGAAGCATAAAAGCAGATAAAAACTATATGGCCTATCCAGTCTGCCCATCCACACCATCTACTACTATCCCTTCCTTTCCTCTAGAGATTCTATGTACCTGTCCCAAGCTTTCTTGAATTCAGTTAGTTTTAGTCTCCACCAGAAGACCATTCAATGAATTCACCACCCTTTCCCTGAAAAAGTATTTTTTCAGGTTACTTCTGAGTCTGTCCCCTTTCATTTTCATCCTATGCCGCCTCATTCTAGAGCTTCTTTTCAGTTGAAAGAGTCTCTCCTACTGTGCATTTAAAAGTTCCGTTTAATGATGCATGCATCGAGCCCTTACTTTGCAGAAGAATTTTTAGGGTGGCATATGTCAGTATTTATATGGCACTCTAAACCAAGGTGCTTCACAGCCTGTTACAAAGAGGTGCAAATTCTTTACTAAATAGTTCACAGTTGAAATGGCTATCTGAGGCACTTGGAAGTAAAGCAAAGCTTCTTTAAAACCTCTAGGGGAAAAGTCAGTTTAACTTGTTTCCTTCATAGAGGTGCTGCTTCTAGGTTGAGGAGATAGCGTAATCAGGGAAGCATGACCACAGGCAATCCATGACTGTTCTAACATGTCTATTAGATTATTAATACCTATGTAAATTGTCCAAATTCCAAAGAATAATTGTTTTTTGATTATCTTGGGTAAACCAGCTTAACATATAATTTATCTTGTATTATTAGATCCCATAGAAAGCCCTTATACATCAGATGTACACTTGCTATTCCCTTGTGTACTAAAATGTTCAGCAATTTATTTAAAATTTATATGAAGGAAAGTGTACCATGGTATCTGTGTGTGAAATAGTAGAAAGAGGTATGCAACACTGTTAAGATAAACAGACTTGGGGACTGCAATGGGGATTTCTCCCTAGAAAATCACAAAGCTCCCCGTAGCTGCCACTGCTTCCCCAGTGCAGCTGGAGAAAGCCAATATACCTCTGCCCAGTGATTCCTCAGCTCATTGTTGTGGCTTATAATGGAAATACTAGTGTAGGATGAAATTAAAGCTCTCTGTAGAGGTGTGTTCTGTAGGCCACAATTTTTCCCATCTCTGAGCTAGTATCTACAAACACACATATTAAATGTTTTTTTTGTTTTTTTTTGTTTTTTTTTTTGGGGGGGGGGGGGGGGGGTTAGACAGTTGAACAATGCAAAATTACAGTATTGCAATGCTTTGGGTAGAGAATTTGGGAGGGGTTGGAGTCTGAAGACATGAGTTTAGTTTTAATGGGTGCATCATTATAAAACTTATAGAGAGCTTTGCTAAATGACACTAGCAAATGAGAAAATAATGTTTGAACCCCAAGAGTTTAAAAAAAATTGTCTTGCTTTCTTTTCCCATCTTTCCAGTGAAATTTACTAAAAAGTATTGAATTTGATTTTTCTTTGTTGTAGGTAATGAACATACGAAAAGTACTTAACCGCTTGGACAAACCACAAGGTCTCTATCCTAACTATCTGAATCCAAATAGTGGTCAGTGGGGCCAAAGTAAGTATTGTATATGACTGCTCCAGTGTTCAGATAAAATACTGAATTTAAGTTACTATGGTTGCCTTATACTGTAACCTGTGGTTCAGAGTGCTTGGCATAGAAGGCCAAGCTAAGTAGATAAAATAGGATTGTACATACCAAAGTCCTACAGATCATCTTGTAGAAAACAGTGGAAAACACAAAGATGCCAGTCTTATTACTCAGTATGTTCTCAGAAAAAATCTGAAAGAAAGTGGAGCCAAGATGTGTAGAACCACTTCTTTGTATTAAATGTAAAGCAGGTTATAAGTTCTCAAACAATTCTCCAAACGCATTGTCATAAAACATTATATCCAGACCTGCATTTAAGCATAGGTAATTGCTTCCAAGACCATAGAGCATTACCTCTATCGCATGCATCAATCTGGACCCTGGTACCCCTTTGCAGTTCTTCATTCTGGCTCACAAGGCTTCCTGTTACCATGGAAATCATACAGGAGGAGAGGAGAAGGTGCAGAACCTCAGGGATCGAGCAGGCTCCACACTGAATTTTGTTAACATGTTGAGCAACCGGATTGCGGAACTACACCTCATTAGGTAAGAGGAGGATATCAGAATAGGACAGGACTTGGGTTTCCTATAGGCACCAAGAGTAGAAATCTGGCCCAGTTTAGATCGATTAGATATCAAACATAAAGCTTAAACATATGGCCAGAAAATGGATATTGATACTGAAATACAATAGATGACCCATAGTGGATATTAATATATTTAAGAACTTCTGTAGTGATGCACTTTCTCTATCCAATACATTGTACTCTTAAAAATAGTGGATTGAATTTTAAGTCAGCATGGTGACATATAATTTAAGCATCATAGCTTAAATTAATTCATGTATTCAGTGCTTTTACCTGTATAGATGGCAGTGCTGAACATACAGACAGTGCAATCATTATGCCAGTGCTTTCTATTTACGTAAGGCTGGTTATGTTTTCTAAAATGAACTTTCTGCCAAAGAATCTATCAGGTGCTAGTCTTCGGTATATATTTTAAATATTTTCAGGTTTTGCACCATATTACCATCAGAGATTTATGGTACACGAAATTAAATGAGCATACTGTAATTACTTTAACCCAGCCTGTTCTTAGTAGAGAATGACACTGGGATGGGGTACATGCAATTAACCATGGGGATGGGGTGGGGACAAGGACAGAGCCCGTGTGGATGTGGACAAACTTGTCTCCATGCCATTCTCTAGTTTTCAGTTGAGTAAGATGCCACACCATCTGTTTAACTGAAGCCACTAGAATTATAACAAACCGGATTAAAAACCGGTTAAAAGATAGAAAACAGAGAGAAGGGTTAATGGTCAGTATTCTCAATGGAGAAGGGTAGATAGTGGGGTTCCCCAGGGGTCTGTGCTTGGACCACTGTTTTTAACATATTTATAAATGATCTAGAGATGGGAGTAACTTGTGAGGTAATTAAATTTGCTGACGACACAAAGTTATTAAAGTTGTTAAATCACAAGAGGATTGTGAAAAATTGCAAGAGGACCTTAGAAGACTGGGAGACTGGGCATCCAAATGGCAGATCACATTTAATGTGAGCAAGTGCAAAGTGATGCATGTGGGAAAGAGCAACCCGAATTATATCTACGTAATACAAGGTTCCACATTAGGAGTCACTGACCAGGAAAGGGATCTAGGCGTCATCATTGATGATACGTTGAAACCTTCTGCTCAGTGTGCGGCGGCAGCTAAAAAAAGCAAATAGAATGTTAGGTATAATTAGGAAAGGAATGGAAAACAAAAATGAGGACGTTATAATGCCTTTGTATCGCTCCATGGTGCGACCACACCTTGAATATTGTGTGCTATTCTGGTCACCGCATCTCAAAAACGTATAGTGAAATTAGAAATGGTATAGAGAAGGGCGATGAAAATGATAAAGTGGATGGAACGACTTCCCTATGAGGAAAAGCTAAAGCAGCTGAGGCTCTTCAGCTTGGAGAAAAGACGGCTGAGGGGACATATGTTAGAGATCTATAAAATAATGAGTGGAACAGGGTAGACTTGAATCGCGTGCTTACTCTTTCCAAAAATAATAAGACTAGGGGGGCATGCAATGAAGCTCCAAGTAGTAAATTTAAAACGAATCGTATAAAATATTTCTTCACTCGGTGTGTAATTAAACTGGAATTCATTGCCAGAGAATGTAGTAAAAGCAGTTAGCTTGGCATGGTTTTAAAAAGGTTTGGCTACCTTCCTAAAATAAAATTCCATAAGCCATTATTAAAGTGGACTTGGGGAAATCCACTGCTTATTTCTAGGATAAGCAGCATAAAATGTATTATACTGTTTTGAGATCTTGCCAGGTGCTGGGCTTGATGGACCTTCAGTCTGTCCCAGTATGGCAATTTTTATGTATTTATATACTCCCCAGCAGTCATGATCTTTGAGCACTACAGTTTGAGGAGTGTAATTGAGATCTGATTCTAATTGGCATGTAGCATTTCTTGTCCTGCCACTGCCTCTTGCATGCTTCTTTTTGTTAGAGATGAGCTATGACATCTTCACAGAAAACTGATTTCAGCCTCCACATATATTTAAAGACAAACGTAAAAGTGCGGATCGATTGGCCACAGAGGCTTCTCAGTGGTACTGGTTTGTGCTGTGATCTCTCATGTACAGACTCCCAGTGGCAGATAGGCCATGCAGAAGAAAGCCCCATAGATATGAGTGAGGTTTTGCAAACTACTAAACTATAACATCCAAGGGACACATTTGTTTCCCCTTTTTGCATGCAAGTCTATTCTGCGACTGGACTACTTTTTTGGTAAGACTAAAACAAATGATCAAATCCAATATTTCCTTAGCATCCATACCAGACCAGCCCAGAACCAATGGGTTATGTTCTTTGTCCAGCAGATGGAGACAGGGAACCAAAGTAGTTATGTGTGATTCATCCCATAGATGGTTCAGTAATTCTCCGTCTTCAGCAGATGATTGTAGACACACTGTTCAGCTTCTAGTCTCAGCTCTGAGCCCAGTTAGCATCTGGATTTTATTGAGCACATGGGATGCCTTTCTAAAAGGTTTGAGCTCCTTAAAGATTTGAAGATGTTTGTCTAGAGCAAGAGTTTAACTCCGAGGTCTATGAGTTCCCTACCGAACCCCCCTGCCACTCCCTTATTTCCCTCTAGTCATGAAGGAGGAGAGTAGTGCCTGAGGAAAAGCTTTGGTGGTTAATTGGACCTCCAAATCCCTTCCTCTATCTCCTGTCAGGGGTTTTACTGGGGTTTAGGTGCAGGTGACGTCTGGGCAGAATGCCTTTTTTCGATTCTGAAATCCAAGCAAGTATGGAGGAGCCAGCTTGGATACTTTCTGGGGTTTACTCAGAGAAAAGGAGTCTCTTTCCCTCTTATTTTATCACTCCTTTATTCAGCTTTCAGTATTGGTGAGGAGGGGGGAGACCCTATGGGGGAGTGCATGGAATGCTAGAATACCATGGTGACCATTAACAGCACATCAGCTTAGAGTGCACTGGATATGGATCCAAGATGTCCACTGGACCAGAAACGCTGTAGTTTGTTTCTTACCTTTGCTTCTTTTTTGTTATGCCTAAGCGTTGGGGGAAAGCAGCTGCTGTTTCCTCCTAGCAGAGCAGTTCCCCGGCGTAAGTACCTATCGAGAAATTTATTTTTGAACTCGGCACTCAGACGACAATGCCTCCAATGCTTGGGGAGTCAGCTATGAGTAGAGGTTTGGCTACTCTCTTTGGGCCTGATGTCACCCTTAGTCCAGAGAGTAGACTCAAACATACCCCGCCTCCCTCCTGCACAAGCTGGCTTCAGAGGCATTCCAACCTGTTCTTGAGAGGTGCCTTATCTCATGCATTGTTCTTGAGTGTGACTTATCTCATACATTGTTCTTTCACAATATATATGACCTATTCAAGCAAGCAATATCGCTTATACATATATATCACACTTCATGAACTAAATATGTTACTCTATATTTATTACTGCTTCAATAACATGAACAGATTAGATCTTACATAAAAATCAAACAGTCTTAATCAGATCTAATCATACCAACAATATATCTTCTCAACAGAATGTTAAACAAAGTCACTCAATATTTAAATGTTCTTCAGATGTATAAACCACCACTTACTGACAGCTATGCAAAATGTTTTTTTGCTGCCAGATCTTCAAGCGGTACAGCAATTATACTGACCACATTTGTGGTTCACTGTCAATAAGCTCAAATGTCCAAATATCAGTGAAAAAGGTCCGATTTCATTTACATATGGTTGGACAATCCAATTATTCCGCTTCAGATATCTGTATCATGTCCAAATTCTTTCAAACAATCCATGGATCCCACCACAGGCCGTGTTTCCTATATTAACTTCCTCAGGAGACCCTTTATGAAAAATATATATACACATCAACAAATCAACATGATATACATACAACAATTCTATAATATGAATAAGTTGTGAAACCACCTACCAGCCACGATCAAGCACCGAGTACACCATAGGGAATCTCAGCAGAAAACGTGACAAACGTCACAACAGATTGAATGCTCTAACTTTACGCTGATGAACAAATTTATACTGACAACAATAAAGCCCAATCTATCACCTTATACAATCACAGGGGCTGAACGGTTCTCCAATTAAAAATAAAATGCTGTTCCCTCCGAATTAATTCTGCTTCAACATTACCATAACCCCCTTGCAAACTATTGTTGACTACAAATCGCAAATCCTCCACTGCATAGCCTAATTGCAGCCAATGGTTTACTAGAGGGGTATCAACTTTCTGCAACCGAATATTACTCAAATGCTGAGCTATACGCAACTTGACCTTACGTGTTGTTTCTCCTATATACCATAGTTGGCAAGGGCAACATATGGCATACACTACATTCGGAGTGTTGCAATCAGTAGGAGACCTTAAATAAAAATATTTATTAATTGATGGTATCCAAATGCGAGTACTTCTCAAAGCATGTTTACAATACACACAGGAATTACATGGCATATGACCGCCCATTTCTTGATGACCCTTCCGAGTATTATAACGTTTACAAGATAAAATCTCGCCCATATTCTTATCACGGTTGCAAGCAAACCGTGGCTTAGCCTCCAAACTCTGATGTATGGACAAAGTTAACCAATGCTTCAAAATAATTTGTTGTATCTCTTGTGTCTGGTTACAATATGGGAGTATGCAATTAACTTGTGTATTGCAAGTTTTAACTGGGACCTGTCCCCTATCAATCAACCAGCATCTCTGAGCATACTGAGCTCGCTTAAACGCGGATTTAATCACATATTGAGGATACCCTCGAGCTTGAAATCTTTGCGACATTAATATCGCCTGATGATTGTAAGTTAGTTGACTCGAACATAACTGTTTAATCCGCAAAAATTGTCCTACTGGAATACTTTCTTTTAATTTGCGCGGATGATGACTGCTGAAATGCAAAATAGTATTTTTGTCAGTCTCTTTACGAAAAACTCCTGTAGAAAACTGGCCATTAGATAGCTCAGTGTTTATATCCAAAAAATGTACCACTGTACCTCTAGATTGTAGAACAAACTGAATATTAGTATCGCATCTATTCAAGTATTCGACAAAGGCATCAATCTCCTCAGAGTTACCAGACCACATGACAAAAATATCGTCAATGTACCGTTTCCAGACTAGAATATTAGTAGTCATGAAAAGAGAAGTATATAGATACAATGACTCAAACATCGCCATGTAAAGACAGGCTACCGTGGGGGCTACCATAGCTCCCATGGCAACCCCTCTAGTCTGAAGAAAGAGTAGATCGCCAAATTGAAAATAGTTTTTTTCAATCACAAATGATGCCATTTGTACCAATAATTGAATTTTAGAATATGATAGATCTTGCTGTTGCAACACCCGTTCGATAAGATCTAAACATGCTCTTTGAGGAATACTCGTACGATATCTAACGTGAACAGTATGACATGTTGATCTTGAGGTATATCTATAGAATTTAAAAATTCCAACATATCACCAGAATCTTTAACATAAGAAGGAATTTTATCTACTTGAGTGTAGATAATGTTCTACAAACTGGGACAGTGGTTCAAATAAGGAACCTACACACGAAACAATCGGACGTCCCGGAGGATTACACAATGATTTGTGAATTTTCGGTAAAAAATAAATATTTGGAACATGGTTTTTTCCGTAACAAATATTTAAATTCTTTCAGCTTAATAACATTACTTTTACTCGCAGTTGTCAACATATCAGAAACCTGAATGATATATTCTTCGGTGGGATCGGAATCTAATTGTGCATAAAAAGAATCATCTAATAACTGACGTAATGCTTCACATTCGTATTGCTGAGCATCTTGAATAACAACCGCGCCACCTTTGTCAGCACGAGAAATCATAATTGACTGATCTTATTTCAATTCATGTAGCGCTGTTCTTTGATCTCTAGTCAGATTATTCCAGACTCTAATTTTATGATTTTCTAGTTTTTCCACATCTCTCATTACAAGTTTTTGAAAGTTGTCAACTGCAGAGTCTGGGATACCTGGAGGTATCCATACCGAAGGTAACTTATACTTCTCTGAGAACGTCGCAACTGTATCTGTAGTTTGAACTATTGAACCCTCACCATTGTCTACATCAGCGCTTTTATCATCAAAGTAAGCCCGAAGTTTTAATTTGCGAAAAAATTTCTGCAAATGTAACCGCATAGAAAAAGCATCATACAGTGTAGCTCATGAAGTGTGATATATATTATATGTATAAGAGATATTGCTTGCTTGAATAGGTCATATATATTGTGGATGTTTATTAGTAGATGACTAATTGAAAGATCAATTTAACCCTTGTTTTGGTAGATACATTGTTGTTTGAGATATACCAGGAAAGTCACTTTTGGGTCAAAGACAGGGGATTTTAAAAATGTATTATCGATTAAAGCAAGACTGAAAAGCAATTTTCCATCACAGGTATGAAAATTAGTCTTGTCTTTAGGGACACCCAGAGACAGAGGAAACAATGTATTATGATAGTGTGTAGTCAGTTTTCTGTCTTGTAAATATGTCTTCTTTGAAGCATTCCAGCTTCCTTCCTCTTTGGCAACTAAACAGGCCACATCTTTATTATAACTTTGAGGTGTAGGATAATTGTCTAATTAGCAGTAGCAATAGAGTTATTCTGGTCAGTTTCTTTGCTACTTATTCTCTGGCTTAGTTAATGACCTCCTTTTTGTAAATCTTGGATCTTTTATAGGGGACTTGAGGAATCAGTATGATTTATGTACTTATGTAATTATTTTTCCTTTTGTATTTGGGCATATTGTATTACTTTTCTGTACAAGTGTGTAATGCTTGGTTATATATACTAAAAATTTTATAAATAAAAATTTTTTTAAAAGTGCATTGGATATGGGGCTGGAATTTTGGCAGGGAAAGTGGAGATGGTCTCTTATAGACCCAGTCTTATACTAATGTGGAGTAACTTAGCCAGTCTATTATGCTGCTCTCCGGACTCTGCCTCGGATCTGCCGTGGCATCGTGAAAGCCACTCCTTTCGGTCACCACTAAAATAGTTTTTATTTTAGCCTTAATGGCATTTGTTTTGAGGCTGACTGATACAGCTGTGCTCTCCTTGCATCAGCAGCTGCCGAGAAGTATCAAATCTCAGTGATGTTTTCTGGGGAAGCTACTTGTTAGCAGTCAGTTCCTTTCCTTTGGGCTATAAGGATCTCTCTCTTTTGTTATGCTAGTGTTTGTGTGGAACTACTCCATAATGCCTGAAAATGTGGACTTAGAGGGGTTCTCTGCTCTCCACCTTACCAGAATTTTAAAGGCAGTAAATCAGTTCCTGAAGGGCTCAATGCTTTGTGCACCTAATCAGTTTGCACATCACTCTTCCAACCAAGGCACCAGCACTAGTAAGATAGCCTTCAATATATGTTCAACAGCTCCCACCTGGCTGTAGCTCCTTGTGACTCTGGGTAAAGTCACTTAACCCTCCAATGCCCCAGGTAAGTCGCTTTGGATGTGGTTGCGAAAAAAAACTATTTCTGAAAATATGGCCTGCTTGTCCTTGGAGAAAGCGAAGATACTTGCCTGTAGCAGGTGTTCTCCAAAGACAGCAGGCCATTCATTCTCACATACCCTCCCACCTCCCCTTGGAGTTGTCTCCTTTTATGCTGTAGTATTGTACTGATGGTCCCCGTGCTCTAGTGGCGGGCGGGAAGGCATTCACACATGCACTGTGGGGACACTGTGTGTTCTTTAAAGTTCTAGTTCATTGTTTAAGCTCCACACCGAGCAATGTATATGACATCTCCCACATATAAGAATGAATGGCCTGCTGTCCTCAGAGAATACCTGCTACAGGTAAGTACTACTACTACTACTTAACATTTCTAGAGCGCTACTAGGGTTACGCAGCGCTGTACAATTTAACAAAGAGAGACAGTCCCTGCTCAAAGAGCTTACAATCTAATAGTATCTTTGCTTGTAGCAAATTATCTAAACCTTTTTATAAACTCTGCTAAGTTAACTGTTTTAATCAGATTCTCTGGCAACGAATTCTAGAGTTTAATTGCACATTGAGTGAAGAAATATTTTCTTTGGTTTGTTTTAAATCTACTACTTAGTAGCTTCATTGCAAGCCCCTAGTCCAAATATTTTTGAAGAGTAAACATGCTCTACCCTTTCCACTCCACTCTATAGACCTCTATTATATCTCCCCTCAGCCAAGCTGAAGAGCCCTAGCCATTTTAGCCTTTCCTCATAGAAAAGTTGTCCCATTCCGCTTATTGTTTTTGTCGCACTTCTCTGTACCTTTTCTAATTCCGCTATATCTTTTCTGAGATGCGGTGACTAGAATTGCACAAATATTTGAGGTGTAGTCGCACCATGGAGCTATACAAAGGCATTATAACATTTTTTTTTTGTTTTCCATTTCTTTCCTAATAATTCCTAACATTCTATTTGCTTTCTTAGCCGCCATTGCACACTGAGCAGAGGGTTTCAACATATCGGTGACACCTAGATCCTTTTTTTGAGCGGTAATCTCCTATTGTGGAACTTTGCATCACATAGTTGTAGTTCAGGTTCCTCTTTCCCACATGCATCACTTTGCACTTGCTCACATTAAATATAATCTGCCATTTGGTTGCTCAGTCTCGTAAGGTCCTTGTAATTTTTCACAATCCTCTTGCAATTTAACACTTTGAATAACTGTGTTATATGCAAAGTTAATTACTTCACTAGTTATTCCCATCTCTAGATCATTTATAAATATATTAAAAAGCAGCTGTCCTAGCACAGACCCCCTCTTCTCCATTGAGATTACTGACTATTTAACCCTACTCTGTTTTCTGTCTTTTAGCTAGTTCTTAATCCACAATAGTATAAACAAAGTAAAAGCAGATCACATTCAAAACACAGAAACAAGTGAATAAAAAAGTGGTTTATTAAAACAGTTACCCGACGTGGCCACGTTTCGCCCTCAGGCTGCATCAGGGGTAAAAAGACTAAAAGGGGTTGATAGTCTACACCTAATAGTAAAAAATCAAACCACTTAGTCCACTTCTCTCCACAACCTAACCCACTCATTTCATTAAACCGACAGCATAAGTGGGTCAGGTCGTGGAGAGAAGTGGGGTAACTGTTTTAATAAACCACTTCTTCTTTATTCAGTTGTTTCTGTGTTTTGAATGTGATCTGCTTTTACTTTGTTTATATCTCAGTAGGCAGATCAGTACCTCTTGTTTTTTGGGTTTTTTTTTGTACTTATTTGTAATCCACAATAGGACATTACCTCCTATCCCATAAGTTTCTAATTTCCTCAGGAGTCATTCATAAGGTACTTTGTCAGATGCCTTTTGAAAGGCCAGATACACAATATCGACCAGCTCACCTTTATCTACATGTTCGTTCATCCCTTCTAAGAAAGTAGATCGATGAGGCAAGTTTTCTCTTGACTAAATCCATGTTGACTTTGTCTCACTAATCCATGCCTATGTATATGCTCTGTAATTTTGTTCTTTATAATAGTCTCTACCAAAAAACCGATGTCAGGCTCAGCGGTCTATATTTTCCCGAATCTCATGTGGAAACTTTTTAAAAATTTGTCGTTTCATTGGCCACTCTCCAATCTTTCAGTCCCATTCTGGATTTTAAAGATAAATTACATAATACAAACAGTAGCTCTGCAAGTTCATTTTTCAGTTCTATCAGCACTCTGAGATATACACTATTCGGTCCAGGCAATTTGCTACTTTTCAATTTGTCAAATTGCCCCATTACATCTCCCAGGTTTACAGAGGTCTGACTCATCATTGAATACCATTTCTGCACTGGTATTTACTCATATCTTCCTCAGTGAAGACTGAAGCAAAGAATTCATTTAATCTGTCCACTATGGCTTTGTCTTCCCTAAGTGCCCCTTTATCCCTTCGGTTATCTAGCTGTCCAACTAATTCTTTTACCGGTTCTTGCTTCTAATATAGCTTTAAAAAGTTTTTACTATGTATTTTTGCCTCCAATGCAATTGTTTTTTCAAAGTCTCTTTACCTTATCAGCATTTTGCAGTTGATTTGCCATTCCTTAATCTATTTCCTATTTTTAGTCTGATCCTCTTTTATTTTTGTAAGAATTTTCTTTTAGTTTTAATAGATTTCTTCAACTCACTTTTTAACCATGCTGGCTGTCATTTGGCCTGCCTTCTTACCAGGGGCGTAGCCAGACTTCGGCAGGAGGGGGGTCCAGAGCCCAGGTGAGGGAGCACATTTTAGCCCCCCTCCCCGCCATTGCTGACCCCCGCTGCCACCACCACCAACTTTGCCCCCCCTGCCGACGACCCTCTCGACCCCCCCTCCCGCCGCCAACCCTCCCCCTCCGTCATCACCTACCTTTGCTGGCGAGGGACCCCAATCCCCACCAGCCGAGGTCCTCTTGCTTCCCGCGCAAGGCTTCATTCTGTTTCTGACGAACAGAACGAAGCCTTGCGCGGGAAGCAAGAGGACCTTGGATGGCGGGGGTTGGGGTCCCCCGCCAGCAAAGGTAGCCCACGGCAATTCACCCTACCCCCAAAAGCTAGACCCCCAAAACTATCCTAGCTCAAAAATTACTTTTTCCTTGCCTTATTACACCATAAACTGCCCCCATAGCTGCCCTATTCCTAGAAACTATCTATGTAACTGTTACGCTGTAACACTACCCCTCAAAACTCCTTCCACAACTGCCCCTATCACCCTGTAAACTGTCCTGCAGATGAAAAATACCCCTCTCAAACTGTCCCACCTCACAAAATCTATCAACCCATAAATTCTCACCCCTTAAAATAAAACATCTCACAAGTGATGCACCACCGCACAAACTGCTCTTCCCTTATTTCAGTCACCCTGAAAAAATGTCCTGCCCCTAATACTATCCCTAAAACTGCCCCATATCGGAAAAAAAATATTACACTGATAAATGTTTCCACTACTAAAAATTACATTCACACATCTACCTTTGCCCTGCAACTACCCCACCATCCTGCAAATTACCACCTGCAACTGCAGTAGATTCTGCTGACCCCACCCACTCCCCCCCACCCCAAACACACAGGAACTGTACCATCAGCTACTCTCCAGGTAGTACACACCCAAAACAGAGAGAAACATGTACACACGGGTTGAAAAGAATATGATAAGCCATGCTGTGCACACTTTCACCCCTTGTTTTTTTTATGATGACTAAAAATGAATTCTGCAATATGTGCTTTCACTTCTCTCTCACAAGCCAGTGAAAATGTAATGCAGCATACTTTATAAGTATTTAACCAGTTCTGCTGGAATTCTGTTGGACAAGGCTGGATCTCTGCCATTCTTCCTGCAAATTAATTTGGTTCTTGTTTTGATAGTAAGCAGACAGTGATTTTCTGAAGCATGAGTCAGATAGTTTGTCTTCAGCAATAATGTATATAATAAGAGGACTTATTGATGAGATTGTGCTAATGCTATTTAGTTTGCAAATGTCAGGGGTTTCTTTGGTAATTTGTTTAGGAAACTGTAAAGGTCATTTAAATGTTGCTATTTTGAGATTAGTTTTCCATCACTGCAAAGCAGATGCTTTTCAAAAGCCTTTAATTTTCACTTGAGATTGTAAATACTGTATGCTTTTTAGTGTTATGTTGAAATAATATCTTCTGTCTATTATCCAGAAATAGTACTTAAGACTAAAACCTATTTCACTGTCCTAAGACTTCCTATGTGTATTGATGTTTCCTTCTCATCAGCAGCAGATGAATCCATTAACTGATGGGTTGTATCCGCCTACCAGCAGGTAGAGATAGAGAACACTGAAAAACCATAGTGCCCTCTTGGACGGCTAGCTCCATCTGCCTTCAGTATTTCTCTATCTCCCAGCAGGTGTGGATGTTGCTTGATCAGCTCCTGGAAAAATTCTGCCTGGGGTGGCTGCTGTGCTTTGCCAGTTGAAGCTGGGGTGTTGTGGCTGGTGGTGCCCACTTTGAAGACATATAGGTTCGCCCTTTCCCTGCATTACCCATCCCCCTGCCTACCGGAGTACCTCTGTTGCTGCCTGGCTCCAACTTTCCTCACAGCGTTAAAAAAAAAAAAAAGGAGTACGCATTGATTGCATAATTATTCTGAGGCTATTTTCAGCGTGCAGCTTGACTGGAGCTAGTTTGACTCGGTCTTTTGAGGTGAGAGTGGTGCCCAGCTCCTCCGGGGAGGTCCCGCGGACGCCGTTCCGAACGGGGTAAGTTTTGGCCCGAAGCCGCCATTTTACTTATATATTTCCGTCCGGTTGGGTGATGGCTGCTGAGGGGTTTAAATGCTGCTCCCGTTGTGGTAAACGCAGATCAGCAGTGGGGCTCTGTAAGACGTGCTCTTTAGACGCTAGAGCTAGTACGAGCATGGCGAGCGATGATTCTTCCCGCTCAATGGAGCTGGCAGTGGGCGCCATTTTGGAAGCGCCGCATGTCTTGACCCTCGCTGTTGCGGAGGAGTCTGAATGCAGGAAGATGCCTCGGTCAGAGGCTACCAGAGGAGCTCCTATTCCCGTTACTCCTAATTCGTAGGCGGAGGGTCAGGGTGAGTTTTTCTCCCCTGAGTTTGTGCTTTCAATGCATAAAGCCTTCTTGCTGAAAAGAGCTCTGCCGCAGGTATCTGACACTGCGCTGCTACCTGGTTTCCCCCTGGGTGTTGATGGTCGGGCTGTGTGGATTCTGAGGGTTCTGGCAGGGCCTCATGGTCTGATGAGCCAGAGGAAGGTGCCGGTTTGCCACCAGATCTGGATGATCCCATTGCGGTTCGGATTTTCCACCGCGACGAGCTGCCAGCGCTAATTTCTGATGCCTTGCAGGCCCTCTCGATTGATGATCCTGCCAAGTGCGATGCCTACTTTGGTAATTCTAGGATGGCGAGTACTAAAAAGCCTGCTCAAGCCTTTCCTGTGCATGACTCCATCCAAGAGCTTATTTCAGCTCAATGGTCTGAACCCGATGGGCCTTTGAAAGTGGCCAGGGCTATGGGTCAGCTTTACCCTCTGAGTGAGGAGCACTTGGCCCCTATCGGGATGGCTAAAGTGGACGCCTTGGTCACGACGGTGACTAAAAAGACCACCCTCCCTGTAGAGGGACGGGTGGCCCTGAAAGACATGCAGGACTGGCGGCTTGAATCCGCTCTGAAACGGTCCTTTGAAATATCGGTCCTCGCCTTAAGGGCGTCTATTTGCAGTTCCTCTCCTGGTTTCAACAGGCAGTGGAGCAGCCTGCGGATGGTGTGGAGTCCCTCGCTGAGGTTGCACCGCGGATGGAGTCGGCCCTGTCATTTTTGGCTGACGCCCTTTATGATCTGGTCAGAGCTTCGGCTAAACAGATGTCTGGCGGTTGCGGCCCGCCGCCTTTATGGCTTCGGCGGCTGACATGGCCTCTAAGGCTGACAGGCTGGTGAGGTTACCCTTTCGGGGCCTCCTGTTATTTGGAGAGGAGCTGGAGAAAATTGTTAAAGACCTGGAGGTCCCTAAGCCCCAGCGGTTACCCGAGGATAGGCCGAGATCTTCTTCCAAGGGCTCTGTGTGGCCCTCCTCTCCCCGACCTCGCTTCCGTGAAACTCGCAGGTATCGCCCAGGGCGCTCTGCTGGGTTTTCTCAACGTGCCCATTTTCAGCAGAGGAACTCCTTTCGCTTGGACAAGCGTTCTGCAGCGGCCGGATCAAGGCCTGGAGTTCAGGGGTGGCCCCCTCAATGATTCCTGCGGTAGGAGGGCGCCTTTCCCTCTTTCTCGAGGAATGGACCAAGATTACCTCAGATCAGTGGGTGCTGGATCTGATCAGAGAAAGTTACCAATTGGAATTCAGCACCTCGGTGAGAGACGTGTTTTTGGAGTCCTGATGCAGAATAACCCTGGAACAATAGTTTGTACTATCAGTCCTTCCCCTTCCTAACCTATTATTCCTAAAACAGTTATATTTTTTTGTCAGAAATGGCAATATTCAGAGTAAAGTTACAGCACAAATGATCAGACCAGATCAAAAATTCCCAGTTGCAGAATGTTATCGAACATAAGTCGTTAGCAGAAAGAAAATCCAAGGTGTAATGTCTGTAAAAAAAAATTCCAGAAACTCACAAATGTCTGTAAAAAAAAATTCCAGAAACTCACAAATATCACTATTATCGTCAAGGTGTAAATTAAAATCACCTGATATTACTTAACTTAGAGAATGTGGCACTTGCTTCCAAAATCTGAGTTTACAACATAGAGAATATTGAAGACCAAGTTACCGGTGATCTATAAATAACAAGTATCCCAATTATATTCAAAGAGGTGTATTTTCAAACCACTTAGACTTACAAAGTAATCAAGAGGGGCATTTTCTAAAGAAACGTCCAAGTTGCGATTTGGACGTCTTTGCAAAACGTCAAAATCCAGGGACGAGGAAACCTTATTTTTGAAAAAAGATGGACGTCCATCTTTCATTTCGAAAATACTGTCAGAGACGTCTAAATCCTCAAATTTGGATGTCCCTAGATTTGGACGTCCTTGGATATGGACGTTTCTGACTTTCGGTGATTTTCGAAACCAAAGACTTCCATGTCAAAAAACGTCCAAATGCAAGCCGTTTTGACTTGGGAGGAGCCAGCATTTGTAGTGCACTGGTCCCCTTGACATGCCAGGACACCAACCGGGCACCCTAGGGGGCATTGCAGTGGACTTCATAAACTGCTCCCAGGAACATAGCACCCTTACCTTGTGTGCTGAGCCCCCCAACCCCCCCCCCCCCAAAACCCACTACCCACAACTGTACACCACTACCATAGCTCTTACGAGTGAAGGGGGCACCTATATTGGTGGGTTTTGGAGAGCTCGCTGTTTCCTCCACAAATGTAACGGGTAGGGGGGATATGGACCTGGGTCTGTCTGTCTGAAGTGCACCACAGTACGCAGTAAAACTGCTCCAGGGACCTGCATGCGCTGTCATGGACCTGAGTATGACATCTGAGGCTGGCATGAAATATTTTTAAAGATGTTTTTGAGGGTGGGAGGGGGTTAGTGACCACTGGGGGAGTAAGGGGAGGTCATCCCCGATTCCCTCCGTGGTCATCTCGGGCACCTTTTTGTGCCTTATTTGTAAAAAAAAAAAAACACGTCTGGGTGAAAATCTCCAAGTGTTCATCAGGGACGTCCTTGCTTTTTTCGATTATGGGTCAAAGACGTCCAACTGTTAGGCACGCCCAAGTCCCACCTTCGCTACGCCTCCGACCTGCCCCCTTGAAATTTGGACGTCTTTGCAACGGACTGCAATTGGAGATATCCAAAATCGGGTTTCGATTATACCGATTTGGACGTCTCTGGGAGAAGGACATCCATCTTCCGTTTTATGTCGAAAGATGGACATCCTTCTCTTTTGAAAATGAGCCTGATAGTAGCCTACGGAACATTGTGTTTTGAAAATGAGCCCCAAAGCATCATCTCTAATCCTGGAGATCTATACGATGGGGACAGTATTTAATGACAAGAAATCCTTATAAATCACTGCAATACATCCACCCTGTTTTACCTCGCGATAAGAATAGGCTACTGAGTAACCAGGATGACACAAATTTACAATAATTGAAGTATAATAATCTGAAAGCCAAGTTTCAACTATAAAAGTTAAGCCAAGATCAGATCCATCAATTAAATCTCTTATCAAATCAGCTTTATTGCAAACTGATCTGGCATTAAAATAACAGCAAGGAATTGGTACATCTGAGTTTGAAGCAGCTTCTGAATCACAACTAAAATTGGTCTTAAAACTTGTTCTCGTTGATTAACCAACTTTCTCCTTAACCTCCTATGGCCCTGAATTTGTTGACTCATTGCCACAGAACAATCAATTAAATATTCTGGTTGCCTGTCTTCCTATTAACTCTAAATGAGTTGTTAGCAATTATAACTGCTGTATAGGTTGACACAGGCTCAATTTCAGTTGAACTAAATCAGACCCATAATTGAAAACCAGACCCAAGCCATTTCCGTACTAATTGTTAGAGTAGTCCTCAAAAAGCTAAAATAAACTGAAAGTTATTTAAACCTGTCCAGATCTTAGTCTTCAAACTAACACACAGGCGCCACACAGAGGTGTGCACTGAGCAGCGGCACGCCACTGGTCACTCAGATGTTATTAGGAGGGCATCTGACATCACTAAACTAGGCAGAGCAAGCTCCCATGCCCAGTAGTGTGGTAGGAAACAGAGGACTGATGACAAACCCAAGTTTAAAGAAATTAAACTGATCTGGAGCTCTCAGCACAGTTAAGAAAGATGGTAAGCACACAGGGGAGCTTTTGATGATAAATTTAAACTTCCCTGGCTGCTCTGATGTTATTAGGAAGGGCGTCTGACATCACAAAAGTAGGCAGAGCAAGCTCCCATTCCCCAGTAGTGTGGTAGGAAGCAGAGGACTGTATTGCTTCGGTATTACAGCCTGCTCACTTGATCACCACAGACTGCTCACAGAATAAAATACTACAGATTCGTATAGATTCGTATTTGGTAAATGAAACTCTTTATTTGCACTTTAATTGGAGAGTGTATAAGTCATTATTGTTACTGCATCACAATGATTAAGAAATACACACACTAATCGGGTACATTACTAAAGGAAAGCTAAAATAAGAAAGATATTTTTATATATACATACATCATCATCACTGGTCAGGAATTACATCATTCAGGCCCTTATCTCATCAGCTGGGAGGCCCGTTGCAGCGAAAGCCTGAAGTGTCCAGACCAGGAACAAGTCTTTTCTGCACAATGCATCCACCCACAGAATGAGCCCCAAGGCTCTGCTGCAAAAAGCCCCCTTTTTAAGCTAAAACTTATCCAGAAATGTGCATGGGGATGCCGTCACACACTCTCGGTTCAAGAAAACAAACCACTGGCCAGGTGAATTATTTACCAAACCTCAAGAGTACCCGCCCCCTTTCTGCACAAGCTGGCTTCAGGGACATACATTGTTCTTAAGAGGTGCCTTATCTCATACATTGTTCTTGAGTGTGCCTTATCTTATACTAGCCTGTTCTTTGAGATATACCAGGAAAGTCACTTTTGGGTCAAAGACAGGGGATTTTAAAAATGTGTTATCGATTAAAGCAAGACTGAAAAGCAATGTTTAATATTTTCCATCACAAGGACGGATGACAAATTCAAGTTTAAAGCAATAAACTGATCCAGAGCTCTCAGCACAGTTCAGAAAGATGGAATTCCTATTCAAAAGGATTCCAAGGTGTATTTAAGTCTTGCAGAGCTTTTAGAGGCATATTTTCAAAGCACTTTGGGAGGCTAAGTTCCATAGGTTTCTATGGAACTTTGGGAGGCTAAGTGCTTTGAAAATAAGCCTCTTAGTCTATTTATTTCAAGGCTTCTTTAACATATAACACTACTCCAATAATTTGATCCTGTTACTGTGATATATTTTATAGCCTGGTATGACAGTGTTCCATTGATTATTTCCCTTCCACCAGATCTCCAAGATGCCTGTTTTATCCATCTTTTCATTTAGTGTAATATATTCTCAATCCAGTCTTACTTTTAAGGCTTCTAGCATTTGCATACAGACACTTGGAACAATGTTTTATTTTATTCCTGTTAACCACTTGCTCAGCAGTTATCGGTGATAATTTGCAATCTTTCACGTCTGTCTGCACTTTATTTAAAAGCACTTGGCCTATTATGGCTTTTATTGCAATTTCATTATTGGGATGCCTTATCCTTCAAAGATACCTTGTTCCAAACCATGCGCTTTTAGGTAGAAACAGAAAAAAATGTAGGCAGATAAAAACCATATTGTCTATCCAGTCTTCCCATCCATGCCATCTACTCTCCCTATCATTCCCTTAGAGATCTCACGTACTTTCCCAAGCTCTCTTGAATTCAAATACTGTTTACGTTTCCACCAATTTCACTGGGCGGCCATTCTATGAATTCACCACACTTTCCGTGAAGAAGTATTTCCTTAGGTTACTTCTGAGGGTATCACCTTCATCCTGTGCCCCCTCATTCCAGAGCTTCCTTTCAATTGAGACTCGCTGCCTCTACATTTATGCTGTTTAGGTATTTAAACGTCTCTATCAGATCTCCCCTTTCCTGCCTTTCTTCCAAACTATACATATTGAGATCTTTAAGTCTATCCCCATACATTTTAGACTATTGCCTGTTTTAGTAGCTGCCCTATGGAATGACTCCATCCTGTTTATATTTTTTTGAAGGTGCGGTTTCCAGAATTGTACACAGTATTCTAAATGAGGTCTCACCAGAGTCTCATACAGGGGCATCATCATCTCCTTTTTTCCACTGGCCATTAGAAACATAGAAACATGACGGCAGATAAAGGCCATATGACCCATCCAGTCTGCCCATCCTCTGTAACCCCTAATTCTTCCTGTTCTTAAGCGATCCCACATGCTTATCCCATGCCTTTTTAAATTCTGGAACAGTCCTCGATTCCACACCTCCACCACCCTTTTTGTGAAATAATACTTCCTTAGCTTACTCCTAAGCCTATTCCCTCTTAACTTTGTTGTATGCCCCCTCATTCCAGAGCTCTCCTTCATTTGAAAAAGGCTCTCTTCCTGTACATAAATGCCCTTGAGATATTTAAACGTTTCTATCATATCTCCTCTTTCCCTCCTCTCTTCCAGCATAAACATGTTGAGGTTCATAAGCCTGCCCCTATAATTTTTGCATTCAAGACCGCTTACTAATTTCATAGCCACCCTCTGGACCAACTCCATCCTGTTTATATTTTTTTGTAGGTGCGGTCTCCAGAACTGCACGCAGTACTCCAAATGAGGCCTCACCAGAGACTTATACAATGGCACTATCACCTCCTTTTTCCTGCTGGTCATGCCTCTCTTTATGCACCCAAACATCCTTCTGGATTTGGCCGTCACTTTTTCTACCTGTTTGAAAGCTTTAAGGTCGTCAGATACAATCACCCCCAAGTCCCACTCTTCCTTCACACACTGAAGCACTACACCCCCTATAGTGTACCGTTCCCTCGGATTTTTGAGACCCAAGTGCATGACCCTGCATTTTTTGGGATTAAACCTTAGTTGCCAAATACATTCCTCTAGCTTCGCTAGGTCCTTCCTCATGTCATTCACACCCTCCAAGGTTTCCACCCTGTTGCAGAGTTTAGTATCATCCGCAAAGAGACAAACCTTACCAGACAGCCCTTCCGCAATATCGCTCACAAAGACATTAAAAAAGAGCCGGCCCTAGGACCGATCCCTGCGGTACTCCACTGATGACCTCCTTTTCCTCAGAGCAAGCTCCATTTACCACCACCCTCTGTCTCCTACCATTCAACCAATTTTTTTACCCAATCAGTTACTCTAGGTCCCGCACAGAGGGCACTCAATTTATTTATCAGTCGCCTGTGCGGAATCGTGTCAAAGGCTTTGCTGAAATCCAAGTATACCATATCAAGCGCCCCTCCCACATCCAACTGTTTGGTCACCCAGTCGAAGAAGACAGTCAGATTCGTCTGACACGACCTGCCACTAGTGAAGCCATGCTGCCTCGAGTCTCGCATTCCATGTAGTTCAAGAAATGTCACAATCCTCCTTTTTAGAAGCGTTTCCAATAGCTTACTCACCACCGAGATCAGACTGACAGGTCTGTAATTCCCAACCTTTTCCTTACTTCCACTCTTGTGCAAAGGAATCACATCCGCTCTTCTCCAGTCCACCGGGGCCACTCCAGTTTCTAAGGAAGCATTGAAGAGGTCCGTCAGTGGAGCCGACAGAACTTCTCCGAATTCCTTAAGCACCCTCAGGTGTATCCCATCAGGCCCCATCGCTCTGTCTACTTTTAGTTTGGCAAGCTCCTCACGAACTCATTTATCCGTAAACGGGTCTTGGTCTACTATACATCTATCCCCTTTAGCCTTTGTTTTCTGCAGTCCTACCCCCAGTCTTCCATTCGTGAACACCGAGCTAAAATAATCGTTAAGCAGTTCAGCTTTTTCCTTATCTTCCACATATTTCTCTCCCTCAGCTTTGTGCCTCACAATGCTATTATGGCACTTCCTCTTGTCACTTACATATCTGAAAAAGGTCTTGTCCCCCAATTTTACCGTATTAGCAATCTTTTCCTCCATTTGCCGCTTCACTTTCCTGATAGCTTTTCTAGCTTCTCTTCGCTTATTTAGGTATTCTCTCCTGTCTTCATCTTTGAGTCATCTTATAACGTGCAAAGGCTAGCCTCCTTTCCCTTATCTTTTCAGCTACTACATTCGAGTACCAGAGAGGCCTTCTTTTCCTCTTACTTTTATGTAATTTTCTAACATAAAGGTTAGTCGCCTTTAATATAGCTCCTTTCAGTCTTGTCCATTGCTGTTCTACATCCTTCAGCTGTTCCTATCCCGCTAACTGTTCCTTGAGAAATTCTCCTATCTCGGCAAAGTTAGTTCCTTTGAAATCCAGGACCTTCAATCTTGAGTGAGCCCTCTCTTCTGTTTTAATATTGAACCATACCATACGATGATTACTAGATGCCAAATGGTTTGCCACATTGATGTCAGAAACGTACTCTCCATTCATAAGCACCAGGTCCAGAACAGCTCCATCCCGCGTTGGTTCCGATACCCACTGCTGGAACAATTCTTCCTGTAGGGAATCTAAGATCTCTTTGCTTCTAGACGACCCCGCAGCCGGGACACCCCAATCAACATCCGGCATATTGAAGTCACCTATCAGTAGTACTTCCCCTTTCCTAGCTATCTTGCGGATGTCTTCAATTAAGTCTCTGTCCATTTCCTCCGACTGTGAGGGAGGTCTGTATATCACTCCGATATAAATACATTTTCCTTTCCCTCTTTTCAGTTTAACCCACAGCGCTTCTTCCATACCCCACATGCCCTGCAGTTCTGTCACTTGGATATCATTCTTAGCATATAATGCCACACCTCCACCCTTTTTTCCTACTCTATCCTTCCTGAATAGATTATAGCCAGGTATAGCAACATCCCAGTCATGGTTCTCCATGAACCATGTCTCCGTGACCATCACTAAATCCAAGTCCACTTCCATCATTATAGCCTCAAGTTCTAGAAGTTTGTTTCCCATACTAGGGGCATTGGTATACAAGGCTCTCCAGATTTTACTCTTTTTATTTCCTTCTATAGAGGCATTAGATGTCCTACCTTTCTTGGGACTAATTATGGCTTCGTGGCCTTTTATACCCATCCCCATCAATTTTAGTTTAAAGCTCTCTTTAGTACTTTAGCCAGCCTGTTGCTGAAGACACTCCTTCCCTTCCTTGACAGATGGACACCATCACCGCCTCTTGGAAAATGATCCCATGGTCTACGAAACCAAAGCCCTCTCGTCGGCACCAACCACGCAGCCATGCATTTATCTCCAAGATACTAGCTTCTCTCATTCGACCTTTACCTTCGACAGGGAGGATCAATGAGAACACCGCCTGTGCACCTAGATGCTTCACCCTCTGACCCAAAGCCTCAGTCTCGTACGATACGATTCCTCTCCTTATGCACCCAAGCATCCTTCTATTTGGTTACCTTAAGATCATCATATATGATCACACCCAAGTCCCTCTCTTCTGTGCACAAAAGTTCTTCATCCTGTAAACTGTACCGTTCCCTTGGGGGGTTTTGCAACCCAAATGCATGACCCTGCATTTTTTTAGGATTAAATCTTAGCTGCCAAATTCCAGACCATTCCTCTAGCTTTATCTTATGTTACTTATTACTTATGTTCTGCAGATACCATGGATGTTTCACTGCAGATTGCAATAAGATTGAGAAGTTACAACATGTAATTGAACTCTGGAATTCGTTCCCAGAGAATGTAGTAAAAGCAGTCAGCGGGATTTAAAAAAGGTTTGGATGGCTTCCTAAAGGAACAGTCCACAGACCATTATTTAAAATGGATGTGGGAAAAATCCACTGCTTATTTCTAGGATAACAGCATAAAATGTATTGTACTGTTTTGGGATCTTGCCAGGTACCTGTAACCTGGTTTGGCCACTGTTGGAAACAGGATACTGGACTTGATGGACCTTCGGTCTGTCCCAGTATGGCAGTACTTATGTGTATTTGTGGATTGCCACTTGGAAATCTTAAGTAACAATTAATCTAAGGTAGAAATATCAGGAGCCTGGGGGTCAATATAGTAAAGTACATGAATGACCTCTGCAGAGAAATAAACAGAAAGCCCCAGATCTTGTATAAGAAGGAGAAGAGGACTCAAAAAGATGTTATAAAGTAAAGGTGCAAGAACAAATCCCAGAGGGACACCACAAGAAAAAGGGTAATTATAGAAGTAGCAGTGACTACTGAGAGGGATCTGTTAATCAAAAAGGAGTAGCGGTGTGGTCTAGTGGTTAGAGCACCAGTTTTGACATCCAGAGGTGGCTGGTTCAAATCCCACTGCCACTCCTTGTGATCTTGGGCAAGTCACTTAACTCTCCATTGCCTCAGGTATAGACTTAGATTGTGAGCCCTCCAGGGACAGAGAAATACCCAGTGTACCTGCATGGTAACTCACCTTGAGCTACTGCTGAAAAAGGCGTGAGCAAAATACAATTAAAAATTAAAAGCTTTGCTTTTAATATAGATGTGTCATTCAGACAACAAAGAGAATGATCAGTCAAGTCAAATGCTGCTGTCTGGTCTAAAGAAGCCAGCAGAACAATCTTTATCCAATGCAAATAAAGGTCCCTGAGGAGACTAGTGAGAATTGTTCAGTACTGTGTCCTTGTCTGAACTCAGACTGCTGGGTATGGAGGACATGAGTGTCCTCGAGAAAGTGAGCTGCTTAAAAACAACCTTTACTTTACTGCCAACTTGGATACGAATGAAAGATTTGAGATGGGAGGGTAATTAGAAACTATGGATGAGTCTGTGGGGGTTTTTTTTTGAGTAGGACAAATCACAGTTTTCCAGTAGTCAGGAGAGGTACCAGAACTATGACTGTTGTTAGTCATTGAGAGTATTAGAGGAAGAGGACCATTACAGGAAATTTTGAACCAAGGGGTTGCGGACTAGTTAAACTTGATAAAACCAAGAAGAGCTCTTTTTTTTTGGCTTACTTAGATGCATTTTAGATTAGAGTGGTGTAATATTTTCACTTTTCAATGTGCTGTATCCAACTAATGAAAGCTCTCCCTGGGCATCTTGATTCTTGAGAGCTACTTAATAGGACAAATTTTATTTTTGTGGTCATCACTTTGGCGTTTATAGTCAGTGAACTCTAAGGCATCGGTGAGTTAACTGCCATATGCAAAGTTTTTTTTCATGATACGGTGGTTATGTGCAAGTATACTGAGTTAATGTGGTCTTGGATTTCTACCTTAATTAATCAGTTATCCTACCAATATTTTTCCCAGGCTATATGTCCAGTAAGACCCCAGTAATCTTATGGTTGTTGTTTTTCCTTATCTATTTTTATTTAAAGGCAACCTATATTTAGTGATTCCCGGTTATGAGGACTTGCATTGTGCTTGTCCACAGACAAAATAAAGTTGCTTACCTGTGTGTTCTCCAGGGACACCAAGATATCAATCCTCACTAAATGCTCATGCCCTTCCCAAGGAGTTTGCTTCTCCTTGTTACAAACAGAATCGAGGTTAAACCATGCAATGGTACTAGATATTCAGAAAGCTTCAGTAGCTTGTATGTACTTCTTTCAGGGTTCTGTTGCATGATGTCACTCAATTGTCAGAACTGATATTTAGTTTTCTCAGGGAGTACCTGCTACATATGAACAATTGTTTTCTCACTCCATCAGAAACAGCAGGCCATTGTCTTCAAATTCTGTCTGAAGTGCAGATAAGGGTGTCTATCACTGACCATAACAAAGTACACTGCTGTGAAATCTGCTGTAGAATGCCATCCATAAGGATTCAGCCCTGGAAGAACAGGCCTCTTGCTGCTTTGATGGTGAAAATAAACCCAGCTCCAATAACCTATCCATGATGGTTCAAAGTATTATCCAGTAAACTGATTTTGGCTGTGCTGGTTGCCAGACCTTGCCAGACTTCTTTAACTTCTTACTCCAAGGATAAGCCTAAAGAGTCAAGCCCAGTCTGTCTCCCTGGTCATCTGACCAAGAGTATTAGATGCAATCTGATGGCAAAAGGTACAAGTCTTGAACAGAGTCCTGGTTGTCTACAGCCACTGTATAGAAGAAAATCTTATTTCTCTGTAGCCTTTAGTTGTCTAAAGTAGTGCCAGACTTTTACCTTAATCATCCTACCAATGTTGTTCCCTGGCACTTTTACCTTAATCGGGCTATCATCCTACCAATGTTGTTCCCTGGCTTCATATCATTAGGAGTGAAGGAGTTCTCTATTTTAGATTAAAAACAAGTTGCAGCATTGTATCTAGAGTAAACTCAAGGCTTTAGAATGTCTTCATTGTTTTACATTTCTTTTGCCTTCAAAAGACTTGGCAATGTAATAATTTTCTAATGAAAGTAGATTGTAGCTTGTGTGTGACACCCATACAAGATTGAACTTTAAATATAAGTTCCTGACTTCTGGAAAACAAAGTAGAAAAAATTGGATATAATAAAATAGACTGTGTTAAAAACATCACAGGCAAAAGCATAAGGGCAGATGCAATAAAATGAACAGCTGCTCAACAAGACAGTATTAGACCTTACAGTGACCGGAGGAGCCATTCTCAGTGGAGTGGTTAGGCTAGAGTTGGCTGCTAGGAGATCAGAGAGTGAAGCTACAATGAGGCACTGGCCTTTGTCGCCATTGCCGTGCATGGAATTACTAGCGTAGTTTGGTAAAAGAGGCCCTAAGATTTATGTTGGTTCTCCTACAGAATTGAGCCAGATCTGGTGCATGCCTGTTTTCATACTGATCTGGGTATGTATCTTGCCTTGTTGCCCAAGTGCATTTTCGTAAATTGTATATATTATTAAACGTTTTTTAGATTATTATGTTGAGATTTGTGTTTTTTAGCTGGTTAGTGAAGGTTTTGCAACTTACTAATATTTTACATGTTACTTTTTATTATTATAATGTTACTGCACTTTCTTATGTATTTATGTAATTAGCAATATTGTGTGTTTTATTATATTTCTTTTAGTTACTTTAGCCCCTGAAGCAGCTGTTTGGTAAAACTTAGCCAAACCAGGCTCTGTATTCAAAACCCTCCACTCTTGTTGCATAATAAAGGTGTTTTTGTCTTATTTTGGACTTCTACGGTCTTTTTGTGGTCTGTTCACCATTTCCTTTGGTTAAGTTTCTAATATGTCAGCTGCTCTGCACCACAGAGAACTGACACAGAATCAGAGTCATGTCTGTAAAACCAGAGTTTCTTGGTCAAATCCAGCAAATTTTTCAGCTGTGGTAAAGAAAGAGCCTTATAGGAAAGGAAAAGAAAGGAAATTAAATATACTTGTGAATTGCTTTGTAGCAGCCATTTTTTGAGATTTGACAACTTTTTCTTTTCATTCTTTCAACATTTCAACAAAAAACCATGGGGTCCTTTTACCAAGCTGCGTGGAAAAGGGCCCTGCACTAGCAGTGGGGGCCTTTTTTCCAGTACACCAGGCCCTTTATACCGCAGCAGGTAAGAAGCTCCCAGACACACATGGTCATGCGATAACTGTTTAATGTGAGCCCATGCAGTGGGGAGCCCTAGGCAATAAGGGCTCACGTGGTAACCTGGCGGTAACTGGGCAGCACACGACAATTGCCTGATTACCACCGAGTTACCGCTGCACAAGCCATTTCCGGGGGCTGTGTTGAGCCAGCGGTAGTCCTGATTTAGCATTCAGTAAACCTGTGTTGCGCTTACCGACACTTTGTAAAAGACCCCCCCCCCCCCCCCCCCATGTGCTTCATAGAAACCTAAAGCTTTTTGTATGTACATCTACTTTTGAAAGTTTGAAGCCATGTATGTAATCATACAGTTACTATTGAAAGAGATGATACAGTATCCTTTTATATTTAAATATGGATATTTGCTATATTTGAAACTACATCCCCCTTTTTCAGATCATGTGTCTATTGGCGGGCTTGGAGATAGCTTTTATGAATATTTACTGAAGGCTTGGCTGATGTCAGACAAGACAGATGAAGAAGGCAAGAAAATGTATTATGATGCTGTTCAGGTAAATGAGATATTTAAATCTTCATTGGCATAACAGTCTAATTTATAGTATTTCCAGCTGAACAATTTTGTACGAAATATGAGGAATTGAAGTCGTTTCATAAAATGGTCAAAATGATAGAAGTTGATGTTCAAGAGCATTTATCTTATTTTGTTTTTCAAATTGGCCAAGCCACTGTATCGTTTAAAATGGAGGAGTCAGAGGGTGGGTTTAAGCTTTAGCAGCAGTGTTCAGTTGTCATTGGTTAGTTATCTGATAAATCTGTGCTGCTGAATGGGCTGTATTCAGTGGCACCGACATATCAACCTGGTATCCAATTAAAGTTATCCAGATAAGCTGAGGAATTACTGAGAGCAGAGGTGCCTTAAAGCTTGGGATAAAATAGAGATTGTAGGTTTATTATCAATCTGTGTTTTAATTTCATTAAAAAGCAAAACTTTTGCTGTTAGCTTGTTCAGAGTCTAAACTTCATTTGTCCTACCTTTATTTAGAGGCCCTTTTACTAATGGGTTAGTGCGTGCTAGATTGAAAGAAACTACTAATCATGAAAATCAACCTAAACCAATTGATCAGAAAGAAAAGTTAGTGCTAGGTAGGTCAATGTCACCCTTTCTCACACATCCCTCAGCAAAACATCCAGTCACACTCAGCCATTCTCACACACACCCCCACTCACCCATTCTAATACTCAGCAAAACACCCCACTCTTACTCACCCGTTGTTACACACCCCTCAGCAAAACAACCTCAATCACATACCCAGAATAGGACACCCCCACTGACACTCGCCTGTTCTCACACACCCCAGAATAGCACACCTCCATGCACACTCACCCTTCAGCAGTACACCCCCACTCACACACTACAGAATAGCACACCCCCACTCACATTCATCTGTTCTCATGCACCCCCCAGCAAAACATCCCCACTCACACTCACCCATTTTCTCACACCCTCAGCATGAAAACTCACAAGTTTTCACACACCCCTCAGCAAAACACCCCCACTCTAACTCACCCATTCTCACACACCTCTCAGCAGAAAACCCCCCACTCAAACCCTCTTCACCAGTACACCCCCTTCATGCTCATTTATTCTCACACTCACCCCTCAGCAGTACAACCCCCTCACCCATTCTCACACCTCCCCTCAACAGTACATAGCACACCCTCACACTCACCCATTCTAACATGCCCATTCACACTAACTCTCAGCAGTACACACCCACACCAAATCAAATGAGAACTTATTACAAACTATATTAAACATATTTAATATTTACTCCTGTGTTCTATTTCCAGTTGTATAATTAAAAATATATCTATATACATATTTCTTTTTTTTTTAAATTTTAAATTTTTATTGAAAATTTTGAATATTATAATATTTGTAACATCCCTCAACCAAGAGTTTGTCGCTCAAGTACAAACGATTTAATACAGAGATCACCCTCTAATTCTAATACAAAATCTCGCTAACTGGATCCCCACCCTCCATCCTGGTTCCCGTCCCTACAACAGTTTTCCCCCCTCTCCCCCGTTAATACTTCCCCACCTCCAGCCCCAACTCCTCCCACCCGATTATCCCATCCCCCTCGTACCCTACAAAATATAATATTCAAACTGTTTCCAATATTCGGTCCAAATGTGTCCATTCTGCCACTTCTGTATCATATCGTCCTGCTCGGCGGTCTGTCAGTTTCTCTAAATCAGCCAGCAATTTTACTTTTGTTAACCAATTATGTATGGTGGGTCCAGTACTCAGCTTTATACATATTTCTATAACTATTTTTTATGTTTCATTTCTCACATTAAAAACATCAAACAAAATGTAACAACCATCATAAACGAGTTAAAAATACATACTTACACAGTGTTATTACACACAAATAAACGTTGCTTTTCTCAAAGTACTAACCTATCACTGAGCAATTCCAGTGGGGACAGCTAGTAATGATTATAATATGATCAAATTTGAGTAGTTAATTGGAATAAAGATGCTAAGAAAATTACTGAATTAGCATTTCACTTTCAAAAGGGCTACTGTGATAAAATTAGGAAAATAGGTTTTTGTTTTCCCTTTTGGTTTTTTTTTAAGGGAGTAGCTGTAAAGGTTAAGATTTTACATCGGTCATGGATGTGGTTTCAAAATTCCATCTTGGAAGCCCAAGCCCAGACCAAATGTATCCCATGTATTAATAAAGGCAGAAGAAAGACTAAACAGTCAGTATAGTTAAAAGGTGTGGTGAAAGAGACTACTGTAGCCAACAAATTTAGTTTTGAAAAATGAAAAGCTGGCAAATTAGATGCCACACATTGAAAGCAGGCAAAAAACAATTTTTGAAAAGAAACTTGCCACGAACCTCATAATAAAATCACTTTCAGGTACATTTGAAGCAGGCAGCCTGCGAGGAAATTGATTGACCATTAAATGATCATGGGGTAAAAGGAGCACCCAGATGAAGAGATTAAATGAATTACCGAGGAAGACATAAGAGGCACCCATTCCTGAAATGGTATTTAATGGTGACAATTCAGAGTAACTGTGATGAAGAAAACTGGTCCAAGCAGGAAATGAAGAGAAAACCCATAAGGAGAGAACTGCTGTGATAAAACATCTCATATACAGAAACCTGACAAAAAACGTAAAGCAACAGGTTGGCAGTAGTGATTTCTCATTCATTTTTGACACAGTTCAAAGTCACCACATTGCTTTGGTTTCTGTCAATCATATTGGTACAGGGAATGCTGTCCTTCACCAGTCACTACAATGTTATTGTAACTTGCACACCGCGATTGTGACTTTTTGCTGAATGTGTTTTTATATGCTTACATTGGATCTTATTGACACTGAGAAGTTTGGGGGGGGGGGGGGGGGGGTTGCCATCTCATCTTCAGCAACACTGTTATTCGCTTGATGTAGGCATCTGCCAGAACGGGGCCATGTTGTTTCAGTATATGAGATGTTCAGCCTTTACCATACTGTTCTTTCCATTTCCTGCTTCGACTTGTGTTCTTTGACCCTGTTCTCCTCTAGCATGACCTCAGATCTTTCCATAGATCTCGGTGTACCTGGAAAATGTAGAAGACCAAATTGACTACCAGATCACAAAGACTGGATCATATACACTCCATACTGAAATAACAGTGAAATTGCAGATCTACAATTAGTAGCAGAGATTAGAAGATGGCGAATGTAATGCTACGAGTTTATCTTGTTGGGCAGACTGGCTGAGCTATACAGGTCTTTATCTGTTGTCATTTACTATGTTACTATGTAAAGGATTTCAGAAGTGATCTGGGAACAGTGAGCTTGACATCATTCTAGGCAAGATAGTAGAAACTATTATAAATAATACAATTACTGAACACATAGATAGACATGATTTAATGGGACAGAATCAACATGGATTTCACCAAGGGAAGTCTTTTCCTGACCAGTGTACTATATTTTTTTTAAGTTGATTATAAACATGTCGATTAAGGAGAGCAAGTTGATGTACTGTTTTTGGATTTTCAGAAAGTGTTCAACAAAGTCCCTCATGAGAGACTCCTGAAGAAGTTAAAAAGCCATGGGGTGAGACCCATGTCCTGTTGTGACTTGAGAACTGGTTAAAAGTTAAAAAACAGAATATGGTAAAATGGCCAGTTTTCTCAGTGAGGACAGTTAATAGTAATATAGTAAATGACAGCTGATAAAGACTCTTATGGTACATCAGTTTGCCTAACAAGGTGGCAAGTCATACCTCCTACTCTGTGCATGTTACACTTATCTATGTGTAGATGATGGCAGTTAAAGACCTGAAGGGTCTCTCCAGTCTGTCCAGCAGTCACACTCATCAATTCATGATTAAACCAACAATAAATTTGGGGTCAAAGGGGATAACAACCAGCAATTCAGCAGATGAACTGGTGGGTTGCTGTGTGTTTCTGGGGGAGGAAATGAACTTTCTCCCCAAGTCTTGCGGAGTACCTCCACATAGTATGGTAGGAAAGAAACAGAATACATACTGGCCACACATCCAAAGTCACTTCTTATACTTGCCCTTGAGATGCTGAAGAAATATTTTGGGGAAATATTGGAAATTCCGACAGAAAGCTATCCGCCTATAGGCAAAGCCCAATATATTACAGGAACTTCCAGATCTTTGACTGTGCAATCTCAACCTGATTTAAACTTGACTGAATTCCTAGAGAGTTCTCTGGAAGTAATAACAGAAAGAACAACCCTTCTAGTGACATTTGCCTTAGAGCCGGACAGAGATAATATTTTCCGCATGTATTTTCGTTATGTAAATGCAGTTTTCTTAGGGTCTAAAAAAACAAGTTTTTCCAGATTTAGCAAGGGAAACACAGAAAAGAAGGACAGAATTTCTGGTTATAAAACCCAGAGTTCTCAATTTTAGGTGGTTCTTTTGATTTGAAATTCCCTTGCAGATGTTTAGTGACTTTGATTTTAATTAATTTTTTTTTTCTTTGACCCCAAGAAACTGATAGAATTTGTTAACTGTAAAGAAGGTACTAGAAATAACCCCGGTCGCACCCAATAATTGATTTGCTGTATATCGGCTGCGTGTGTTAAGCTGTCTACTGCTCTGTTGATGATTTATTTTTTTCTTTTAAGTTTTTTTTAATTTCCTGGTTCTTGGATCCAAATTTTGTGGAAAAAGTTGAAGATCTTGTTTTTCCATGTATAAAGATTTTCCAGATAATGTTAAGTAGAGATATTGCTGAAACATTTATGTTAAATATGTAAATGTAAAATAAAAATATAAATTGTAAAAAAAATTAAAAAAAAGAAACATCTGAGTGATGCTGCAGAAAGAAAAACAGAGAGGGAGAAAGGGGATTTAACAAAGAATGCAGGAGGGAGAGGTGCCACAGCATTTGGAGGAAGCAACAGGGAAGGTTTCTGTGATAAATTGACGATGGAGAGAGTAGCTCCAGAAGCACAATATAGCATGATAAATGAGGGTGAAGAACAGAAATCAACTGAAGAGGAAAAATAATTGCAGGAGAAGGACCCAGAGTTGGAGGAATTAACAGTTCAGCTGCTGGCTTATCTATCCTATCCTGCAGGCAAATAGGTGAATGACTTCATAGACCCCCATCTTTGTGCCATGCAGATGTGTCTTTGGACCAGGCTATCCAGGTCATAATAACACATTGTGCACAGGCAAAGTTAGCAAAGGCGGACATTGAGTCCACCTTTTGTCTCCTACTGGTCCACCCACAGTCCTTTTGTTCGTTAAGCTTTTCATGCAATGGCAAATATTATTTTGACAAATGCAAGCGAGTGGGCTGCTCAGTTTAGCTCATTCATACACTGGGTGATAGAGCAGCTAGCGACAGCAAGAGCAACAGTACACTACCTAGATGATTTTCTGTTCATCGGTGGAATACACGTGACTGTGCAGCAAGATTCCATACTTTCAATGAAGTTGCAAACCCATTTGGTATCTCATTGGCCCAGGACAAGATAGTAGGCCCTTGATGTGTATTTACCTTCCTAGCTATAGAACTTGACTTTGTTAGCCAGATGTCTAGACTTCCTCAAGATAAGATTGCCAGGATGAAAGGGGCAGTGGAGGGTGGTAATGGCCAAAAAAGCCACTTTGAAGCAATTCCAGGAACTATTAGGTTTACTGTGCTTTGCAACGCACATCATTCCAATGGACTGCATATTTGCCAGGAGGTTGGGTTTGGTGATGGGAGTTGCCAGTGCCCACCATCATAAAAGAGTAACCAAACCCATTAAGGATGACTTACTGGTGTGGAGTAAATTCATTTCCACATTCAATGGGTATACTTTCTATATTTGCCTGGTACTCCTGGTAGTTGAGGATCCTGGAAGGCATTTCACTTTGTTGGGCTCCTTGAAATTTGTTCTCAAGTTAATGCCTCTGATAATGGAATTCCCAAGCAGCTACAATTTTCTGTCTTGAAATGCTTTTTTGGGGGGGCGGAGTTGTCTTTTCTCTTCAGCTACCTTCCTTGTTTCTGGTTCCACCTCGGTTCTTTTTTCTTGAGCATCACAATGCAACAGTTGTGAGGGCAGATGCTTCTGTGACCCATCTATTCTTGGGCTGTTTTATATTTTGAGGCAGTGGTGGTAAATTGGTTTGATGCTGTGTAGTACTGGAAGCTGCTTTAATTGCATCCAGTTCCTGCTTGTTTGCTGAGCTCCTCTTTTATAACTAGCAAGCTGAAGACAGATGGAGCTAGCCCTAAGCCTCCAGATAGTGTGCCTTGGAACTAATGCACCACAATTGTTACATTGAATAAAGGCATCTCAATTGATTGGAATGGGTATGAACAGGTGTACTATGAAAGGGTTACCAATTTGAAAGATTACATATTTTATTATCCAATATATAGATTATCCAATGCTCCTATTACTGAGGAGTACTGGATAATCTATATATGAGTAGCAAGCCCAGGGGTGGGTGAGGTAGGATAGGCAGGACTGTAAGTCTTTCAGTATTCAGCCAAATATCACAAATAAAAATGTTCTGTAGGAAGGACAAGCAATGATACTGTTTGATTAAAAAATCAAGTTCTATAATCTGTCTCCTTTAGATCCAAATATTCCCAATAAATATAGCGATTTCTTTAATGCAATCTAAGTGCAATGAAACCATCTGTCAAGACTAAAGCTGCTTTCTTACCAAGGACTGTTAATGGGAAATAAACCTTGCAGAGCTTGATCGTAGTTTAGTAGACAAACTTAGGAAACTTCAGCAAGAGTTAGCAGTGTGAAAGGCAAGAGACAGTTTGAAATACCTAGGCAGAGAGGGAGAGACCTTGCTTTAATTGTTTGTTTTTGTTTTGTAGTCTGTATTTAAGCAATTAGTCTAAAGAACAGATATTAGGTAGCTAAACCTATAACTAGACAATTGAGATATAAAGAATAAAAATCAGAAAGCACTTAGAGCAGTATCATGGTTCAGATATTTAAGTTTTCCTTTGATTCCATCTCTTTTCTATATACAGTAGGTATCCTGTGTTTATCCCACCTGTTTTTGAATTATGTCACTGTTTGTCCCCACCACCCCCATCAGGAGGGAATTTCTGGCATCCATTTCCATGAAAGAGTGTTTCCTGATGTTGTTCCTCTAACATCCTGCAACCTCAGTTCATGTCTTCTAGTTCTACTGCTTCCTGCCTCTTGAATTAATTTGTAAACAAATATTTTTGATTTTTTTTTAAGGTTCAAGTTTGTCTTTGATATCCCACCAAGGGAGGATTCCATCATAGCGCTTAGCAATGGCAAAAATGGAGGGATTCAACAGAAAAGAACTACAATATTTATAGGACAGACAAAAAGAAAAGAGACAATAGTAGAGAGGACAGGGAAGGGATGTTGAAAAGGAAACTAGCAATGGGAAAGGATATAAAGGAGGAGGGGGGAGCAAGCAACATTCATTTTTAAAAAAACCTATTGCTCCAATGTCATGTGTGTGTGGAGGGAGGAGAGGGGGAAGCAAATACCTGTATGAACAGGAAAGTTTTTTCAAAATTTACTAAAAACCCTTAAACATTACAATCAGTCAACAACTGTGATAATCTGTTTCAGCTAATACAAATTACTGCTAATGAAATGTACTCGATATTTGTACCAAATTATGAACTCCTTTCAAAGATTCTTCAGTGTCCCACTTTCAGCCGTACCTAACAGTCACTTAAAATATATACAATTCTTGTGATGCTCACAATCTGAAAATGATATACAGATATTTCAGGCTTACTGTATTTGCTGGATATTTATTTATTTATTCATTCTTATATTCCCACAATTATCCAAAAACAAGTTTCAGTTCATTGTGGCTTACAGTAATACTTATAATACTTCAAAATGCTTCCACAGTGATGTTTTCAAGCGAATGTGTTCTCTAATCTTTTGATCAATATATCGAGACCTCCTTGATGAAATAGATGAACCTTCCAGTTGCTGCTTTAAATTCATTGCTAAACTTAATCTGTACATTAATTCATATTTCGCTGCACTAGCGACTTCAGGAGACTAAACTACAAACAATAATAAAGTATCCTCTACGTCCCATATGTAATCATATACTGCAATATTATAATCTCAATACAACTTACACAGCTCATGAAAATTCCTGCCCGGACACCTCCAAGATGGTTATCTAACCTACAGGGCATTCAAACAACTGAACCTACTCTGCTGGTTCCTGGCTTTGTTAACGAGTATGACGCACTTGCTAAAACAAGGCGCTCACACGTGCGCCCATTCAGCCTCTTTATTCAGTCCCCACAGTTCGATAGTATTCAGTTTGTTCCCTACTTATTAATATAGATGATAGATAATTTGTCTAGAGAACAAAAAAAAGCACTGAAGGAATTAGTGATCAATCAAAGGTAATTATGCAAGCAGACAAGGGAGGATGGGTTGTAGTCCAGGACAAAAGGCAGTATTTGGATGAAGCTAATAGACAATTATCAGATGAACAATTCCAGAAGAAATTGGGCTGAGGATCCATCTGTTCAATATTCTGGACTAGTAAAGGAGGTGTTATTTACAGCATTCCAGCGGGGTATCTTATCCTCAAAAGAATATCAGTATTTGTTTAGACAATACCCTGTTATAACAATTATTTACATTGTTCCTAAAATACATAATTCATTGAACAGTTCACCCTGTAGCCTCATGGTGTTGGGGAGGCGGGATATTTGTTTGAACCCCTCTCCCAATATTTGGATTGCCACATCCAGCTCTTGGTCAATAAAATACCATCTTATGTATGAGATTTGTAGGATGAAAATAAGTAATTAGTTAATAATTATTCCCTGATAATACTTATTACAAGGTTCCCGCTCAGCCTAGGGGAAATATTATAAAGGAACCTTGTTGCTGGCACCCTGCCAGTGTTTTGTTCCCCGCCAAAGAACCAAAGCCACATCACAGATGATAATTATTATTATTTATTACCGGTAGAAAAATAGACACTCTGCAATAGCTTATATGCAATATAATATCTCTTACTGATATGCACACTAACAAAATATATTGTCTAACTACACTCTGATTATCCTGAGACTACGTACAGTAATGATTAGAACAGTACAAATGATATCCTAATGATCCTTATGAAAACTTATCACATCTTATGCAAAATACACATTAGCAGCTTTCCCTGACCAAGAGCTGACATAAACCAGTCGTACTTAGATAAAACCACTGCCTAACCCCAGACTAGGAAATATATCACTGTGATCTTACCACGCTGTCCTGATGACGGCTTCAGATAAGACCAGAGCAGAATCTCCCCAGACGCTATCTCAGCTGTCTGTGTCTTATGTAGTGCAGGTCTTTCTCAGCAAACAAGCAGGTTCCCGTCTCTCCTTTGGTTATCAGAGCCAAAATCTCTTCCACAGGTATTTGCACCAGTTATGTAGGTCACAAGGTTGGTATCATACAGTCTCTAGCTCACCCCGAGCCTTGCTGGATTTCTCAGGTCCTTCACAGGTACTCCTCCTCTGAGGGTCTCCGACTAACTTTTCTCTCACTCTTCCCGTGTTCTTCCAGACCTCTCTGAGGCAGATGCACTAAAGCTAAATGAGCCTTTAATGACCCTCCAACGAGGAAAATTTGATCCGTTGCATGCATCAAAGGGCTTTTACCGAGGAAGCCAGCAGCTAACGAAAACGGAATGGAGATGAGCAATTAGTGTGAAAACCCCATTGAAACGACATGCACTAACCTTTTCCGATTGCCTTTACGCAGGAAAAAGGCAGGAAATCTAACGAGAGGTCTAGACCTCTCGTTAGGACAGCTCTGTGCCAGGAAAAATCATTAAGTGAAAAAATAAACAAACTTTGAGCCAATCCCAGCGCATTAGCAGAGCTAAAAGCGCTGTGATTGGTCCAAAGGACGTCAGAAAACACATCAAATAAAAAAAAGGATCGGGAGGGGGCAAGGGCGCTCATCAGGAGCGTCCTGTATGGACGGCCTTGCCCCCCCCCCCCCCCCCCCCGCTGCTCCCCACTTTCCGCCGTTCCCCCCCCCCCCCCCCCCCCCCCCGAAAAAGCAAAATGCTAGCTGCCCCGGTCCCCCTCCCTTCCTGTTCCTGTGTTCTGCAGAGCTAACTCCGCCTCCTGTCATTCTTGTGCCCCGCCCCCGCTGCCCCCCCTGAGGTCGACTACGCCGCTCCCCCCCTCCACCGAGACCCCCCTCCCTATTAACGACCCGAGCAGCGCCTCTCACCTCTTTCTGAAGCGCTGCACGGGCAGGAAGATCTATTGTGTTGGTTGTAGAGTCTCCATGACGTCTCTTCTTCCCTGGCCCAGGCCCCGCCTCCTTCTGACGTAAGTAACCTACGTCAGAAGGAGGCGGGGCCTGGGCCAGGGAAGAAGAGACGTCATGGAGACTCTACAACCAACACAATAGATCTTCCTGCCCGTGCAGCGCTTCAGAAAGAGGTGAGAGGCGCTGCTCGGGTCGTTAATAGGGAGGGGGGTCTCGGTGGAGGGGGGAGCGGCGTAGTCGACCTCAGGGGGGGCAGCGGGGGCGGGGCACGGGGCGAAAGAATGACGGGAGGCGGAGTTAGCTCTGCAGAACACAGGAACAGGAAGGGAAGGGAGGGGGACCGGGGCAGCTAGCATTTTGCTTTTTCGGGGGGGGGGGGAGCGGCGGAAAGTGGGGAGCAGCGGGGGGGGGGCAAGGCCGTCCATACAGGACGCTCCTGATGAGCGCCCTTGCCCCCTCCCGATCCTTTGTTTTTGGATTTTGCTGACCGGGTAGCCACGTGTATGTGTTGTGGCTTTTTTGTTTGTTTGTTTTTACGTTTGCAGCATGCGCAGAGCAGCCAGCAAAACGCTTGGCTGCTCTGCGCATGATTTAGGGGCCGATTACCGATGTGTATTGTGATTCTTTGATACATTGTACGTTTGAATACCGATCTGAGCATGTGTGACTTTTTTTTTGGTGCATTCTTCGTTTTTTAAAAATCGTTAGGGACTTTAACGATTTTGATTTTTTTACGTTTGGTTGCTGCATCTGCCTCTCTGTCGGGTGATAGCCTGGACCAATTAGCCTCTCGTACAGTCCAGCGCATGGGCAAGAAGAGTTCTTTGTTTTGTGACCTTGGAGATGGTAACTTCTGGTGCCATGAGAATGACTCCCTTCCCAGCATCTCAGAGATAGAAGGGGGATGGTTGAAACACAGAATGTCCTTGGCTTCAGCAAGCCTGTCAGTGATTTTCCACAAGCTGAAGCTGGATCTTGCTGACATAGAGATGTTCAGGTCAGAGGGTTGCAGAAGCCATCTTATTGTACCAAGATGTCATAGGCTTCTGTAGGCCAAGACCAGCTCAGGCTAGATCACAGGGAAATACCCCTACAGATTCATCTCATTTATTACAAGAGTTAGAAGAATGGAATACACCTATGGATAAACAAATGATTTTAGTAACATTGGACGTCAATACACGTTATAATAATGTACCATAGAGGGCAGCTTTAGAATTGATTCATCGGGAACTTTTGCAACTATCATTGTCTTCAGAAAAAGTATAATTCTTGAATCAATTAGCAGAATTAGTAATTACTAAGAATTTCTTCGTTTCCAGACAATTTTTATTACAGATTAAAAGGGGTGGCAGTTTCCCCCACCGTGACCTCTCTTTATATGGTAGAATTTGAGAGGAGGTTTGTGTATCGATCTGACTACATCACTAATGTAGTCATGTGGAAACATTATATATTTGATTTGGTCAAGAGGTAACAGGTTTACTGTTACCATTTTTTACAATATCTGAATAGATGTGAACCCAACATTACTTTCACCTGGGATATAGGTATGGATATAGTAAATTTTTTGGATATTAAACTTCATTATGAAAAGGGTAAATTTATTATTCAGGCGTATCGTAAAAGTACAGAAACTATGTTGCAGTATACAAATTTTCATCCTTGAAAATTGAGATATAGTATACCTACAGAACAATTTTTAATAATAACACGATTATGTACCAAACAGAGTACCTTTGTGCATCATAAGTATATAAGTATTGCCATACTGGGACAGACCAAAGGTCCAGCAAGCCCAGCATCCTGTTTCCAACAGTGGCCAATCCAGGTCACAAATACCTGGCAAGATCTCAAAAAAGTACAAAACATTTTATGCTGTTTATCCCAGACATAAGCAGTGGATTTTTCCCAAGTCCATTTTAATAATGGTCTATGGATTTTTCCTTTAAGAAGCCGTCCAAACCTTTTTTAAACCCCGCTAAGCTAACCACCTTTACCACATTCTCTGGCAACAAATTTCAGAGTTTAATTACAGGTTGAGTGAAGAAAAATTTTCTACGATTCGTATTAAATTTACTACTTTATAACTTCATTGCATGCCTCCTAGTCCTAGTATTTTTGGAAAGAGTAAACAGACACTTCATGTCTACCCGTTCCACTCCACTCATTATTTTATAGACCTCTATCATATCTCCCCTCAGCCGTCTTTTCTCCAAGCTGAAGAGCCATAGCCACTTTAGCCTTTCCTCACAGGAAAGTCATCGCATCCCCTTTATCGTTTTCGTTGCCCTACTCTGCACCTTTTCTAATTCCACTATATCTTTTTTGAGATGTGGTGATCAGAATTGGACACAATGTTCGAGGTGCGGTCGCACCATGGAGCGATACAAAGGCATTATTACAAAGGCATTTTTGTTTTCCATTCCTTTCCTAATAATACCTGCATCAGGCTGTAGATATGAAAAATTGATTTGTACAGCGAGGGTATCCTTAAAAAGTTATGCATAAAGGGCTTGATTCTATATATGGTGCCTGAAAAATCTGCGCACAAAAAATTTATGCCTAGGCGTATACTATAAAGTACGCCTAAATTTTATAGAATAGACTTAAATTTCTTTGAGGTATATAGAATATGCCAAGTGGCTCGCCATGCAACTAAATTTTGGTTGCAACCATTTAGGCCACGTTTTACTTGGTGTAAATCCTGACACGTAAATTAGGTGCAGATCAGGTGTCTTCTATAATAATGCGCATATATTTTAGAAACGACCACGCCCTGCCCATAGCCATGCCCCCTTTTCAACTATGCGACTTAGAATTTAGGCGCACCATATTATAGAATACACTTAGCGAGTTATGCGTGTAAATCTCTATTCCATATAGTGCCGATTGCTTGTTAACATCCAATTAACAGCACTGATTTGCTAGTTAACCAATTAAGTTATGTGCATTGTTGTAGAATACGCTTCAGTTTCCAAGCAGATTTTCAGGTGCCATATATGGTTTCCGGAGAAAAGCTTTTAAATGAACATTTAATGCTCATAGAAGTTGGTGGTTCAATAGGTAAAATAGCAGTTACCATATTTTTCTCAACTCCGTCAAATTCAGAAAGTAATATGCAAACACTGGGCTGTACTTTCTTTACATCTAGGTTTTGAGAAGGTTCCCAGATTTGCATATACCAGGATTTGAGGGAGTTCATAATAAGGAGATTGAAGATCAAAGGACACGTCGTTTCATCTGCGACCCCTGTGTGTGTTGCAAATTTGTGATGGTCATGGATTCTGTCATTATTCCTAATACTGGAAAGCTATTTAAATTGTTGGATCATACTGATCATACATCTAAACAAGTTATATATGGTATTTTATTTTATTTTTATTTATTTATTTATTTATTGGCATTTATATCCCACATTTTCCCAAGTAAGTTCAGGTGGCTTAAGTCATGAGTTCTTATAATACGCTAATGAATATAAGAGGAAAGAAGAATAAATTTGCACAAGGTGATGGAAATTGACAAGATCAAAACATTATGAGCTCATCAAGTACAAATATCTTGCTGAGATATTAAATAAATGATCAATTTAAATCTAAAGATTTATAAAGTGAGGAGAGAGAGACCCTATATCTGGAAAAACCAGAGTTATAAAGAGCAATTGATTAGTCTGCATCTTGCTGTAAGAGGAACTTTTTGAAAAGGAGCATTTTTAATATTTTTCGGAAGCTTAAGTAATTGAAGACATATCTAATGTGCACTGGAACTATGTTCCCAAAGTTAACCAATCATACTTAATACCTACCCTTGTGAGTAGTTATGTCTCATGACAGGGAAGCATGTAACTACAGAAATAGAGTTAGTACTCAGTTAAGACCATAGGGTCCATCAAAATGTATCAATAAGACAGCTATGATTAAGTCGAGATCTAAATTTGAAGATCTCTTCAGTATCTGAGATCAAGCTATCCTTGACTTGTATTCGGTTACCTAGCCATTTATTAGACTGAATATCACCGCTAACCTGTTAGGTCACTGCTCTGCCCCCGGCTCGACTGATAGCCGGTTAGCGGGAATATTCAACAGCACTGTTCAGTTAAGTGCTTCTGAATTAGAGAGCTGCACGGCTTCCGTCCCCGCGGGAATCCCGCGGAACCCGCGGGATTCCCGCGGGGACGGAGGCAGTTCCTGCGGGGTTCCCACGGGGATGGAAGCAGTTCTGCGGGATTCCCGCGGGGACGGAGGCAGTTCCTGCGGGGTTCCCGCGGGGATGGAACCAGTTCTGTGGGCTTCCCGTGGAAGTGTAAGCTGCACCTGCACCAGCCTCTCATCTACCGAATACCAATTTATTTGAGTGCTGTCTCCTCCTCCTCTTCTTCCTTGCTTTAACAGCATAAATGTGGAAAGTCTTCCATTAAGGAGGTGGTAGAGTCACAAATGATGACGGAATTCAAAAAGGCGTGGGATGAACACAGAGGATCTCTAATTAGAAAATGGAAGTTATATAAAAGCTAACCTTAAATGGCTGCATGTGTGTGGATATGTCAAGTGACACTTAGATGGCGACTCTGGCTGTGATGAACTAGAGCTGATACCTGACAGACTTGTATGTTCTGTGTCTCATACATGGCAATCTGGTGTAGGATGGGCTGGAAAGGGCTTAGACAGCAACTTCAGTGGCTGGAACATGAGGACAGTGCTGGACAGACTTTTACGGTCTGTGTCCCACAAATGAGAACATGAATAGGCTGGAGTGGGCTTTGATGGCAACTCCAGCAGTTGGAACATAAGGATGGGGCCAGATAGACTCCTGTGGTCTTTGTTCCAGAAACACGAAAGAAAGACCATAATCAAGTATATAATATCACACTCGTTGATTTAATGATGAATTGATCATGAGTGTGACTATTGGGCAGAGTGGATGGACCGTTCAGGTCTATTTGCTGTCACTTACTATGTTACTATTAATCCTCTTTGCTCCCAGGCTGGTGCACAGACCTCAGCTCTGACACAGGCACGAGAATCAGATGTCACCTGACCTACTGGCGCGTGCATGTGGCGGCCTCTCAGCACACACTGCCAGTGAATCAGAGACAAATCTTACATGTGGGCACCAGAGTGTTCCAAGTTCCAACTTCCATTCCTTCCTTGCCTACAGTGCTGTGGCTCAAATCCAGAAAGGGAGCTGACTGGAACTTTCTTTTATGTACTATTAAATTCTTACGGGGATGGGTTAAATTCTTACGGGGATGGGTGGGGATGGGTTAAATTCTTGCGGGGACGGGTGGGGACGGGTTGGGATGGTTTAAATTTTTGCGGGGATGGGTGGGGATGGGTAAGATTCCAGCGGGGATGGGTGGGGACGGGTAAGATTCCAGCAGGGACGGGCGGGGATGGGTAGGATTTCTGTCCCCGTGCAACTCTCTATTCTGAATATCCCCGCTTAGCCTCAATCAAGGTATTTAAACAGCCAGGAGCCTCTTCTGGCCGTTTAAATCACTTTGAATATCTACTCCTAAATCAATGTTATTCATTTTGTTTTTGCATTGTCCAAACTGTGCATGTTGCTTTTACAGGGAGAGAGAAAGCACCTGCAGAAAAAGCAGGTGCAAATCTCTGGGTATTTTTCCCTTCTACAGTTTTCAAAGTGATATTTGTGTATATACTTTCTCTTTAAGAATTGTTCGAAAGTCTGCTAGTTAAAGTATACAGTGACTTTGCAAGTACCGGCAGTTTTGAAAATTCTCTCTCATATTAAAACTGTGTTCTTGAATAAACAGATAAATCTCTGCAGTCTGATATTGTGACTTACCATCAGCTACTCACTAGCCATCTTAGTATCTTTCTTGCTGAGGGCATCCTAAATGTTCTGGTTCTTATTAACTAGTATATTCTGAATGATGCTGCTTTCCTGGTTAATAGAATCTTTGACCTTTAACTAAAAGAGCAAAGAAATCAATGTTAACAGTTAAAACAAAAGCAGATGGTTAAGTGTAAAAAGCCTTGCAAATGTAATCTAAATATATATGTTAAATGAAAATAATGATAGCAGCTTCCAATACTTGAGTACATGCAGCTTGTTATAAAGATATGTATGTGGCTATTTTCCTGTTCCTCAATGGTAAGATGGTCACTGCTGCTTTTATTTTGTGATACTGTAGTGGGAAAGAACAAAAAAGATTTGATCGTGTGGTATAAAATCAGATTTTGGGGGCCTTTTGAGTAAGACATGTAATCAAATCAAAATAATAAAAATAAGATCTCAGTACTAGAACTTGAATCATACCAGTACACCACAATACCAAAATGTTCTATATTCTAAGTGCTTCACACTGTCATGGAAAACAGAAAATCACAGATGCAAAAGACCATACAGCCTATCCAGTCTGATGTCCCCCAGGTCCCACTCTTTTGTGCAGAAGAACTACTTCCACCCACTTGCTGTATTGCAGGGCCAGTCCTCGGGGCACACCCAGCTAGTCAGGTTTTCAGGATATCCACAACGACTATGCCTAAGATAGGTCTGCATGCACTACCTTCTTGGTAATCTATCTCATACATATTTGTTGTGGATATCCTGAAAATCTGCCGGGCTGGGTATGCCTCAAGGACTGGATTGAGAAGCACTGCTATTCTACTCTTTGGTTTTTAAGGGTTTGCAGCCTAATTGTTATGGCCTTGTTTTGGTTTTTTGTTTTTTTTTGCATTAAATCTTAACTGTTTATTAAGGTGTGTTACTGTTTTTACTGCACCTATACTTAGCGCGTGCACTAACCATGTCGGTGCCTATATGGATATTGCAGGTACGTTCATGGTTAACACGTGTTAAAAACGTTACCGCGCCTATAACGCTGCTTAGCAAACAGGGCCCTAAGTTTGGAAAGCTGATCAGTTATTAACTTTTTTTTTGATAGGTGAAAGGTGTAGGTACTACCTCTATCTTCCATCTAAACTTCTGAAATTTTGCAAAATACTTGATGTGTGATTTCTTTGTATATGAATACATCAGACTTATTTGGCAACTTTAACAATGACCAGTCTTCACCCTAAACTTCCTCCATGATTGACATTAATACTGAACTTCTAATATTGGCTAATTGTTGAAGGAGAACATCATGCAGCACGCTATCAGAAAAACTCATATATTTAAAAAAAAAAGTGTACTAGTCATGCTTTCGTCTTTGCTGCCCCATTTTACTGGAATTCTCTTCTGCTTATTATCCGTACTGAATTATTTAAAAATTTCAAGTCTGCAATAAAACCTTAGCTTTTCAAACAAGCCTTCGGCATTACCAAACTTGGTGTAGCAGGAACTATTTTAATCTCATAGGAAAACCAATTTCTTACCCTATACCTTTCCCCTCGCCTTACCTTTTTCTTATATAATCTCTCATCCTGCCCTCTCTCTGCTTTATTGTCTTGATTGGTTTGGCTGTTTTGATGGGCCTGTATTGCCTCTTTCCTGTCTTACATTGTAGTTTCTTTCTTGCTGTTAAGTATTGTTTTAGATTGTACACTGCTCAGATATAGCAGATAGCTTGGGCGTATAGCAAGCATAAATAATTATAAAGTACAATTCCATATCATCAAGCTGATCAATCCATAGACTGGTGGGTTGTGTCCATCTACCAGCAGGTGGAGATAGAGAGCAAACTTTTGCCTCCCTATATGTGGTCATGTGCTGCCGGAAACTCCTCAGTATGTTCTCTATCTCAGCAGGTGGTGGTCACACACAGCAACAGCTCTGGCTAGGCCTCCAAGCCTAATTCTTAGGTTTTGTTGAGTGCCTGGGGTTGAGGGCTCTTTTGAGCAAGTGCAAACCTGGTGGTGCCAGGTCCCTCCTTTTCTCCCCCCTCCCGCTGGCTCCGTTAAAAAAAAAAAAAAAAATTTGAACGTCCTTAAAGGCGTTTATTTCGACGTTTATTTAAACGTTTATTGCAGCTACTCACTGGGACACCAGGTCGTTACAGCTCGGAGCGGCAAGCAGGTAAGTTTTACCTTTTTATAGCGGGCAGGGGGTTCCCCGATTCTTCTCCTCGTGGCATATGGCGTCGGAGGGCGAGGGCGCAAAGAGTCGCTCCCCGGATCGCTTGAGCGCTTCTAGAGGGGATGCGGGGGTCTTAAAGCCTGATTCGCCCTTGTTGGGTGACAGTTTCGTGACCGATGAATGTCCCGGTCCTTCCTCCGGCGTGGCGGTTTTTCCCGCCATAAACGCCCATCCCCCGCTCCTCGCCTCCGCCATCTTGGCCGGCCACGCGGCTCGGACGGCTTCTTCTTGGGCCGCCCTTGAGGTTGGAGACATTAATGCCATGAACGCCCTTAATTTGGGCGACGGCACAAAAGCGGCTAAAGTTAAGCGCCGTTCTTCCCGCGCGGCTCCTTCGCGGAGTGTCGCGCCGGACGCCATTTTGTATGCGCAGCATGTCTCTCCCCCGCTCTTGCGAGCGCCGGTTGAGGGTGCGTCTAGGGCTGTAGCCCAGGTTGCGGAAGTGCACAGTCTGGGGGGTTTCTCCCCCGAGTTTGTTTTGCTGCTACATCAGGCCTTCCTTATGCAAAACGCTGCCCCTGCTCCCTCGTCTGGTAAAGAGGTTGAGGTTCCCAGAGGTAAACGCCCTCGGGTTGATTCCCAGGCCTTGGAGGACTTTGTCTCCTCCGATGTAGATGAGGGCAGCGTATCTGAGTTCTCCCAACGGTCCTTTGCGGATTCCTTGGAGGAGACGGATCCCCGCTCGGATGGAGCGGATGACCCCTCTGCAGCGCGGCTTTTTAGCTCAGAGGATTTGCCCAACCTGTTGATACAGGCCATGGACACTTTGAAGATTTCCTCTCCGGAGGACGTCTCTCCCTCAGCCCCTGTTGGCTCTGCCATTATGCTGGGGACGAAGCGCCCACCTAGAACCTTCCACGTGCATGATGCCATGCACACCTTAATTTCGGCTCAATGGGATGTCCCTGAAGCGAGCCTTAAAGTGGCTAGGGCTATGTCCCGCCTCTATCCTTTGACTGAAAGTGAACGTGAGGCCTATCTGTGGCCTACCGTGGATTCTTTAATCACTGTGGTGACTAAGAAAACGGCGTTGCCGGTGGAAGGTGGCACGGCCCTAAAGGACGCCCAACACAGAAGATTGGAGGCGGCCTTAAGGTCGTCCTTTGAGGCGGCTGCTTTAAGTTTGCAGGCCTCAGTTTGCGGCTCCTATGTGGCCAGGGCGTGCCTGACTATGGTGCAGCGGGCTTCCCCCTCGGATCATTCCTTGAGGGCTGATTGGCCGGCCCTGGAATCGGGCTTAGCCTATTTGGCAGACTTGCTGTATGATGTCTTGAGGGCCTCAGCTAAAGGCATGGCTCAGACAATCTCTGCGCGGCGGTGGCTTTGGCTGAAACATTGGTCTGCTGACCACGCCTCTAAATCCCGCCTGGCTAGATTGCCTTTTAAAGGCAAGCTGCTCTTTGGGTCGAGCTGGACAAAATCGTGACCGATCTCGGCACGTCTAAGGGCAAGAAGTTACCAGAGGTCAGGGCTCGGGCTAGTACTCGTCCCGGTACCTCCAGAGGACGGTTTCAGGAAGCCCGTCGGTACCGCCCGGGCAGGTCGGGTTCCTCTGCCCCCTCTTCCTTTAAGAGGAATTTCTCCCCCAAGCAGCATTCCTTTCGCAGAGACCGCCGTCCCGGAGGTGCTCCCTCCGGTCCTCCCCCAGGGTCTCGTACCCAATGACGGGGCCTTGGTCCACGCCCCAGTGCAGATTGGAGGACGGCTGTCCTCGTTTCTGGGCGAGTGGACCACAATAACTTCAGACGCTTGGGTGCTGGAAGTCATCAGAGACGGCTACAAGCTAGAGTTCTGCCGACCCTTAAGAGACGGGTTTGTACTCTCTCCCTGCAAGTCTCCGGTCAAAGCTGTGGCAGTGCAGCAGACTTTGGACAATCTGATCCGCCTGGGTGCGGTCGTTCCGGTGCCAGAAAGTCAGCTTGGCAAGGGGCGTTACTCCATTTACTTTGTGGTACCAAAGAAAGGAGGTTCTGTCCGGCCTATCCTCGACCTCAAAGGGGTCAATCGGGCCTTGAAAGTGCGGCACTTTCGCATGGAGACTCTCCGCTCTGTTATAGCGGCAGTGAAGGCAGGGGAGTACCTGGCATCCTTGGACATCAAGGAAGCGTACTTGCATATTCCCATCTGGCCTCCTCATCAACGCTTTCTGCGTTTTGCAGTCCTGGGCCGACACTTCCAGTTCAGAGCCCTCCCGTTCGGGTTGGCTACTGCTCCGCGGACCTTTTCCAAAGTAATGGTGGTCATCGCGGCCTTCCTGCGAAAGGAAGGAGTACAAGTCCATCCTTATCTGGACGACTGGTTGATCCGAGCCCCCTCTTATGCAGAGTGCGGCAAAGCTGTGGACCGGGTAGTTGCTCTTTTGAGCTCCCTGGGATGGATCATCAACTGGGAGAAAAGCCAGCTGCGCCCGACTCAGTCCCTGGAGTATCTGGGAGTTCGATTCGACACCCAAGTGGGCAGAGTGTTCCTGCCAGACAATCGGATTGTCAAACTTCAGGCTCAGGTGGACCAGTTCCTAGTAGCCTCTCCCCTTCGGGCTTGGGACTATGTGCAGCTGTTTGGCTCTATGACGGCCACGATGGAAGTTGTGCCCTGGGCCAGGGCTCATATGAGACCACTTCAACACTCTTTGCTGCAGCGCTGGACTCCGATGTCGGAGGATTATGCTGTGCGCCTTCCCTTGGACCCAGCAGTGCGCAAGGCGCTGAGCTGGTGGATGCAGACAGACAAGTTGTCTGCGGGAATGCCTCTGGTGACCCTGGAGTGGATTGTCGTCACGACGGACGCCTCTTTGTCGGGCTGGGGAGCCCACTGCTTGGGAAGGACAGCGCAGGGACTCTGGTCTCCTGCAGAGGCAAAGTGGTCTATCAACCTCCTGGAACTCAGAGCCATTCGGTTGGCGCTTTTGGAGTTCATCCCAGTACTGGTGTTGAAGCCGGTACGGGTCCTGTCGGACAATGCCACGGCTGTGGCCTATGTCAACCGCCAGGGAGGTACCAAGAGCGCTCCTCTAGCCAAGGAGGCTATGAATCTATGCCAGTGGGCAGAAGCGAACCTGGAGCAGCTGTCAGCGGCCCACATTGCCGGAGTCATGAATGTCAAGGCGGACTTTCTCAGTCGCCATACCTTGGAGCCCTTTAGAGTGGCAGCTATCTGCTCAGGCGTTCTTGGACATCACGAAGCGCTGGGGCCAGCCGAGCCTAGATCTGATGGCGTCATCGGCCAATTGCCAAGTGCCGCGCTTTTTCAGCAGAGGACGGGACCCTCGATCCCTGGGAGTAGATGCTCTTCTCCAACAGTGGCCGACTCAAGAGCTTCTCTATGTGTTCCCGCCCTGGCCCATGTTGGGCAGGGTGCTAGACCGGGTGGCAAAGCATCCCGGCAGGGTAATCCTGGTGGGTCCGGATTGGCCCAGACGTCCCTGGTATGCGGACTTGATCAGGCTCTCAGTCGACGATCCTCTGCGGCTGCCAGTGGAGCAGGGCCTGCTACATCAGGGTCCCGTGGTGATGGAGGATCCCTCCCCCTTTGGTCTTACGGCCTGGCTATTGAGCGGCAGCGTCTGAGAAAGAAGGGCTTCTCAGACAAGGTCATCGCCACTATGCTGAGAGCGAGGAAGCGCTCTACTTCTACTGCTTACGCCAGGGTGTGGCGTATATTTGCAGCGTGGTGTGAAGCAGGCTCACTTTCTCCCTTCACTGCTCCAATTTCTTCAGTGTTGGCGTTCCTGCAAGAAGGTCTGGAGAAAGGCCTGTCGCTCAGTTCCCTTAAAGTCCAGGTAGCGGCTCTGGCTTGCTTCAGGGGCCGCCTGAAGGGTGCTTCCCTGGCTTCGCAGCCAGATGTGGTGCGCTTTCTCAAGGGAGTTAATCACCTGCGCCCTCCTCTGCACTCAGTGGTGCCTGCGTTGGATCTCAACCTGGTGCTAAGAGCATTGCAGAAGCCGCCTTTTGAACCCTTGTCGAGGGCATCTCTGAAAGACCTGACGTTGAAAGCAGTCTTTTTGGTGGCTATCACTTCAGCCAGAAGAGTTTCCGAGCTCCAGGCGCTCTCATGTCGAGAGCCCTTTCTGCAGTTCACTGAGGCAGGAGTGACTATTCGCACAGTGCCTTCCTTCCTGCCCAAGATTGTTTCTCGCTTCCATGTGAATCAGCAGCTCTGTCTCCCTTCCTTTCGTAGGGAGGACTACCCAGAGGAGTACTCTGCTCTTAAATATCTGGATGTGAGACGAGTCATCATCAGATACTTGGAAGTGACCAATGAGTTCCGGAAATCGGATCATCTGTTTGTCCTGTTTGCAGGTCCTCGTAAGGGTCTGCAGGCTGCTAAGCCTACAGTGGCAAGATGGGTCAAGGAAGCCATTGCAGCGGCTTATGTGGCCGCGGGGAAGGTGCCGCCTATCCAGCTGAAGGCTCACTCCACTAGAGCTCAGGCGGCCTCGATGGCAGAGGCCGGGTCCGTCTCCTTTGAAGAGATATGCAAGGCGGCAACTTGGGCTTCGGCTCATACTTTTTCCAAGCATTACCGCTTGACTGTGGCTGCACGGGCGGAGGCCCGGTTTGGAGCTTCAGTGTTGAGGTCAGGGATTTCAATGTCCCGCCCTGGGTGAGTACTGCTTCGGTACATCCCACCAGTCTATGGATTGATCAGCTTGATGATATGGAAGGTAAAATTATGTATCATACCTGATAATTTTCTTTCCATTAATCATAGCTGATCAATCCATAGCCCCTCCCAGATATCTGTACTGTTTTTATTCTGGTTGCATTTCAGGTTCAAGTTTAGTCTTCAGTTACTTCAGAAAGACTTCGTGTTCAAGTTTTTTTCACTTGGATTCTTCAAGAGTTGAGACGAGTTTGTGTTACAGTGAGCTGCTGCATTCCTCTCCCCTCCGTTTTACGGGGCTGGATTGAGATTTAAATTCTGCCGGCACTCCCTCCCGCTTCGTGCGGCTGTAGGGCAGCTTTGTACCCCTCCCGCTTCGGCAGTGTTAGGGTCAGTCAGCTCCTCCCGCGGTTGCGGTTGCAGGATAAGCCAGATCCCCCCGCATCGGCGGGTGTGATGTCCCTCCCCCGCTCCGCGGGGATGAGCTGGACGGATTCCCCTCCCCCACTTGTGTGGGGATGAGCTGGGTTAATTCCCCTCCCCCGTTTAGGCGGTGGTGAGCTGGGCAGAGTGTCCCTTCGTGGGTGTAATTCTCTAAGTGCTGAGTCCTGCGGATGGAGCTTTGATATCGACATACTGAGGAGTTTCCGGCAGCACATGACCACATATAGGGAGGCAAAGTTTGCTCTCTATCTCCACCTGCTGGTAGATGGACACAACCCACCAGTCTATGGATTGATCAGCTATGATTAATGGAAAGAAAATTATCAGGTATGATACATAATTTTACCTTGCTCCTAGGTGGTGGTATGTCTCCCCCTGCAAAACTGTGGACTGGTCTATGGACTGTAATAGTCCATTCTGTCTCAATCCTAGCAGTAGTAGGAATGTTTAATTTACTGTATTGCATTACAATACAATTTTAAATATTCACTCAGTTATTTGAAATTTTAAACAAATCTGAGTTTTTCTTCATGCCCTAAAAAGAAAATTATATAGTTTGTGCAATTAGTTGGCTATCAAATTTTCTTTAAAGTATTAAAGAATACTAATTAACTCAACATTTTTGTCTCAAAGTATTAGGAATGCTGTTTGATAATTCAGTACCAAGCCCCTAATATGTATTGTAATGACTTAACTCAATAGCCAGGAGCTCTGTTTTTACAGCAGCAAAAGTATTTTGTTTCTGTTTTTCTTTTTCTTTTTTTTAACATTACTGCAAAGGTGAAAAAAAGTGCACGTTCTTAATAAGAATTTTTAGTGTGACTTACCCAGGTGAATCATGCAGTGTGGGGGAATATAAGGGGAGAAAGTGACCAAGTAAATGTCCAGGATGGGGGAGTATAGGGACAAAATGCTTGAAGAGTATTTGTGATGTGTGGAAAGTTGGGGTAAGTGAATGAGAGTTACTGGGGAAAGTGCAGGGAAAGATTGATGGAATCCAAAGTGACAATGGAGGATGAGAGAAATGGATGGGATGCAGGAGGGTAGACAGAATGAGTGAAGGGTTTTGAGGTAAAGAATGAGGAGAAAGGGAATCAGGGTGGTATAGGATATGAGTAGCAATTAGAGATGGCGATTGTGATGTAGAGTGCAAATAGGAATTGGAGATGTCAATTGGGGAGAGAGTAAGGTGATTAGAAGGGCATTGGAGTATGAGGGTATTTCTGCTAGGGGTCAGTTTTGGTCCTGGAGCTGGAAGAGAAAGGAGCTTCTGCTAGATCCCAGGGACCCCCCCCCCCCCCCCCCAACAAGGCTGTGGTGATAAGGATAGGGATGGTGGGTGGAGGTTGGGAAGGGTTAATGTTTGCTGGAGGGGATTGGATCCTATTAGTGACGGGATGAGATGTGTTGGGGGCTTTATTGTTGCTAGGAGGGTCTAGGGAAGGAAGACGATGCGTTGCAGGTAGAGCAGTGGAAGGCCAGCAGGGGTATGTTGTTTTGTTTTGTTTTTTTTATAATCCACATGATTTCCCTTGTAAGATGGGGAATCTGCTTCAGTATATTAGGCCCGTACAAACCACTCTTGCTCTCCATCCCTACCATACCCCTGGCAATGTACACATAGTGAGCATCCCCATGTATAACTAGCCCACTTTTTAAAATAGCTTTCACATATAGAGGCCAGTCTACACATCTAAACACTGCTATTAACACTTGAGGATGATTCCAAAATAACCACCTATATTAGTATTAAACTTGGAGAGATAATTATTGGATTAAACTTACTGTAGGAGGAGATACTTGCTTTTTTTTTTTAGTACAACATTTTTTTTACATGTCATCCATATATGTGATTCTTTAATGTTTCAAATTATTATTTCTGCAGTCTATCAAGACGCATTTGATCAGAAAATCTAGTGGAGGTCTAACGTACATTGCTGAATGGAAAGGTGGTCTGCTGGAGCACAAGATGGGCCATCTGACCTGCTTTGCTGGTGGCATGTTTGTACTTGGAGCAGATGGTGCGCCATCTGATATGACTGGACTTCACATTGAACTTGGTGCAGAGATTGCGCGGACATGTCATGAATCTTATGATCGCACGAGTAAGTATCATAAATTATCTGTAATTCTTCTCTTTTTCAACTGTTTGCAGGGTTTGATGACGGGGGATTGTATTTTTACTTATGTTTTGTACAGTGGCTAGCAAAACACCAGTGTTGCACAAGAAAACAGAAACGCTCTTTAAAATAACTCAGAAAAAAACTGGTTATTTGCATATGCATTTCTTTTTATAAAACAAGCACAAAGATACCAAAAAAACATAACAAACCTCCACTGGTTACATATTTACTCATTTAAGACAGTCTGCCTTTTAGCACAAGGGAAAGGACTAGTATTAAATTGTGTAAAACAGATCGACATTTGACAGGCCCACCGAGGGGGGGAGGACAGGGGTGGACAAAATTCCCCGTGCCCAGGCCTCCAAGGGGGGCCCGACACCAGGGTCTCTCTCCTCCTGTTCCCAGGCCGCCAGCGCCGTAGTCCCCAGTCTCTACCTGCCTACCCTTAGCTCCGTCGACAGCCCCCTTCTGTCTTCTACTGGGCCCCCTGCATTTAAAAAAAAAATCTCTAATCGGCAGCACAGCGCCTCGCCTCTGTGTGAAAGCGGCAGATCGCCTCAGGCTTTCCTTCACTGTGTCCCGCCCTCGTCTGATGTAACTTCCTATTTCCGCAAGGGCAGGGCACAGTGAGGGAAGGCCCGAGGAGAGGCAATCTGCCGCTTTCACACAGACGTGAGGCGCTAGCGCTGCACTGCCGATTTAGAGATTTTTTTTTTTAATGCAGGGTGCCCAGTAGCAGACAGAAGGGGGCTGTCAACGGAGCTAAGGGTAGGCGGGTGGAGACTGGGGACTACAGTGCCGGCGGCCTGGGAGCAGGAGGCGACAGTAGTAGCGAATGGGGGGGCGGTGGTGGGGGCCCTAGGGGCGGCCTTGCCCCGTCTCTTGGCAGCCCTGACATTTGGTCAGTTTGAAAAAGGGGTTTCTTTGGTGATTAAAGTTTTAATGTCCCATACTGTGAGTATAGTATGATAAGTTATAAAATATAGATACTGTGCAAAAATCAAGCAAACATTTAATTTACATTTTATTTATTTTAGCTATGAAATTGGGACCAGAAGCTTTCAGGTTTGATGGTGGTGTTGAAGCCATTGCTACAAGACAAAATGAGAAATACTATATTTTGCGACCTGAAGTTATTGAGACCTATATGTATATGTGGCGGTTCACACATGACACAAAATACCGACAGTGGGGCTGGGAAGCTGTAGAGGTATGTAGATTTTCCTTTCTTTTTAACTACTTGGGCAGTATTATTTTTCAGCATTCTGTTCTCTGCAGATATGTTGGACATTCATAGTAACATAGTAGCTGACAGAAGATCTGCATGGTACATCGTCTGCCCAATATGATAAACTCATAGCATATGATATAATATACCATACGTATTCTTATTCTTGATCTGTCCTTGCCATTTTCAGGGCACAGACTGTAGAAGTCAGCCCAGCATTAGTCTTCCCAATTACTGGAGTTACCATCTAAGCAGTGTTGTTTAATTTTGATTCCATTCTCATTCCATAAAGGAGTCATTTGTGTTTATCCCATGCGTTTGTGCCCATCTCCTGCAGGAGTGCATTCCAGGCATTCACCACCGTGTCCGTGAAAAAGTACTTCCTGACATTACTCTTAAGTCAATCCCCCTGCAACTTCAATTCATGTCCTCTAGTTCTACTGCTTCCTCTTCTCTGGAAAAGATTTGTTTGCATATTAATACACCGCACCCTCATCATACGTGCACTGTTATAACACAAATTCATTTACAGCATAGTAGCAAATATGGCTCCTGGAACTTTTGTACCTTTTGCTTGATTATACTGTACATGCCTAGTTTGACTCCCAGAACCTTTGTACCTTTTATGTGATTACACTGTACAAGCCTAGTATGGTTCGCAAAACTTTTATACCTTTTGCTTGGTTGATGCCCGGTCCCAGCTGATGGCTCTTGAAAATGGCAAGCGGTTTGCTGAATCACAAATCATATGGTTGAAGCACCCTTCTGGCTCACATGGTCAACGCATATCGTTCCAGCGCACATGGTTGATGCACCCTTCTGGTTTAAGTGTGATTCCAACTTGTTACTCTTGAAAATGGCAAACGATTCATTTAAGCGCAAATCGTATACATTAGAATAGAAACTAAGAGCAATACAGCACATTGATAATGGTGAAACACTAGCAAACGTCTCCAGACACATATGTTTCAGAATCAACTTTGTGTGGATGATTGAAAAATCGACCAGAGACCACAAAATAAACTAAGAAAGTGGTCTCAAATGCAAATGTGCATGGTTAGCATAGGATGGCAAAGTTAGGGTTGAATATTTGCCCAAAAGGATAACCTCCAGGATCCAACCATTATACCAAGGTATCATTTCCATATTGAATGAGAATGGAGCAACTTTAAGATTAAAGACTTTTCACAGTGCCCATCGCTAGCTACTAAATATTTGAATTAACTGCCCGGGGGGGGGGGGGGGGGGGGGGGGGGTGGGTTGCTGGTGGGCAGCATTTCTGTAAAAAAGTTGACACCTGGGTATTGTTTGATAGTTTTCCTTTTCATTGTTTTGTCATTTTCTCAGTGTCAATAAAAAGGCCAGACCATCACATAAAACACCACATCAAGGAATCCTCACACAAACAGCAAACTTAACATTAACTACATATTACACACACATTTACCTGAGCTGATAGGACTTATATCTATTCAGAGGCATGCTGATCATCAAATGCCTCTAAGAATAGCAGTGTCTTTAGCTCTCGCCTAATTTGATCCAAGGCCTTCAAAGACCTTGCATACGTATGCAATTCATTCTAAAATTTAGGCCCCCAAACTTAAGACTTGAAATATTCATCAAGCTTGATAACCTGAAAAGATGGCTCTTCTTAAAGGTCTGCGCTAGAAGATCGCAAATCTCTTGGTATGTATGCAACGTAGAGGAAATAAGTGGAGAAACCAAATTATTTCTCACTTTGAAAACTAATAAAAAGTGATCATTTTGTTTAATAGGGAGTCAGTGCAAGCCCAGAAGTAACATAGTAACATAGTAGATGACGGCAGAAAAAGACCTGCACGGTCCATCCAGTCTGCCCAACAAGATAACTCATATTTGCTGCTTTTTGTGTATACCCTACTTTGATTTGTACCTGTGCTCTTCAGGGCACATCTGCCCAGCACTATCCCCGCCTCCCAACCACCTGCCCCTCCTCCCAACCACCAGCTCTGGCACAGACCGTACAAGTCTGTTCAGCACTATCCCCGCCTCCCAACCACCAGTCCCGCTGCCCACCACCGGCTCTGGCACAGACCGTACAAGTCTGTCCAGCACTATCCCTGCCTCCCAACCACCAGCCCCCGCCTCCCGATCTGACTATTACAGTAATCGAAGCATGGAATAACTGTAGTCTGAATAATTAAATGGAAATTCAAGAAGGTAAGAAGGTCACACAGCCAATCTTAGCCTGTAAAATACTTGCTTAATCACTTTCTGAACATGCAAACAACATTCAAATAGTAAGTAACTTAAAAGTATCATCAAAGGAGCTGCTGACCTCCACCAAAAATTGAATGTCATATGCATACAGTTTATAAGTAAGCTGAAAACTATTCAGGAGTCTATACAGAGGTAACAAAAAGATGTTAAACAGCATAGCAGAAAGAGTTAAACCCTGCGGAATGCCTGATAAACAGTCTAATTCGGTTGAGCATTTAGAATTGACAGAAACAAAATATTTCCTGCCAACTAAAAAAGATTTAAATCAATTAAAGTCTAAGCCATTCATCCCAATGGATCAAACTCTGTTGATCTATTCTGTTGATCAATACGGTATGATAAACTGTATCAAAGGCTGCAGATATGTCCAATCTTACCAGCAGATAGTGTTTACCTTTATCAAAACCCTCCTGAACGGTATATAAAATAGAAATTAGCAATGTTTCAGTATTATGCAAAGGCCTAAAACCAAAGTGGTTCATATCCAAAACATTGTACCTCTCCACAACGTCAAGGGTTGGACATAAACCAGGTTTGCAATAAGTTTCCCTAGGAAAGGGAGCAATGAGACAGGCTATAATTAAGGGCCACATCTGGTTAAGTGATGGGTTCTTTAACAAAGGCCTAACAACAGATCTCTTCAAAGCATCAAGCATAAAAGCTTCAGAAAATGACAAATTGATAATATCCCTAAATACCTCACTAATTTGATGCTTCAAAGACTTAAGGATCAAAGGATGACATATATTTAAATGGCAGTAATTCACTTTTGAGAAAGCCTGTAACACTTGGTCAGTACGTATAGACTGAAAACAGGATCATTGGTCATCAAGAATCAGAGGGTGCTTTAATTCAGCTGGCAATGATTGGTTCTCAACTTGTTGAGTAATGTTAGTCATTTTGTCTGCAAATCCCTGAGCACAATCTTGACTAGACAAAAAGGAATGTGTCACTTTACTGTCCATGCTAGAATCAGCCATTAAGCGCCGAACAGTAGAAAACAATTGTTAGGTGCTGGAAGGAACTGACTCAATAGCGGAATTAAGATACTCCCTTTTTGCCAACAAACATGCACTTTTATATGCCTGCAATTCTAAGTTAAAGGCCATTAAGGTAATTCTAGATTGACAGTGTCATGAAATGCCTAGCCACTCGCCTGGGCACTTGCACTAGCACCCTCCACCCACCGACTGGATCCCAACCACCTCTGGGCGAGTCTCCCGCTCTCAAGTTATCCCCAGTGATTTCTAGGTTACTGGAGCCACACTCCCAGTAGCCCCACAGTTCCTAAAAAGCACTCAGACCTAACACACAAACCACCAGGATATTTGTCAGTCTAGCAAGCAGAGTCAATAAGGTTTATTGTCATAAAAAAATATTGAACAGTGAACTATAAAAACAGATGGAAAATAACAGGCAAAGAACAAGTAACTGAATAAGGATCAATTATAAAACTATCTAAACATTTTATCACTACATGGGTAGTGCCTGGGAAGTACAGGAAATATAGCTGCTTACAGGTAACAGAATATTACAGCTCACAGGGTCTCAGTAAAGAGGTCTTTCTCTCTCTACTTCAAAACTGAGACCGAGGAAAAAGCCAGTATATCCTAGCTGAATTTGACCTCCTGTGCTAATCGGAGCCTAGAACAACATTTTTTAAAAGTAGCTGGCCATATCAATGCAGGTTAATTCCTCCCGGTGTTAAACTAAAGAAGGAACAGTCATTTCTCTGTAACAGCTTTAAACATAAAACATGCACCACCTGCAGGCCAAACTAGAGAATTACACGTCATGAAATATTCTTATAATTCACATGCTGGAAAACCTATTTCGCCACAGACAACCTCTCCAACTTCTCTCAAAACTCCTCAACTTCTACTTATGTAATCTCAGATCCAAAATGGCACTTGCTGGCTATGTGTTTGTTTATATATCTTTTAGGATATTCTTTTAGCACACTTATTCATATCAGATTTATAACTTACCATAATTATAGTGTTCTTGATAGATAGTGCTGGTTGAATAAAAGGCAGATACAGTAGACAAAATATGTATGTTGTACAAGGAACACAGAAAGCAAAATAGCATGTATAGAGCCACAAAGTGGCTTTTTTCTGAGGTTACCCTAGTGATGATGGTATTTATAACTATCCTAAAAAAGAATGTGAGTACACCACCATAATTTTGCTTTCTGTATATCTGTGAGGGAAGTGAGTAAATAGTTCCCCTTAAGAGCACTCCCTTACCAGGTCACCTTTAAGTAATATTAAACTGCTGAAACAGGAGGGTAGGGCTCAGACAGAGAGCAGGTTGAAGTTCCTACCTTCACAAACAGAACAGGGAGAGTGGGTTGTCTAACAATGATTCCAGACATAGACAGCAGTGTTTGAAGATGTATGTGCTTGGTACAGGAGGGGAAGGGGTGCTCCAGGAGAGTTCCTATTCTGTGACCACACTGTTTGAAGATGGGTCAAAGTGGGAGGTTATAGTGTACAAGTAAAGTACTGAAGCTGGGCTTCCTAGGAGCAGTTACTGTGAGTGTTAAGTGAGCTAATGAAGCTGGGTTTCAGGGAATCTGAAAGAGTAAAGTCCCTTTTGCGTGAAATAGCGTTCCATTTGAATCCTGCTTACATTTGCATACCAGATCTGTGCAAACAGACTTTTGGTAGTTTGATCCATTTTGACTATACACCCATTCTGTACCTGGACTAGCTTGCTACACATAATGTAACTTAGATCAGTTCCTTATCTCTTGCTTAACTATACAAAGAACTTGCCTTGATTTTAGCTAACCATCAAATTATCCCAACTTGACTCTGTACCACACATCTTGTTCCCATCATATATCTGCTCTTAGTTCCTCAGCTATATGGTAAGCCGTTACGTAGAAAATCTTTAGCATCATATCTGTGTTAGCTGAATGTTCTAATACATGCTTATTAGGTGTATCATTAGTATTATGCTAACATTGTATTATTTCTCTGGTATTTGAATTCCAGTGCTGTTAAATGTGTATATTTTTATACTGTTTCACGGTAGTTCTATTATTAGGTTTCGATTTACTGTTTTCAAGTTTACCTCATTTATTGTATTTGTTTATTCTTGGTTATTTTACTGTTATGCTGTTAACAAAATTGTATGTTTTTGTTAAACTGTATCTGCTGTACACCACCTTGGGTGAATCTCTTCATAAAGGTGGTTAATAAATTCCAATAAATAATAAATACTTTTTTTCTGGTTTACGTGGAGGGGCATAATCGAACGAAAACGTCTATCTCCATGGGCGTTTATCTCCGAGAACAGGTCCGTGAAGGGGCATACCGAACCGTATTTTGGGAAAAAATAGACGTCCATGTTTTATTCGACAATTTGTGAGCTGGGCGTTTTTGTTTTTCAGCGATAATGGAAAATGAAAGCGCCCAGCTCAAAAACGAATAAATCCAAGGCATTTGTTTGTGGGAGGGGCCAGGAGTCGTAGTGCACTGGTCCCCCTCACATGCCAGGACACCAACCGGGCACCCTAGGGGGCACTTTTACAAAAAAAAAAGGTAAAAGAGCTCCCAGGTGCATAGCACCCTTCCCTTGGGTGTTGAGCCCCCCAAATCCCCCTCAAAACCCACCACCCACAAGTCTACACCATTACTATAGCCCTAAGGGGTGAAGGGGGGCACCTACATGTGGGTACAGTGGGTTTGGTGGGCGGTGTGGAGGGTTCCCATTTACCAGCACAAGTGTAACAGGTGGGGGGGGATAGGCCTGGGTCTACCTGCCTGACGTCCACTGCACCCCCTAATAACTGCTCCAGTGACCTGCATACTGCTGCCAGGGAGGTGGGTATGACATTTGAGGGTGAAAATAAAAAGTTGTGAAACGGCATATTTTTGTGGTGGGAGGGGGTTTGTGACCACTGGAGGAGTCAGGGGAGGTCATCCCCGACTCCCTCCAGTGGTCATCTGGTCATTTAGGGCACTTTTTGGGGCCCTATTCGTGGAAAAACAGGGTCCAGGAAAAGTGCCCTAAATTCTCGCTAAAAAACGCATATTTTTTTTCCATTATCGGCGAAAGGCGCCTATCTCTGATCGGCCGATAACCACTCCCCAGTTCCGCCTTCACCACGCCTTTGACACGCCCCCATCAACTTTGTCCGCATCCGCGACGGAGTGCAGTTGAAAACGTCCAAATTCGGCTTTCGATTATACCGCTTTATTCGTTTTTGTGAGATAAGCGTCTATCTCCCGATTTGGGTCGCAATATAGGCGTTTTTCTTTTTCAATTATAAGCTGGACTATCTGCTGCCTGTATCTGTGAAGGCTCCGTGCCTGGCCCCCAGCCACACTACCACAATATCCTAAAGTGATGTCAGTCAGGCTTTGTTTCCAAAAGGATTTTCTTATTCTCTGTATCTGGAAATTTTTTGACTGATTTTAATAAAAGGTTTCCATCTATTTTTATGCCCAACTTGTAGGGAAAGAGGAAAGAGTTTTCACATATTATATACAGGTACTTATTTTGTACCTGGGGGAATGGAGGGTTAACTTGCCCAGAGTCACAAAAAGCTGCATTGGGATTCAAACCCAGTTCCCCTGGTTCTCAGGTCACTGCATTGACCATTAGGTGAGTCTTCTAGAACAGTGTTTCTCGTGTCAGTCCTGGAGTAACTTCTTGCCAGTCAGGTTTTCAGGATATCCACAATAAATATGCATGAAAAAGATTCATATAATGGAGGCAGTGTATACAAATCTTTCATGCATATTTAATTGTGAATATCCTGAAAACTTGACTGGCAAGGGGATACTTCTGGACCAACTTGGGAACACTGTTCTAGAAATCTTACCCAAAAAATGTACATTAAAATTAACCAGAATTCATATATGCTGTTAAGAGTCTGTTTTAAGATTGTTGCTACAGTACATAAATGATTTACATAACTGTGCTTCCCCCCCTCCCCCCAACACCATCATTTTGAAACACTTTTTGTTTTAGGTGGGATACCTTTTTTTTTAATTTCCTTTTTTTTTTTTCTTTTATTGCTTTCTGTGATTTCCCTGTGTATAATTTGAAATCATGCCCAAATATACAGACACAGCAGGACTTAATTTAGCAGGAGATTCTAATGTAATTGGTTCTAGCAGTTGATGCTTTTTCTGAAGCTTGTTTGTTCTTCTTCACTCAGGCCCTGGAGCAACATTGTAAACTGAATGGGGGGTATTCTGGAATTAGAGATGTTTATGCCAATCATCCAAGTCATGATGATGTACAGCAAAGTTTCTATCTCGCAGAGACGCTCAAGTAAGTAAAAGCACATAGATGGATGAGTTTAATTTATATAACAGTACTGCAAATATTCTTTACAGACATGTATCTTTCATTAGTACATTTGACATTTCTATAATGTAAAATATGGCTACAGTGGTATACAGCTACCCTCACTTAGCAAGAGAATTGTTTTTATGCTTAATTATGTTTCACAAACAATTCAACATGCAGTTGTGTATCATCAGTTTGTGCATGAGAAGGTCTTCCCCCCTCTCCCCTCCAACCTTCTATTCTGAGTTGAGAGATGGCATTTTTGTCTACTTTGTCACTCGGGCCAAGATGCACTAAAGACTCGTTAAAGCCCTTTCCTTACCGATTCCCTTAGCGAATCGGTAAGGAACAGGCATGTATCAAGGAATAGGAATGCAAATGAGCTGCTCGTTGTAGCTCACTTGCATTCTCTATTTCATCGTTAAACAGTCTTCCGGTCGAGCATGCACAGAGCAGCCAAGCGTTATGCTGGCTGCTCTGCGCATTCCAAGGACATCCTTTATGGACGTCCTTCACTATATATAAAAAAAGACAAGCTGTGCCTATGGACGTCCTCCCCCCCCCCCCCCCCCCCCCGAGATCGCCGCTGCTTCCCCCTGCATTGAAATGACAGCTTCCTGCAGCCCCAGCCTCCCTGCCATCCTCGGCAACCCTGATGCCCCGCCCCCCCTGAGGTAATCACCGCCTCCGCTCCCCGCCTCCACCTGCCCCCCTCAGTCTGCCACCGGGCCGGGCCCTCACAGCGCCTCTCACCTCCGTGTGAAGGCGCTGCAGCAAGCAACAGCTGATCGCTTCCCTTCAGACTTCCCTCCTTTCCTCCCTGGCCCGTCCTCGTCTTACATTACATTACGGCAGCGGCGGTGACGACCTCGGGGGGGGGGGGGGGCGGTGGGGCAGGGCCTCGGGGGTACATAGGGTGGCGGGGAGGCCGGGGCTGCGCGAAGCTGTCATTTCAATGCAGGGGGGAGCGGCGGCGATCTCGGGGGGGGGGGGGCGAAGGATGTCCATAAAGGACGTCCATAGGCACAGCTCGTCTTTTTTTTTATATATATATATAGTGAAGGATGTCCCTGATGAGCACTTTTTTCCCCGTTTATTATATATTTTTTGTAACATTTATAGACGTTTTTCAATCCTGCGCAACCCCAACGACAGGTACAGACCTCTCGTTAGATTTTCCAGCGTTAAGGCAATCGGAAAAGGTTAGTGCATCTCATTACAATAGGGTTTCTACACAATTTGCTCATCTGCATTACGTTTTCGTTAGCTGCTACCGTCGTCAGAAAAAGGCTCGGAGAAGCCTTTAGTGCATGCCAGGGTTTACTACTTGCTCATTAATGGCTCGTTAAGTTTAGTGCATCTGGCCCTCAGAACTGAATTCTAACAAGAAATTGCCTGAGTGATTTTTAGTAGCATTCTATTGATGTCATAACTGCTCAGCTTCACGCTATTTTGAATCAAAAGTCAGTGTTCTCGAGATATGTCTTAAAGAACTCCACTTTCAATATATCTTTTCCTCTATAAAGTTTTTGATTTTTTTTTTTACTTAATGCTGTTGAAGAATAACTGATAAACAGCAGTAATCACAGCTCTATTTACAAATAATGTTATAAATTAAATGAGAGAGACTGTGAGAGAGAATGCAAGTATCCAACAGAGAAGCAAAGAGGAAAAATATGATTATCCAATTCATTTTAATTCTTCCTAGTCAAGTTTAAACAAGGATAAGGAACCTCCAGTCCTTGAGGTCCACAAACCATTTGGTTGTTTGTAATATCCTTAATATGCATCAGATAGATTGCATTCATACTACCTCAGTTATTCAAATCTGTATCATGCATTTTCATTTGGGTTATCCTGATAATCTGACCTGCTTGCTATGCTTACATTTCCCAACCACTAGGTTTCCCAAACCTGTCTTACTGACTTGACAACCATCAAGCTTTCAGGATACCCATGATGAATATACAAGATAACTTTGCATATTATATTTGTTATATGTTATATTTGTAAGCCGCATTGAACCTGCTAATAAGTGGGAAAGCGCGGGGTATAAATGTTACAATACAATACAGAGAGTTTGAGGAATACTAATTAATTTCATGCATATTTATCATGGCTATCTTGAAAACCAGATCAGCAGTGGGGATACGTGAACAGATTTGGGAATCCTTGTCCTAGTCATGATGTACCTCTATCACCCATAGATACATTTTAAGTACTTAGTAGTTTTCCAAAATGTACTTAGATTTTCATCAGGGCTGTGGAATCGGAGTCGGTAAAAATGTACCGACTCCAACATAAAAAAATACAAAAAAATATGGAAAATGTATTGTTTTATACGTATATATACATATGTTTGTCCTGGATCTAAAGTTATATTTAAATACCAGTACTTTGTTTATTAAAAACTTGATATACTGCCTTCCAAATTCTTGAATCAAAGCAGTTTGCAATCAGTAGCATCCTGCGAGAAAAGGACTACAACAAGTTAAGACAGCTAGTGTCACAAAACAAACTTTCAGTAAAGAGAATTGGTGGTGGTGGTAGGGAGGGTTCTTGACCTGCAAGCTGGACTGTCCAAACAGCCAGGCCCTGCCTAACAAATTAAAAGCTAAATTGAAAAGGTATGTCTTTAAACGGGACTTAAACAGAACAAATGAACACCTTGATGTCCTAGGGACCAGATAGAAAAAGGCTAGATGATGAGTGGACTGTAATCTATAACAAAACACAGGAGGGAATAGAATCAAAGGGTACGGGTGGGCCAGAACAAAAAATTTTAAAGGCTAATATTAGTAGGAACTGGAGTCAGTCGGACAGTAGAAAAATGGAGGCATTGGAGTAGAAGATTTGATGTACTGATTCCACAGCCCTGTTTTCTATAAGGGGTTCAACTAATAAATCACAAGATGTCATAATTCTAATTGTTGACAAATGTTATCCCGCTGTAAGGATTAGGTAATCTTTGCTTTGTAATAGTATTACTAAGATGAATTAGCACTAGATTTTACAGTTTAGAATTTAGGATAAAACTAACAGTTATCAGAATTACTGTCTGCAAAAGAATCTGCATTGTAGGTCAATACCTAATATTCAGTGGTAAATCTTTCCATAATTTAGGTGCCTGAAAATTAAATGAGGAATCGAAAATATGTTTAAACCTAATCCCTTTAATAGATGGAAATATGATGAAACAATGATTCCATCCCCTATTTATTCCCTTAGGAGCAAGGGACCACTAATGACCTCGAGAAATATTTTCAAGTTAACCCTCACAATGTATTAAAAATTATAAAGGCAACCTTAAAAGAAAATCTCAACTGAACTGGTAACCAGTATAAATTGTAACATCAGAGGAGTCACTCTGTCAAATCTACAAGCTGCAAAAATCAATTTAGCAGTAGTGTTCTGAAGACATTTTTGCCAGTCGAGTGGCATGAAATAGCCAGGTGGAGACAGAGCTTGGGGTATAGTCAGCAGTCCATTTTTGGGGGGAACCCTGGGGTGGACTGGGGATGGGGGGTTACCCATTCCTCTCTGCACCCCCCCCCCCCCCAAACACACACACATATCAAATGTTATCTTTGTTGGTGCGGATGCCTAAGCTCTGCCAGCTGAAGAGCTCCATGACCTCAGCCTCCCCTGGTGTGAGGAAGTTGCTAGCGTGCTTTCCAGCCACCGATGCTCGCATTCTTCGTGCAGGCTCAGTTCATTTGCATGAACTTGAGCGTGCACAAGGAATGCTGGCTTTGGAGGCTGTAAAGCATGCTGACAACTTCCTCCCATTAGGGGAGGTTTAGGCCATGGAGCTCTTCAGCTAGCAGGTCTTGGGCTTCCCCACCAACAAAGGTAAAATTTTAATGGAGGGGAGAGCTTGGGGATCCTCACTAGCCATTCAGGCCTCCAAGGCCACAGAGGCAGAGGTGTATTTTGCAGTATCACAAAATTTCTGTTACTGATGATTACATTCTCCAAGGACAAGCAGGCCACTGTATACTCATAGCTGGGTGACATCATCTGATGGAGCCTGGTGCAGATGCTGACTAGCAGCATCCCACCACGCAAGCACGGGTGCCTTCCTGCCCGATGCGTGAGCTTGAGTTCCTCAGTCTTCTTTTTTTCTGTGAAACAGGGAGGACACATCTTCATTTCCTTGTCACAGTGCGTATATCTTTATCTTTCGCAGTGCCTTCCCATGTGGGTATTTTTTCTCTTAATTGAATTATTTTTTCATTTTTCTTTATCGTATTTTAATTCCCTCTAATTTTAATAGTTTTTTCTGCTCTTCAAGTTTTCCTATTTTTTTCTTTTTTTGCTAGTTGCTAGGCCTGTTTAGGCCAGAGCACCAACCTCAGTTTGAATGTGCCCCTTTTTCTGCTCTCAATTGAGCAATTGAATTTGGCTACGATTCTTTTCTCAGTGTCCCAGAAGACTCCCAGTGGATTCAAAAGATGCATCCAATGTAATATAGTGACTTCTGTTATGGTCCCACACTCTTGGTGCATCAGGTGCCTTAGGCCTGACAATGAGCTTAACTCTTGTTCTCTCTGTTTAAAAATGCAGTTGAGGGGACAGAGGGCATGGAAATCAAACAGGAGGGACTCTTATGGCTCTTCAAAGGCTGGTACATCAGCATCAGAAGCATCAACCTCAATGGCTACCAAGACTTCAGTATCCACTGGGAGTGCACCGGCATCAAGAAGATCTCCACCTCTCTCGACTGGGCACAGAGAGTAGGCCCCGGGACCAGTCTGCATCAGACCTGACATTGAGGGTACTGAACAAATGCGATGCTGAGCATTGGGGGAAGCCCAAGAAGCATAAGCATTGGTCCTCATAGACATACAGTGCCCGGGAGCACGGGCATTGGAATCGCTGGTACCTGAAAAGCTCCAGCACTAGGAGGAGCGCTCCCCCTCTTTGAAAGAGGTGTCCGTGTGCAAATCTCCGAGCAGCCAGGTACCTGCTACTGGTTCAGCACCAACACTTTCTCAGGCTGCCTGTCTCCCAGTTCTCCTGCCTATGCAGATGCCTTCCTTCAATGAGTGTCTTCAATCCATACTCGGGGAGGAGCTGGCACACGTGTTGCAGCTGCAAACCGTCATCATCAAGGACGCTTGCACCAGTTGCAGATTAGCCCCAGATTCTTCCTGAGGCACCATCCATGCATATGCAGAGATCCTTGATATCAGCATCAACAATACATTTCCACACTTGAGGACGCTTACCCGGAGTAGGGCTGTACCTTGACGCTCTTCAGGACATGGACAGGCTCTGACTCACTCAGCCCGTTCTGTATACAGTGAGGAGTGTGAAAGGGGACCGTTCATGGGACTCAGAAGAGGAACCTCATTACTTTTCACAGGAGGAATATTGTGGGGTACCTTCTGATCCCTCCCCACCTCAAGCGAGAGAAATCTCCACCTGAGGGCCTTTTATTGGTTTTGTCAGGGAGATGGCTTCTGCCATCCCGTTAAAGAGGAAGAGCCCAAGGCTGAGATGTTAACCATCCTGGGTTACGAGTCTCCTCCTAAGGAACAGGTCACAATACTTTTGCACCCTATCCTTATGGATGCACTGACTAATAATTGGGAATCTCCCTTCTCAATGCAGGTTGTACCTAAGAAGGTGAATGCACAGTATTCTATCCAGAAGGCTCCCAGATTTGTGAGGGCACAAATGCCTCACCACTCTCTGGTGGTCAAATCTGCCCTCAGACAAGCTAGGAGCTTCAGGACGCATTCCTCGGCGCCCCCCAAGTAGAGAGGCTCAGACATTAGACTTGCTTGGGAGGAAAGTGTTTTTTCATGGCTCGATGCTCATTGACCGCATCCAGTCCTACCAGTTCTACATGAACCTTTACTTGCAGTCTTTGGTCCACAGGCCATAGAGGTTTGCCAGCCAGCATCCCAGTCAATGCAAGGGAAGAGCTTTTGACTGGCTCAAAGTAACCATCCCAGACAACTTACCAGTAGGGAGGAGGCTGCATTTTTACCATCACAGGTGGCACCTTGTAACCTCCGACCAGTGGGCTCTTCAGATAGTCTCACATACAGGCTTATTTTCGAAAGAGAAGTACGTCCATCTTTCGACATAAATCGGAAGGTGGACGTCCTTCTCCCAGAGACATCCGAATCAGTATAATCGAAACCCGATTTTGTACGTCTCCAACTGCAGTCCATCGCAAGGACGTCCAAAGCTGAAGGGGGCGTGACGAAGGCGGGACTTGGGCATGCCTAACACTTGGACGTCTTTGACCCATAATCGAAAAAAAACAAGGACGTCCCTAACGAACACTTGGACGTTTTCACCCGGACCTGTTTTTCTTACGAATAAGGCAGAAAAAGGTGCCTGAAATGACCAGATGACCACTGGAGAGAATCGGGGATAACTTCCCGTTACTCCCCCAGTGGTCTCTAACCCCCTCCCACCCTCAAAAAAATATCTTTAAAAATATGTTGTGCCAGCCTCATATGTCATTCTCAGGTCCATGACAGCGCAGGCAGGTCCCAGGAGCAGTTTTAGTGGTTACTGCAGTGCACTTCAGGCAGGCGGACCCAGGCCCATACCCCCCCCCCCCCCCCACCTGTTACATTTGTGGAGGAAACAGCAAACTCTCCAAAACCCACCACAAACCCACTGTACCCATATATAGGTGCCCCTCTTCACCCGTAAGGGCTGTGGTAGTGGTGTACAGCTGTAGGTAGTGGGTTTTGGGGGGGGCTCCGCACACAAGGTAGGGGAGCTATGTTCCTGGGAGCATTTTATGAAGTCCACTGCAGTACCCCCTAGTTGGTGTCCTGGCATGTCAGGGGGACCAGTGCACTACAAATGCTGGCTCCTCCCATGACTAAATGGCTTGCATTTGGACGTTTTTGACATGGACGTCTTTGGTTTTGAAAATCGCCAAAAGTCAGAAATGTCCATGTCTGGGGACGTCCAAATTTAAGGATTTGGATGTGTCTGACGGTATTTTCAAAACGAAAGATTGATGTCCATCTTTTTTCAAAAATATAGGGCTCCCTGCCCCTGGATTTCGCCATTTTGCAAGGATGTCCAAATCTCAACTTGGACGTTTCTTTTGAAAATGCCCCTCTTGGTTCACCCTGCATTGGTGAGAAAAAGCACCAAATTGCCCACTGAGAACATCGTTCATCAGCTCTTGGCACAAACAGGTACATGGAAATCTTCACCCTTCTAAAGGCCAATGCGGTCAAACCTGTACCACCAGGGGAAGCAGGAAAGGGATCCTATTCTAGGTGCTTCCTTGTGTCCAAAAAGACGGAGAGGGGTTCAGTCCTAGACCTATGGGCCCTGAACAAATTACTAGTCAAAGAAAAGTTCAGAATGATTTCCCTGGGTACCCTTCTCCCCATGAGTCAAGAAAATGATTGCCAGAGAGCGTCTGTGAGGACTGGAGCCTTCATTTTACAACTTTACTGTTTTACCTCAAAAAATAATGCCGCATTCTAAAAGAAAGGCCGTGGTGAAGGCCGTGCTGCCGCCGGCAAGAACCTCGTCGCCAATCCAACAGACGATTCTTCGCTTTGCTTCCGACCCCCGGACTAATATTGGAGCGTTGAGTCCCGCTGTCCAGGCTGCCGGAGGAGCGACAGCCTTGCTTGGGAATGAGATTTCACTCTCTCCGCCCGAATCCGCTACACCTCCCTGCCCTGCGTCTTCTCGAGATGAGATACAACGGCTAACAACACCGGAAGTCGGTAATGGTTTAGCCTTGATCGGCAGCTCCTCATCTCAGAACACAGGCGATACAATCATGGAAGCAGATGTGGAAGCTCCCAGGGAGGTAACTTTGCAGTCTATTTGGACTATATTACAAAATTTAATGGCTACAGTCACAAAAGTATCGCAGGAAACTACTATACTGGTAAATAAAGTAGACTCTCTAACCTTAGCCCTTGAAGATGTAAAGCAAGACATGTTGACTCGAGTAACACAAATTCAAGTTGAACATCAAACTTTAAAATCTACTACGGAGATGTTGATTAAAGACAAAATTATGATTGCTCGCAAAATAGAACAATTTGAAAACTTCAATAGGAGACTGAATTTAAGAATGTTAAATTTCCCGTTGGCCAAAGGGATATCGGCTCTTGACTTTTTCAAAAAATATCTGGTTGAAATTCTTAAATACCCACAAGCTGCAATCCCACCGGTCAATAAATTGTATTATCTTTCTGTTTCAAAAATAACTGATAACAGAGTTTCTCAAGAAATTGATATTTTGAATATTTCAGAGCTTCTAGAAGATTCATTATCGGAGGTTAAGGATCGACGGACTTTGCTCATCTCTTTTGTCTTCGAACAGGATTTAAATTCTTTGATGAAAGTATACTTTAAAAATTCTTCAAAAACTTTCTGTGGACAAAAGATTTGGGTATTCCCAGATGTAAAGACTACTCAAGAACAACGTAAAGCCTTTTTGGCTTTTAGAGAAGAGGTTAGGGCGATGGGAGCCTCATTTCTATTGGCATATCCCTGCAAATGTTGTGTGAAATACCAGGGTAACAAATATGTTTTTCTTGACCCGAGCCACTTGAAAACATTTATAGAAGCTAAGAAAATTATTAAATAGACTGCATATAAAAGACGGAGTTTAAAATAGTCAGTTTAAGGTCAGGCCATTTGCTAAGTTTTGGTATATGTTTTCTAAATATACTCCTATTAAGTGTTCTTCGCCCCTCGTAATGTATTGTGTGGTCTGAGAAGGCTTAAGAAAGCTTTAGTGCTTTTTTCTTTTCCTTGTAAAACTAATATGTAAATGTAATACCTGCCGCTTTTCTGTTTATAAGTGCAACTTGTAAATGATAAAAATTTAAATAAATAAAAAGAAAATGATTGCCTATGTTTTCTGGACTTAAGGGATGCCTATACTCACATTTTGATAATTCCCAGCCACAGCAAGTATCTCAGATTCCATATAAGGAAACATTACTACCAGTACCATGTTCTGCCATTTGGCCTCACGTCAGCAACCTGGGTATTCACCAAGTGTCTAGCAGTAGTTATGGGGTATTTGCACAGACTAAGAATATATGTTTCCCTATCTGGATGATTGGCTGGTCAGGAGCACATTGCAGGAAGGGAATTGGAGTCAATATGCCTAACTATTCGGGTGTTGGAGCCACTAGGATTCGTAATAAATTAGCCCAAGTCCCACCTTCTCTTGGTCCAGCAATTGGAATACATAGGAGCCCTGCTCGATACCCAGAAGGTTCGAGCCTGTCTCCCAGAGCCAAGACACTCTAGTCACACTGGCTTCTCAGGTTTGAGCCTTGCAGTAGGTCACGGCTTGGCAGATGTTGAGGTTGTTGGGCCACATACTGTCCACAGTGTATGTAACACCTGTAACATGCCTTTGAGGTTGGCCCAGTGGACCCTGGCTTCTCAGTGGTGTCAAGCCATGGGACGTCTGGAAGATGTCATCCGAGTGTCCACAGAGCTCATTTGCTTTCTTCTGTAGTGGACCATTTGAACCAATTTGACTCTGAGACTTCCATTCCAAATTCCTCAAAGGTGCTGACGACGGATGCATCTCTTCTGGGTTGGGGAGCCATGTTCCTTCGAGCCACTTATCTAGTGGGGAAAAACAGTCTGAGCAGGGTTGTGCAACTGTACGAGTGGTCTCTCAACATGGGTGTTGCCCATGAGATCTTCCGAGCATGTGGCATCCCCTCTGTGGATCTCTTTGCCACTCTAATAAATCACAAAGTCCCTCAGTTCTGTTCTAGGCTTCCAGCTCATGACAGACTAGCCTCGGATGCCTTCTTCATTCATTGGGGTTCAGGTCTTCTATATGCGTATCCTTCCATTCCTTTTGTGGGGAAGACTTTACTGAAACTCAAGCAAGATCTTGATCATGCCTTTCTGGCCTCAGCAGATCTGGTTCCCTCTTCTTTTGGAGTTACCCTCTGAAGAACTGTGGAGATGGGAGTTTCCGACCCTCATCACACAGACCAAGGAATCTCTTCTGCATCCCAGCCCTTCAGTCTCTGGCCCTCACAGTTTGGATGTTGAGAGCCTAGAATTTGCTTCTTTGGGTCTGTCGGAGGGTATCCCCAGGTCTTGCTGGCTTCCAGGAACGATTCCACTGAGAGGTGGTGTTCTTTCAAATGGAGGAGGTTTGCCGTCTGCTGTGAGAGCAAAGCCCTTGATCCTCTTTCTTGCCCTGCACAGACCCTACTTGAGTACCTTCCACATCTTTCCAAGTCTGGTCTTAAGACCAACTCTGTAAGGGTTCATCTCAGTGCAATTAGTGCGTATCAACGTGTAGAGGATAAACCGATCTCTGGCAGCCTCTAGTTGTTCATGTCATTCAAGGTTTGTTTTTGTCAAAGCCTCCTGTCAAACCTCCACCTTTGTCTTGGGACCTCAGTGCCGTTCTCACCCAGCTGATGAAAGCTTGTATATAGTTTCAGGTTAATCCGAGTTATGGCTTCGCTGTTGTGATGCCCAGTTGACCAATGTTTGTTGTTTTTGGTGATCCTGGATGCTATGGATACCCCAATTGTGAGAATTAATGGCCTGCTTGTCCTCGGAGAAAGCAAAGATACTTACCTGTCCTTTCCAAGGACAGCAGGCCTTATATTATCACAAACCCTCCCGCCTCCCCTTAAATATAGGAGTTCTCCTATATTTACTTTTGGGTTTTTTATGCTGTAGTAATCATGCTCTCGTGGCAGACAGAAAGGCACTTTCGCAGGCATGATGAACCGGCTCTTGCGCTCCACAAAGCTCTGTTTTGTAGCTAGTTACAAGCTCCGGACCGAGCAACGCGGGATCGCGCTACCCAATTGTGAGAATATAAGGCCTGCTGTCTCGGAGAATACCTGCTGCTACAGGTAAGTATCTTCACTTTATTACTTACTTTTAACTGGATTAATAATTTTTTTTATTATATATCTGTTTTTTGTGTGTATTTTTATAGTGGAATGATAAGCTCTAGCCTCTGGAAGGTAAAACATAGCCACGTCAGGCAACTGATTTAATTGTGTTTCTACTTTCACTGTGGCCTGCATTGTTCTCCTGTGGATTATCTGCATGTAGATCACAGCCTCTATTCCGCATTTTACAAATATACATCCGGGAAAAATCTCTGCAGCTTCCACATGAAAATGGTGGCACATATGTAAGCTGCAATTATGCAGCTTTCACGTGGAAATGGTGCTATTTCTACATGTAGCTGGCTCATTTTACAAACTTATAAGAGTCACCAATTAGATAGTGAGGCTATAACTTTTTTTCCCATTTTGGAGGTGGAAATAAAGCTATGACCAAAACAAGCACCTTTTTTAAAATAGGTGCATGCCTCTGGTGCAAAAACCCAGTGGAGATCTTTTTCCCATATACATTTATTCTCACTGCAAAATGGAGAATATACGTGTAGATTTATTGCCATCTCAAACCACGTGAACTATACATGTAAATGATATTTACACTTGGAGATGCTGTTATGTACACATAATTTTTTAAGTGAATAAATATAAAACAGTTGGTATCCTCATCCATTCTCCTCACTTTTTTGTTTCATCTAAAATAACATTTTGTATTTATTTATTTTTAGCCACGTGCTTAAGCATACCTTCAAAGAATTCTAATAGTAGATTAGTAAAACATAATCTCCCTTCTCTAAATCCATGTTGGCTTTTCCCCATTAAACCATGTTTATTCCTATCACCCACAATTTTGTTCCTAATAATAGCTTCTACCATTTTATCCATCAGAAATATTGGACTCACTGAGCAGTAGTCAATTGAAAAATTAGTTTTACACTGGCCACTCTTCAGTCCATAGGTACAGATGCAGGTTTGAGTAATAAGTTGGAGATTGCCAGCAGCAGGTCTGCAGTTTCATATTTGAATTCCTTTACAGCTCCAGAATGAACCCGTTCGGATCATGGTGATTTGCTACTATTTCGTTTTCAAGTTGCTCTAGCACCTCTTACAGATTCACACTGATTCGTTTCCCTCTAGTTTGGGTCTCTATCCAGTATTCTCAATGGTAAAGACTTAACAAATTTAGTTTTTCACCTATGCCTTATCCTCACTGAATGCCCCAACCTGCAGTTTCATGGATTACTTGTTTTATTGTACTTGAAAAAGTTTTAACTGTTAGCCTTTGACTGTCTGGCAAGTCTCTCCTTATGTTCTGTCTTAACCTATTTTATTAATCTTTTACATCTAATATTTCAGTGTTTATAAGCAAAGCCAGTGCTAGGCAGAATTCTATGGCCTGTGGCTTGATCATGGCTAGACAGATACAGCCCCGCAAGACTTGTTTTGGAACCAGGACCTATCAGGAAATTGCTTATGAATTTTATAAGCTGAACTTGCTGTACCTCGCTTTAAGCTTTATTGTTGAAAATAACATCATAAATATGCAATGGTTACTTTTGCTTTGAGCTACATTATGAAGACTCACATATTGTTACTTAGATTTGAATCTACCTTTTTCTTTGGGTAGAATTTTGACAGAAACCATCATAAGTACATTTGAAAACCCAATCCAAGCCTGCATTAAACTGCATTTCAATCCAACTAAAATATGCATTCTGTGGAACCTTTATATCCCTATAATTTTAGCTACTGTGTATGAAGACAGTTTTCAGAAAGTCAGTTTTCCTAGGTACAGTGCTGTGAAAAAGATATTTCTACTGATTTCCCCTATTGCATATATGTCACACTGAGTGGTTTCTGATTGTTAAATATAATGTGATATTAAAAAAGTGAATCCACGTAAGCACATATTAGTCTTTAAAATTATTAGTTCATTTATTTAAGGAACAACAACTTCAACTTTATCACCATGTGAAAAAGTAACTGCCTTTCTGAATTAGTCAATTGATCAAATGTAAATGATTAGATTCAGCTGATTGAACACAGCCAGGATTGATTGCAGCCAGCAGCCCTGTTGAATCTAAACCTTAGTATATATTGAACCTTACCATGAGAGTGAACTAGTCACCACAAAGCTTCTACAAGAATTGTCTCATAAAGAAAATTCCACAGCTGAGATAAAAAGCTGCTGAAATATTTCTGTCTGGAAGACGTTACCAAACCACTTCTAAAGCTCTGGGACTCCACCAAACCACAGTGAGAGCCTTTGGTGAATCTTCCCAGAAATGGCTGGCCTGCCTACCAAAACTACTCTAAGGGTGCAACAACTCATCCAGGAAGTCATAAAATATCCCAGAACAACATCCAAAGAACTGCAGGCCTCTGTAGCCTCAGCTAAGGTTAGTGTTCATGATGCTGCAATTAGGAGGAGACTGGGCAAAAATGGGATTCATGGGAGCATAGCAAGGTGGAAACTGTCCAACAGTAACATAAACACTTGTCTCACATTTGCAAAAACACACTTGGATGATCCCAAACCTTTTGGGATAATGGTCTATGGACAGACAAGTCAAAAGTGGAACTCTATGGACAACACAGGACCATTATGTAAGACAGAAAGTAAATACTACATTCTACAGTGAAAACATTATACCAGCGGTCAGTCATGGTGGTGGTAGTGTAATGGTGTGGGAATGTTTTGCTGCATCAGAACCTGGAAATCTTGCCATTATTGAAGGAACCATGAAATCTGCACTGTACTTAAGGAGAATGTGCAATCTTTTGACCATAAGCAGGTTATCCAGCAAGATAATAATCCAAAACACAAAGGCAAGTCTACATCAGAATGGCTAAAGAGAAACAAATTTGGGGGTTGGCCTAGTCAGACCTGAAAAGCAGTTTATACACAAAAACCTACAAATGTGTCTGAAGTAAAGCAGTCCTGCCAAGAAGAGTTGACTAAGATTCTCAACAGTGATGTGAAAGACTGACATCAAATTATAGGAAGTGTTTGGTTGCAATTATTGCTGCTAAAGATGATACAACTAGTTAAGAAGATTAGGGGGCAGTTACTTTTTCACGTGTGTGATATAGGTACTGGATAACTTTGTTCCTTAAAAAAAAAAATGTATTATATGTTTAATCAGGGTTCCTTTGTTATAATATTGTGTTTTGTTTAAAGGTCAGAATCCGTTCAGTGTGTCATATGTGCAATAATAGGGAAAACAAGGGAGGGTGGACTTTTTCACATCACTACTTATGGCTTTGAAAATTGTTCTCAGTAATTTTGTAACAAGGTGCTTAGGCATGTGTTGTGCCTGGTTTTATAGAGGGATCATGTCCACCCATGTGTATTTTAGAAAATAGCCCTCTGGAAGGCTACTGCAAAAAATCATAACTGTCCCTAAGCTAATGTAACTTTGCACATATATATGGTGATAAGAGTTGGTGCTTATGTGTGTATTTTATCAGATAAATACAAAAATGCCAATCCCATCTCTAGCCCACCCGCCCTTCATCCTTAGGAACCCATTCACATATGCTGCTTTAAAGTCCACTCCGTGTCTTCATAGGGCACATTTTTATGCATGTTTGTGTCAGGGCAATTTTATAAGCACCTACTTGCCCATGTAAAACAGTATTCTAATAGCTCATCATTTACAAAATTCCCCCTAAAATGATTATACTAATAGCCACTTTGAAAAGAAAACAAACATCCCTTTTAACTTTGTTCAGTGATTTTCTCAACATTTATTAAAATTATAATTTTTGCCATTTTTAATAGGTACTTAGAATTCATTTTTTACTTGCTGAATTAAAAATTTAATTCTATAGCTCCTGGAGATAAACTACCGATTAGCTGTAGCATTTTACCAAAGAAATATAGGAAAGATGTTAGCATTTTATTTTTATTTCCCATTTACTGGCAACTCAGTTTCAGCATTACTGCAAAAATCAATATAAGGGTTTTAAGTTTTGGTCGATGCTTTTTTTTTCTGTCCTTGTACTAAATTAGGGCAGCAGAATTTGACTGTATTTGGTATATTAGCATGCCATCTGATGCTCTGTTACAAAGCACTCTAAGGTATAATATTCAGAAAGGTCATTCAAAACTTTGGCATGCTAATTTAATTAAGCAAATATGTTAGAGTGCTATAATTTATAATGCTATTAACTCATATGGAACACAAAGTATGAGACACTAGAGTAGGCGGAGCAATCTCCCACACCCAGAAAGCTTGAGAATGCAGAGACAGCAGAGTGATGTTAAATGCTGCTGAAACTTAGCAGTGCTGGTTTTCCAGCCACAAGAGAGCACACTGGATAGTCGGGGAAGGATGGAAAATTAAGCTGCTCTCCTGCCTTTAAATCTAGCCAGTGTCTGATGTCACTAGAGTGGGCGGAGCAAGGTTCCGCATCCGGGAAGCTTGAGAAAGCAGAGAGCGATGTTAAATGCTGCTGGAACTCAGCGGTGCAGATATTCCAGCCACAAAAGTGCATTCCAAATAGTCAGTTGAACCATATCTCAGATGTATGTTTAGGTGCCTCTGCTGTGCTGCCATTCAGGCCTTCCTAATTTTTCTTGTACACACATCACCAGTTGTGTTTTCTGTGTTCTATAGAATGGATTTGATGAAAGTTCATTGCCATATACTGATGCACATTGTTTTCATTTATAATACCGCAAAGATAGCATAAAGATATTTTCCTCCATTTCTTTGGGTTGGCAGTTTCCTGCTTCTTTGGGCTTTCTAACTCAATTGAAACCTGCCTTTTTTTTGGACCAACACTCCATGACTTAATTTGCATCTGCCTAGCGTTATACTCCCAACCCAGCCTAGCCATCAGTGGCTGTCTTGTTGGGAGGACCACAAACAGCAGCTCCTTTTTAACAACTAACATGAGTCCAAAATCCCAGTGACCACTGAGATTTCCTTTCCCACAGCTTTCCTCTGTCTCAAGGGCCTGTGAAGGTTGCCTTTGCAGCATATTTAGCACCAGCTGGCTTATGGTGTAGAAGACATGAACTGGAGATCAAGCCCAGGCAGTGCACACACTGATACTGAACCACCAAACCAGCCTGCGTACCACTTTTTATCCCTTTATCTTTGAAATTCTCAACCTCAAATTGAATGTAATAATCATACCACACTGCCTTAAAGAGGAGCAGGCAGGATCCTAGTGCTCCTCTATATCAACAGCAGGCGCTTCCCTTTGCACAGCCATACCAACATCTAGCACCTAAAGAGAATGGTATATGAGTTCTGGGCTTAATCTTGATAGAGCTAGTGTGCTATTCTGTCTTGATGTCTCCTTAAAAATATTCTGCAAGACGCTTTCATTACAGCATGCACACAGCAAGAAGGCTGGCAAGCAGTCTCATTGAACACCTTAGCCTGAGAGAGAAGCTTCCAGAAAGCATTTCAAACTGAAAGAAAGAGAGAAAAGGCCCCCACTTCACTGAGGCTGGGAGGAAGGACTGAGTTTAATGAATATATGGGGGAAAAATCCTGTTTGAGATGCTATTGTTGTTGATAGGTCAACTCATCTTCCTTCCACACCCCCTGTGTCCTGAACATTGATTCTGAGAGCTGGTGCTTACAGGGCTTTTGTGAGTAAATAAAACAGGCAAAGCTGGCAGGGAGGTGAGGCCAATGGGAGAATTGGTTAGAAGACTGAGGCTCGAGCTGTGGTACCTCCAAAAATTTCCCAGTCTGGCTCCCATGGCAAATGGTGAGGGATTAAAATTGTTATGGTGGGAGAGGGGTGAATTGAGAGGAAGATCATTTAAGGAAACTAAGTTTTCAAAATGTTTCCCTGCAAAGCACCTATTTGAGTGAAGAAAAAAAAATTACCTTCAAGAATGGAGCAATTTGTAACCTCTTTCTCCAAGTCTCAATAGCCATGAAGAAAATTAAAGCAGGCTTCTATTGTAATAGTTCTCAAGATATCCACAATAAATATGCATGCTAGAAATTTGCATGAACTGCCTCCTTGGTATGCAAATCTATCTTATGCATACTGATTGTAGATATCCAGAAAACCAGACTGGTTGGGTGGCCCCTGAGGACTGTGTTGGAACCACTGTTGGTAAATACTTGTGAACAAAATAGTGGAGAATGGCCACTGTTGGTCATCTCCACTGTTTTGTTTGCTTGACTGTGAACTGTGGAGTACTGTTCTTCTGAATGCCTGGGAGCCAGAGGTGGCTAACCAAAACTAGCATCTGATGCTAGACAATTAGAAATATAAACTTGGAAGATGGTTGAATGCAAAGGGGGTCTTTTTTTTTGGGGGGGGGGGGGGGCGGGGGTTCCATTGTTGTTTGAAATTCATTATTTCTTTTGGATTCTTGCCAGGTATCTGTACTTGCTGTTTTCGGATGATGATCTCCTTCCACTTGAGCACTGGGTCTTCAACACAGAGGCACACCCTCTGCCAGTCCTCCGCAAAGACAATAAGGAAAAAGAAGATAATTCCAAATAAAACAAAACGTCAACCATGTTAATTTAGTGCATTCCTTCAACCTGTTTTCCATTTTTTATACACTAGTAATTCAAAATTGTAAACCAGCTGTTTTGCAGTCTAATATGTTTACTACTAAACATTATGAATGGGCTTAAATCTGTTTTTTGTGTACCATAAGGGGGTAATCTTTTAACTGCGTGAAGATATAGTTTGCATATATTATACCTGTGCAGCTATCACTACACACATACTTAGAAAATTATCCCAGAGAATTTACACATGTGTTTACACCTGCTCTTTAGCGTGCAAACGTTTCCCAGGTTGATTTACATGAATCCAGGTGTATTTTATAAATACTAATCATACCCTCAGGAATGCCTCCACTCAGCTCAAATAAACTTAAATGCATACAAGCTGTGTGCACTACTTACATTTCAGAAGGGACATTTTATAAAAGCCCATTTCTGCCCCTAAAGCACTATTTTACTAACAAAACTGTCTTTTAAAATTGGCCTTCCCATTATCTGTTAATCCACTGAACTGAATTATTTTGTTCAGAAATCTGTTATCCAGAATTCATTATGCTGCAGGGTCATCTTCAAAGGTTATTTCTTTTGTTTTGTTTTGTTTTCCTGTTAATGTGACTGCAAAAATCCTTCCTCCTCTGTGAGGAGATGTCTGCTTTAAGCTGTAATGTTTTGCCATGTTGCAAAAAGCCATAAATGAATTAATCGGAAGCTTCTTTTCTCTCTTTACAGTTCTATGTGAATAGAGTTTGTCTTCAGATCAGCTGAGACAAATCTTGTAACTGTGACAGTCTCTTCTTTGTGTTTGTTTTAGGGAGAAAGATCTCTTATGTCTTTCATTTACAGTGAAATATAAATCATTCTGATCAAATCAATAGTGTACTTTATAAATAAAACTAAATTTTGTAAATCTGTTACTATTAAATGGAGAGAGCTAGTTTGTTAAACAGATCTTATTTATAATTACTGCAAAATCATTTTAAAAATTATCTTTTCTAAAAACAAACTACTGTGTACTTTATCTGTCAGCTTCATTACACTTTGGGACATGTTTCCTAACTTTTAGGAATATAATGGGCCATGATGGCAGACTAACGCATGCTAACACTGGGCCCCTTTTACTAAACCGTGTTAATGCTGATGCACACTTAACAAGGTAAAAAAAAAAGACGCTGCAAAATACATTAAAGCATTTTGCCTGTTAGTGTGCACTATTATTTTTATTTTTCTGGAGGGGTGTGTCATGGATAGGGAATGGACATAGAAGCGTTATCCAGCTGTCCCATTTGCATTACTGCATGCTATCTTAATAACACAGACTTAACATGGGAGCACTTACCACCTATTGAATATTTTTGCAGGTCTCACGTACTAATGGAAAAATTAGTGCAGGACCTGTAAAATGAAAAAAAGCCCTATTTTAGGGACATGCTAGAGATGGGCTTAGTGCATAGGAAAGTCCCACGTTAAAAACCGCTAAGCCCATTTCTTAGCTCATCTTAGTAAAAGTGTATCTCTAGTGCATGGTAAGCATTAGTAAAAGGGGCCTTTTCTCATTTATGACTAGATATACAGAGATGTAATGAGCTTTTTATTGGAGGGGAGGGAAACAGGTGGGGGGGGGAGGCACTGAGACACAGCAAATAATACAGCAGGTCTTTTAGCCACAGTGTACTGTTGACCCTATTTACTAGTCCTAGTTCCATTAGTTTCAATGGTATATGCAAAATGCATCTGTTTTCAGGATTCTGATAGTATTTCCGAATTAATGAAAAAAGAAATTTGTTTTCTTTTTCAAAATGCCTCTCTAGGCAATCTGTGGGATGATTTATGTTCCTGACCGTGTCTGTCATTTTTCAAAGGCCGTAACACCTGACTTTGAATTTAGCAACCTAATTTTGGGCTTATGTGCCTAAGTGTCAAGAAGCACTAATGTTGCCCCTGGCACACACCCTCAAAACAAAATACCAGGAAATATTTAGCGTGCACGCATTACAAAACTAATATGTAACCTTTACCACATCCCGTGTTAGGCCATTTTTGGTGCATTAGGTTCACTTTAATGCCTAATGCAGCTTAATAAATGGGCCCCTTAGAGCCTTCCACAAGCACAGTTTGCAAACATTCCGTTTGGGTCCAGATACAAAAAAAGCAAAGTTATAGGAAGTGTCTAGAAAATATTTGCATTTCAAAAAAATATAGCAATTTAATCCTTTACCACTGAATTTATTGCTTTTGATATATAGTTAAAACTAATATTAAAAGCTTCAAACCTAGGGCCCTGTTTACTAAGCTGCGTATAGACGCGTTACCATGTACACGCCTACAATATCCCTATAGGCACCTGCACAGTTAGCATGCACGCTAATTGTAGGTGCATTAAAAACGCTAATGCGCCTTAGTAAACAGGGTCCTGAGTGTATTCAAAAGATGGTTATATTTTAGAAAAAATGCACAGAATGTTTAAACATTTAGGAGGCTAATTCTATGTCTGGGTGCTTGGTAGGAAAGACCATAGGCACTTACTTTCCTTTATAGTGTATCAGTGAAAATACATGCCTGTAGGTTAGATGCTAGCATGCCCAGCTATAAAGCTGGCATATGTGCAGCTGAGTTCCAGTGACAACACATGGAGCATACAGTATTCTGTAAGTTACACACAAATGTGAATCCTGCTCAAGCTCCATTCTGACTCCGCCTATATGTATGCCTACCTCTAAAATATGCATATGTAAGATATGCACATATTTACAGAATGTTGTTTGGATAATGGTGGCATTTACACATGTTTGTGCACACAGACGTGTGTATAAGCCATTATTCTAATTAGCAAGCAGAAGGTAATTCTATAAATTGGTATTTAGACATATGCACCATTTACATGTCATAGGTGCCACATCGAATGTGCACTAGGCACTGTAGTGCATAACTGCAGGGTTCACATACATAGGCAGAGGCATGTGCGGGCCATGGACATGTGTCCAAGTGACACATAACTTATACAGTTACACACTTCACTTGGTGCATATATATATCGTGTGCATTTGCACCTGCAGTTGACATAGCATAAATGGCATGCCTAAACTGAGGCGCCGACTATGCTAGTAGATATGCACACCCACTTAGCGATTTGTAATAACCTCTGACGGGTGGTATAGCACTTCAATCATCGGGCTACTCTTTATTTAAAACCGTGCTGTGTGCTATTCATATATATTTGTGTGCTCAAAATTATTAACTTAAACCAATGACGGCCAGCTCTGCTCTTATCATACAAAATGCAAAGGAGACTTAACTTAGGAGCCCCGTGTCCTCGGTAACAGGACCCGCAGGGCTCATGAGGTATTCTCGCTGAAATAATAGACCGACTGCTTTCCCCCGGAGGCTAGCACTGACTTTGAGACAGAGACAGCTTTAACCCGAGTCCCTGAAGAAAACTGATTGAAACCCACGGTGTCGGGCGATTCCAGCAATCCATGATCTATTATTTCAGAGGTTATTACAAACCGCTAAGTGGATGTGGATATCTCTGAGGGCACTCTTTTTCACATTTATTTTTGAAAAATGAATGGAGTAGTAGCAAAAATAATTTCCTGGTTTATAGAGCACTATTTTGAGAGTTACCAGCAATTTAGGGATTTTTGTTTAGTTAACTTTATAGAGGACATCTATCATGAATATCATGCCCCAATGTCAATATGAGTTTAGAGCAGGAAGCCTCTCCTGCCCCCTTGACCCTGCTAAATTTAAGAACTGTATTTTAAGCTACACAAGTTCTCAGCTCCATGTCAGATATTCATTCAACCAGAATTTAAGGCATCACCAAACAAGCCCTGTTCCAACTAGGAATACTCGACTGCAATCCCTGCTCTATTACAAGTCACAAGTAGATCTTTATCAAAAATCTTTCTGTCCCCTAATTGTGTCCAGTATAATTCAGCTATCTCCCTGAGTTGCAGGCTCAGAGTGAACCCAGGATACCTTTTTCTTGACCACCTCAAATATCTTCCTGTCCTTAAACAGTTGGTTATGTTGCCAGTCTATCTTCTCTTTCAGAATATGTGGATCTAGAAAACATCACAGAATCTCTCTCTCAAAAGAAATGGGCAACATTCAATTACCTGATAAAAACTGGTGTGAGGCCAAAAAAACACCCAAGTCTGTATGGCCTATAATTCTTTGAAACGGCATTAAGAGTCTTTGATTATTGAGATCCACAGCTACTCATGGCTATGAGTTTCAAGCCTTCATAAGGATACACAGGAAAGGCTTGCAGTTTTGTTTTACAATGGTTGAAATTTCTGTGGAGGGAAGGTCTGTGTATATTCAGACCCTGTTCACTGCCACCTCCAAGCCATCCTCCACATCTCGGAAGTTTGAGTGGATCCTCAGGAATGCATTTTTGTTTTCCTGAAAAACTTCCCAGAATCTACTTATCTCAGATAATAAAGCTCTAGGCCTAATCATAAGCAGAGTCTCTAAGCTGCATACACTGTTGCCCAAATAAAACCAGGAACAGATATTTGACTGGATCCAGAAATAACCAGAATCCTCCCACAAAATCTCCCTCTAGCAGGATAGACTTTTGATTCATCTTATAAATCAAACACCTTATTTCTGCTACCTTTAAAAGGAAAGCTACTGCTACACCTAATATGAATCTTTCACTGAGATGGTGGTAGTTACCTGGAATGCCATTCAGCAGGAAGTAGTGGAGATGCAAACAGTAATGAAATTCAAACATTTGTGGGATAAACACAAAGGAATCCTGTTTGGAAGAAATGGATCCAAAGAAGCTTAGCAGAGATTAGGTAGCAACACTGCTAATTGTGAAGCAAAGCCTGTTCTGGCCAAGACTTCTACAGTCTGTGCCCTGATTGTGGCTTAATAGATTTGGATGGGCTGCAGTGGAGCTTTTCACAGGCTTCGACAACTTCAAAAATTTAAGAATAAGGTCAGTGCCAGGCACACTTCTGTGCCCTGAAAATGACAAGGACAAATCAAGATGAGTATACATATGAAGTATAAGATCATACCATATGTAATGAGTATCTTGTTGAGTAGACTAGGTGGACCGTACAGATCTTTATCTGCATCATCTACTATGTAATCGCTCCATAGTGCCCAGCCAAAAGTGCACTGAAGCTCACTCAACACCATGAGCTACTTAGCTTGGCAATCTCCTGTCTTCTAAGCCAAACTGGTCAAATATGTCTCATTATTGAAGAGAGGACAGAAATTTTATTCTAGATGCTTCTTCTTCAGAAAAACAGGAAGATTCTTCCCCATTCCAGATCTAAAGCCATTAAGCAAATTGTTGAACAGGAGGAAAAAAATTCAAGATGGTTACTCTTGGCTCCATAATGTTTTCTGAATAAGGAAGATTGGCTCTGTTCTGTGGAGCTAGAGGAGACATACTCACATAGAGAAATATATCCAAGTCACAAGAAATCCCAATTTTTAGTAGTATGATGGCCCTCCTCAATCTTTTTGCGTCACATCAATAATATAAACAGAAAATGTATTTCACTATTGCCTCTGGTTGTCAGAGCCATGCATTTATTTCTTTAAGCTGAAGCTTCCCGTTAAGCCTGTAGTACTATCAGTGGGTTCTTAAATCTTCACCTTGTGAACTCAGATATGTGCACCAGAAGGTCAGTTTTTGATGGTCACTTCAGCTGGCAGAGTTGGTAAGGTTTGGGGCCTAGTCACTTATTTCTGTTGTACTAGATTTGATTGAGTGGTGCTTCACATTCATTCTATGTTCCTGTCAAAGGCTATGTCAAACTTCCACCTTAACCAGTCAACCTGCTAACATTTTTCCCTACTTCGTCTGTCAGAAAGTTGAAGAGACCTTGAATTACAAGGGAGGTGTGGCTTTTCCAGCAATGGACTCTAGAGAAATTGTCAAGATTGTAATGTGGAGTTCATTTCACACATACACATCACATTACTGTCTGGACCTAACCTCCTGGTAGGATGATGTCAGGCTGTCTTCCCTGTGTTCAGTAACAAAATGATTTTTTTTTTAAATGTTCACACCTGTTGACATTCTTTGCGAGTTACCTGTTTTGTTGAAGACAGTTTTTACATAGCTTCTGTGTATGACACCGAAGTTGCTTACACATAGGTGTTCTCTGAAGACAACAGTGCCTCCCTCTTCCTGGGGAACTGGGTTTGATTCCCACTGCAGCTCATTGTGACTCTGGGCAAGTCTCTTAACCCTCCATTGCCCCAGGTACAAAAGAAGTACCTGTATATAATATGTAAACCACAAGTCATTGGTGAGGCCCCACCTGGAGTATTGTGTTCAGTTTTGGAGGCCGTATCTTAAGGATGTAAAAAGAATTAAAGCGGTGCAAAGAAAAGCTACGAGAATGGTATGGGATTTGCGTTACAAGACGTATGAGGAGAGACTTGCTGAACTAAACAAATATACTCTGGAGGAAAGCAGAAACATGGGTGATATGATACAGACGTTCAAATATTTGAAAGGTATTAATCCACAAACGAACCTTTTCCGGAGATGGGAAGGTGGTAGAATGAGAGGACATGAAATGAGATTGAAGGGGGGCAGACTCAAGAAAAATGTCAGGAAGTATTTTTTCACGGAGAGAGTAGTGGATGCTTGGAATGCCCTCCCGCGGGAAGTGGTGGAAATGAAAACAGTAACGGAATTCAAACATGCGTGGGATAAGCATAAAGGAATCCTGTGCCGAAGGAATGGATCCTCAGGAGCTTAGTCAAGATTGGGAGGCAGGGCTGATGGTTGGGAGGTGAGGATAGTGCTGGGCAGACTTATACGGTCTGTGCCAGAGCCGGTGGTTGGGAGGAGGGGCTGGTGGTTGGGAGGCGGGGATAGTGCTGGGCAGACTTATACGGTCTGTGCCCTGAAGAGCACAGGTACAAATCAAAGTAGAGTATACACAAAAAGCAGCAAATATGAGTTATCTTGTTGGGCAGACTGGATGGACCGTGCAGTTCTTTTTCTGCTGTCATCTACTATGTTACTAAAGTGTGATAAGGTTTTGCCCTTTAAAAAATGCATTTCTAGCAAAACCTAGCATGGAGTAAGTGAAAAGCCTGCACAGTAAATTCAGGGGCCATGCCCAGCATCTGCTCTGCGTTTACCGCACAGGGTTTGCACTATCTGCTACAACATTTAACACAGCACAGACCCACTTAAAATATATATACAGAACAGCCATGGCAGCGCATTCTCTTTCCCCCCCCCCCCCCCAAAAAAAAAATAACACCATGCCCCTTTGCAATCCCACAGAATACCAAATCTGGTTCTATGCAGATCACAATCAAGAAACTAGCCATATCTGGGAAATACAATTAAAAACAATTACATATACAACAATGATTTGAGTGAAATTTGCCAAACAAATATATTTTCAATTTCTTACAAAAAAATGAATAAGCTTCTGTGCTACATCAGGGCAGCTTGATATGATAGTCGCATACTAGCAAATTTTCTATATTTAATACCTCTCGTTGATGGAAAACGGAAAATCAATTTATCATTGGCATGCAACAAACTTATTCTCCCTGAGGCAGAAAAATAGTGGCTAATGTATCGTGGGAAATTCTGATCCCTTACCTCCCCCCCAAAAAACAAAACCTGCCCCTGAAAATAAGCCCCCCCCCCCCCCCGGACCATACCCAGAAATTGCATTGGTGGCCCTGGCCCATCATGACACATAGCAGGAGCATTCTCCCTCCTGGGACCCAAAATGGTGCAGTGCAGCCATTTTCCCACTCCGACCCCGATTCCAGTGCACTGCTCATTCCTGCATAAATAAAGTAGCTAGCAGAGAGTGGGGGGGGGGGGGGGGTTAACCAAATGGCTGCTTTAACATGTTAGCCATTAGCACATGCCTATGCTAGTGCTTAACACAGCTTAGTAAAAGGGCCCAAAGTTGAGGAGAGTTGCTGGGTTTCTACAGAGTTGGGCCTGCCACACTTGCACAGTGAAGGGGCTTTACCATTTTCAGCAAACTATTTATCCATTGGTGGTGTGCATAGTTTCATGACTCAAATGTGTATTAATGGGATGCTGTTGAATTAAAGTCTTTCAGTTTAGTCTCAGTCCATCAGTGTCTCTAAGCAGGTAATTGAGTGCCAATAAATATTCTTTACAAGTATGTATGGTTTGATATCTGATCAACAAACTCCAGTGGGTGATCTTTGGCCAGATACAGTTTGATATTCAGCTGATCTGCAAGGCTTCATTCTGTGAGTCTGACGTCCTGCACGTACAACGTGCAAGACATCAGAAACAGAAGGATGCCTTTTGCGAGAAGAAGACGACCTCGGTTGGCGGGGGTTGGGGTCCCCCGCCAGCAAAGGTAGGCGGCGGCGGGTTGGCGGCAGGAGGGGGGTCGAGAGGGTTGTCTGCAGGGGGGGCAAAGTTGGTGGTGGCGGGGTTGGCAATGGCGGGGGGGTCGGTGGCACCGGGGGGGCTAAAATGTGCCCCCTCACCTCAGGCTCTGGAGCCCCCTCCCGCTGAAGTCTGGCTATGCCCCTGTGTCCTACTAAATCTTTCCCAAATGTAATGTCCTACCTAGCTAATATATCCCCTACTCCATAGCCCATCTCTTACTGGTATATTCAAATTTTAGGAGGGCTAACACCCTTCCCCCATTGCTGTAGTTATAAAGAAACGGAGGAGAGCCCTATCTAGATTTCTCACTCCCCACCTCTGCTGGAGGTTACAAAAAACTTTGGTGGTGACGCTTCTCATTCAATACCCCTAGCGCTACTAGAGTTAAAAAAAAAATTATATTCATAGCTCATACCTGTTATTCCCCACCCAAAGAACAAACATACTACTAATACCCCTCCCCCCCCCGCCCCCCGCAGTCACCTTCCGCAATGCTTTCCCGATACCCCACCACCACCACCAAAAAAACAACCCATTACCCATCTTGGAAGACAATAGTGTCTTATTCCTCCTGGCTGGGTTGCATACTAAGTACAAGTAGCTTTGACAGCCACCTTCACCTAGTATTCCTTTATTCAATAAAACAATCAGTCCTTATTCAGAACTAATAGTGCAGGTTTGGCTCAGCATTAAAATTTACACTAGGGTGGGGAGGGAGAGAAGAATTGGATGGACAAGATTTGGTTAAACAACTTAGATGCTGAAAGGGAACGGGGATAGGACTTGTGATATACCTAGTACCAGAAGTCAGCATTAGCCACCCTTGGCCATGTCCACTTTTTAGGCACCTAAGGGTAAGCACCACCTGATTTAAGGTACCTGAGTGTAATGCTCAGAGATATTATTATTCCTCTGTTCCTCCTTCGATTTGGACTTCTTGGCTCCTTGCCTCTTTGGTTCACATTATGCATAACTTAATCTTATTTCTTCATTAGTAGGGGAAGAGTGTGCACTGTTTAGACTCCATAAATAACTTCAGATTTAAAGATCAACCTACTTGAAAATATTGATAGGGGCATTGGGAAACCATTCTTTTTATTTTCAAAGGTAATGACTCATGTTCAGCAGTAGCATAATCTAATGTCCCTGCATGCTGTTCTGGCTAAGAAAAAAAATTCAATAAAAAGTAACTAGCAATAAAACTCAGTTCTATACAGTCGCTTTAACTGACCCATCCTTTCTGTAGCGGTCTGTTCTGTATCATTGCTAAGAACATGATGCTTTCAGAGTTTATTTTGCAAATGGAGGAGTGGCCTAGTGGTTAGGGTGGTGGACTTTGGTCCTGAGGAACTGAGTTCAATTCCCATTTCAGGCACAGGCAGCTCCTTGTGACTCTGGGCAAGTCACTTAACCCTCCATTGCCCCATGTAACCCGCATTGAGCCTGCCATGAGTGGGAAAGCATGGGGTACAAATGTAACAAAAAAAAAAACCTGTCAAATGTTTTGCAATTCCAGTTAAAAATAATTATGTATCCAAGAAAATCTGAAGCATTACTATGTTGTGCTTATTTGTGCTGTGTACAAGTCAAAATAATGTTGAGAAGAAAACAAAAGGCGTTTGTTCAACAGATAATACTACAACTGCCACTTATCATTTCTATAGCACTACTAGGTGCTTTATCTGCAAAAGTCTCAGCAGAAAGAAGACAATATTTTCATTTCCAAATTAAATGTCCTTTTGAAAATAAATTCACTAATAAGGACCACAGCTCAAAAGGTTCTGCATAACCATGTAACTAATCTCATCTTTGTTTGGAGATGACACATGCAATAACCTTTCATGAAAGATTTAATAGAATTAATCATTCACTGCTTCATTTACCCCAATTCAGGCCACTACTACTACTTAACATTTCTAGAGCGCTACTAGGGTTACGCAGCGCTGTACAAATTAATAACTAAGGACGGTCCCTGCTCAGAAGAGCTTACAAACTAAAGGACGAAATGTCAAGTTGGGGTAGTCTAGATTTCCTGAGTAGAGGTGTTGTGATTAGGTGCAGAAAGCGACATTGAAGAGGTGGGCTTTGAGCAATGATTTGAAGATGGGTAGGGAGGGGGCCTGGCGAATGGGCTCAGGGAGTTTGTTCCAAGCATGGGGTGAGGCGAGGCAGAAAGGGCGGAGCCTAGAGTTGGCGGTGGTGGAGAAGGGTACTGAAAGGAGGGATTTGTCTTGAGAGCGGAGGTTACGAGTAGGGACGTAAGGCCACACAAAGAGTTCCAGTAGAAAGTTTTGTCAACTAATGTGAATAAAAGTAATTACGGCTTTTGTTTAAAAGTTATGAATCCAAAAACTTGTGTCCTCAGAAAAATGAAGAAACTCCCTTTACACTAGTATTTAAACTGACCACAACTTAGCAGGGCCTCCAAGAGACAAAGTCGGGCAGGACCCGGGTTATCACGTTAACGCAGTTCTGCCACCAAAAGTCCTTCTTACTACTGTGTCCCCTCCCACCTATGCGGAAACAGGAAGTACTTCACACAGAGGAGGTGGGACAAGGCAGGAAGAAGGACCTGTGGCAGAACTGCATTAATGCATGAATGCAATAACCTGGGTCTCTGCACACAGAAGAAGGAGAGAGACAGACTGAGGGAGCAGATCCTTCTGCCTGCCTGCCACCAGAAGCCTTGTCGGCACCTGGCCCAGGGAAATCTCGGCCCCCCCCCCCCCCCCCCACACACACACACTGAGAGGCCTTGCAGCTTAATTAATATATAATAGATTCTTAAATCATGATAAAACAATTGTCCATATCACTTCCCCATATCTAATGTCATTCCTGTGAGGTCACTACATCTGGACAAACTAAGGGCAAGTATCTAAAAACAACTGCCCATACTTCAGGTAATAAACTAGCTTATAACCCAAACACTGGAGAGGCTCTTCAGATCTGCAGTGCAAGTCACACAGGAAGAAACAGATCTCCACAACAGGTCCTGGCACCAAAACAGCTCTTTATTAAAAATACACCCAACACGGTCCATGTTTTGCCCAAAAGGGCTGCTTCAGGGGTACAAATAAAACCAAAACCCATCAGTGTTGTGCACTGGAGTTGTGGGAATGCTGTCCCTCTAAGTTGTGAAGTGCTGTGTTCCTGTCTGGATTATTTTTAACTATTTGGAGAGTTTGTGTTTTATTCCCCATAAGTTTTTACTCCTGACACAGCCTGTGGGTGAAATGTGTCCACAACGATACAGCGTTTCAGAACTGCTGGTCTAGTTCTTATTTTGTTGCTACGCTTAGTTGCAGATCATCGCCTCTTGTTGTTCTCAACTCTCCAGCTCTGGCATTCACAAAGCAACCAAGTTCCCAAACAAGATTACTTTTATTCAGCAAAAAGCATTAATCTCAATAACCAGAGTTGAGTTTACAAAGGAAAATCATCAAGCCCAGTCTCTGAGGTCTTGCCTCTCCAAGCATCAGGTGTACTTAATCAGCACTCCCCCAGGAGTCTCAAAACACAGCACAAGTCCATATAACATGTAGGCTCAGGATTCAAAAGGAAAAGCATACCAAAACATTCACACAGCAAGTTCATTATTAAGCACATCACTCACTATTTTCACTTTGCCTTGCCACTAAAAGGATTCATGCACGACCACTTTTCTTCTACCACCAAGCATTCAGTTTGAGTCCATGACAGTTCATATGTTGCCCATAGGTTTGAACTATCATTTCTAAGGCACAGCCTACAGCTGTGTCCTTAGTGAACATCTCACTCACCAGGTATTTTCACCAACCTGATCCCAGTCATGGGCTAGGACTGCCAGGAACAGTCTCTGCACCCTTCACATGGCTGAAACTGAAGATATGGGTTGTATAGGAAGCAATTCCATATTCTCCTTGACTGGCAACTGCTCCCCTGCTTCAGAAAAAAACCCATACGTTCAGGCAATCACCCCCCCCCCCCCCCATTTCATGACAGCATTTCCCCAGTGAGGACCAGGCTCCACTTCCTTCCCCTCCCCCCCTTACTGGCACTGCATTAACTTTGGGCTTCTCCTCTCCCTGGGTTGGATAGCCCATTTACCCCTGCAGCCAGTTCTCCATGAGGAAGGTCTCTCCTCCCCTCAGACAAGTTGCTCCCCTTTTCTCCCATCCTCTCATTCAGTCAACAGTAGGCTTTTTACCTTGGTGTCTTCCCTGAGAGACCAGGCCCCACTCGCTTCCCATTGGGTTCCAGGGTATACTGCTTTGTGAGCCAGGGGACTTGGGCTTGATCTAAATCCATTCTGGAGCTACCGCTGCTGTCGGTAGTTCCAGCCCTAGTGCACGCTATTTCCCATATAAGGGAAAATAGGACACTATTTTCTAGTGTGACAGTTACCCAGCGGTAATCGGACAGTGCCCTACGCCTCCCAGTTAACAAGGTTAACAAGGGAGCCCTTACTGCCACCTCAATGGCTGGCAATAAGTGCTCCCCCTCACATGGCCATGCAGTAAGAGCAATCTTACCGCATGGCCACGGCTATTTTCAGCCTTTTTTACCCACTGTGGTAAAAAAAAGGCTGCAACACATGGCAGAAATGGCCCCTGCCGTTAGCACAGGGCCCTTTTTATCACAGCTTAGTAAAAGGACATCTAAATTTTTTGTGACAAGGAAGTCATCAATTCTTGAGAAGGAATGCTGAGCATGAACAAAAGGTAAAGTCTAGTTCAATCGGATGGAGTGTCTTCCAAATGTCTACCAATCCCTCCTCTTCAATCCAGATGTGCCAGACCTTTATTAATGCTTTCTATTCTTCGTCTTGAATCTCTATCAATTAGGTGATCTAAGACATGATTAAAGTCCCCAACTACAATTAAATTAGGATGGGCTTTAGTTGGCACATTTATGCAAATTTTTATTTCTAATTTTTAGAGGTCTGTTTATTAAAAGCCAAAACCAACAATACAAGTAAACAAGAGAAACAACAGAGGCAAGCAACAGTGCATATAAAGCAATAAGCAATGGGCTTCTCAAACAGAAGGTCACAAACAACAACCTCTAATTTTCATATATCTATGCGAATTTTCTGAAAGAATTCCGCAGCACAGATAGATGGCATATAAATATTGAGCAGTGAGTATTGAGATTGTCCTGCCATAATGCTGGCTAAAATCCATCTACCTGCTATATCACTATATGTGGAGGTGATCTGGATTAGATTTTTTTTATTATTATAAAAATAGCAAACCCCATTCTTTTTATGGTTAGCAGCTGAGTAAAAGCATTCTTGAATGCACCCTCCTTTTAATTTGTCATATTCTTTAATATTTAGATGGGTTCTTGAATAAGGTATTTATCAGCCTTAGATTTTTTTTAAGGTGACTCATAATCATTTTTTAATGGGATTATTTAATCCATTTATATTTAGGGCCCTGTTTACTAAACCGCACTAGAGGCATGTTTAGCATTTTTAGCGATGTTATTTAAAAAAACTCGTAAAACAGTGAACAATGAAAAAGAAAAACCCTAACATTCCTCCACAAGTCGGCTCTCTCAGGTGAGTCAGCTATGAAAAGTAGGCCGCTCAGGCTACTCCCCATCACCCAACATTATTTTGAAACATAACAGTATAATCCAGCAACTAATTAAATATTTAAGATCTTCCGGATTAACGAAGGTTTATGAGTTAAGATAAGTTACCTTGAAAATACGGTAGAATAGTCCATATTTTGCTCCAAGGAGTTTAAGCTGCAGTCTTAATGCCAAAAATTGTTTTTGCACCATCACCATTGACAAGCAAAGTCCTGGACTATATATATTTTGGATCCTTTCCACCAGAGATCCTGATTGTTCGTTGCCTTATTTAATATTTCATGAACATGGGGCATCACACAGCTTTTACAACAAAAGGTTGAGGCCTGTGCATGTTCTCAGCTCTATATGCAGGGGTGCGATGCACACATCCTACTTCGAAGACACATTTGAAAGTAGTGTTAAGTAATTTCGGGATAGAATCCTCAGTGAATGCAGCCGGATTCTGCCCTTATATATATTCAGAAAGGCCAAGTATTGGAAATTTATTTCTCTGAGATCTATTTCCGGTATCTTCCTGTTCTTGTTGTACTGTAGTTATTTTTTTTCTCGATCCTGTCTCCATTTAAAGGCTTTGTCTTCTAACCTTTAAATCCGTGAAATCCGAGTTTCCGCCTGAATCTTGTGTTCGCTGCAGGATTTTAATTGCATGGACATAGCCATTTCATTTTGCAAAGCAGCGATATTTTGACCATTATCTTGAAGTATAGATTTTATGGTAGCTGGTGCCATCATCATTGGTTCGATCAGCTTGTGCAGTTCTCTAGGCGTCTTTGCTGGAATCAGTATCCTGCTTTATTCTTTTCTTACCTCCGTTAGTACAGTAAGATTGATCATTTTTGTCTTGTGCACGATATGTTCCTTGTATAAATCTGCTATGCAGTATTCATTATTTAGACTTAAATTAAGTGCTGGATATCTAAATTAAAGTTGGGCTCCGGAGAGCTAAGATCCTAAGCAACCATCAGCCTCATAATACGAGTACTGCCACCTCGCATTAAAATTTTGTAAATAATGAATAGTTTGTGAATCCATTAGTACACTACTGATGGGCAACACTATACAAATTAAGTTATACTTAGGGAAACCATTCAAGTTAAACATAGTAAACATAGTAGATGACGACAGAAAAAGACCTGCACGGTCCATCCAGTCTGCCCAAGAAGATAAATTCATATGTGCTACTTTTTTATTTGTACTGTCCTCTTCAGTGCACAGACCGTATAAGTCTGACCAGCCCTATACCCGCCTCCCAACCACCAGCACTGGCACAGACCCTATAAGTCTGCCCAGCACTATCCCCGCCTCCCAACTACCAGTCCCGCCTCCCACCACCAGCTCTGGCACAGAACGTATAAGTCTGCCCAGCACTATCCCCGCCACCCAACCACTAGCCCCGGCACAGACCGTATAAGTCTGCCCAGCACTAGTCCCGCCTCCCAACTACCAGCCCTAGCATAGACCGTATAAGTCTGCCCAGCACTAGCCCCGCCTCCCAACCACCAGCTCTGCCACCCATTCTAGGCTAAGCTCCTGAGGATCCCTTCCTTCTGCACAGGATTCCTTTATGTTTATCCCACGCATGTTTGAATTCCGTTACTGTTTTCATCTGCACCACCTCCCGCGGGAGGGCATTCCAAGCATCCACCACCCTCTCCGTGAAAAAATACTTCCTGACATTCTTCTTGAGTCTGCCCCCCTTAAAAGTTGGGATTCGATTTTCCATTATATAAAACTGATACATTTCAAATTGTTTGGTACAGAATTACTACTTGTGCTTTGCTGATAGAAAACATGTACTTTAAATTTGCTTTCATTTTGGTACTTCCTGTGGAAGTTTCATCTTCCATGGAGTTCATTAAAATCAGTCAAATGTCAGCATGTATAGGTGCACATTTTCAAAGCACATAGACTCTCAGAGTTATGTGGAAGGGCAATTTCGATATGACGTCTAAGTCCAACTTTGGACGTAAACATCCAAAATTCAAGTGGGAAATGTAGCCATTTTCAAAACAGAAAAATGTCACTTTTTTTTCAGAAATGGATATTTGCTAGATGTTTTTGTGCTCTGTGCGTTTAACTTTTTGGTCCATTTTTGAAAAAAAAAATCCAAATGAAAAATGCACAAAATCAAGACATTGGGATGTAGGAGGAGCCAGCATTCCTAGTAGACTGGCCACACAGAAATCCCAAGAGAGCAATGGGGCACCCTAGGAGGCACTGTAGTGGTCTTCAAATACATACTCCTAGGTACACATCTCACTGTTGCTCCCTTATCTTGTCTGCTGAGCCCCCAAAACCCATTACCCTTTACTTTTCGCCACTACAATAGCCCTTATGGGTGAAGGGGGCACCTATATGTAGGTACAGTGGTTTTCTGGTGAGTTTCTTAGCACTCACAGTTACCACCACAAGTGTAACAAGTAACGGGAGGTATTGGCCTAGGTTCATCTGTCTGCAGTGCACTGCACCCATCACTACACTACTGCAGGGACCTGCATGCTGCTCTAATGGACCAGAGTATAACATCTGAGGCTGGCATAAAGGTTGGTAAGTAATGTTTTAATCATATATATATATATATTTTCTTTTAGGGGGGAGGGATTCAGTGACCATTGGGGAGTAAGGGGAGATCATCCCTGATTCTCTCCAGTAGTCATCTGGTCATTTAGGGCACCTCTTTATGCCTTATTATAAAAACAGGTCTAGCTCAAAACATCTTAGTTTTAGACCTAGATGGTTCTGTTTTGTTCCATTATGGCTGAAAAATGTCCAGGTCGTAGGAACGCCCAGATTCCACCCTTAACACTCCCCTGACATGCACTGCAGATGAACAGCATAGAAAAATAGCTAAAAGAAAAAATAGATTTAAAAAATACTAATTTGGACTTTTTGTGAGAAAAACATCCAAATGCTGCTTTATGTCACTTTTTAGACATTTTTCTCTTTTGAAAATGAGCCCCAGAGAAACTTAAGTAACTTTGTAAATCTATGTGCTTTGAAGATGGTCTTAATTGTTGCCTAATCCTTGAAGAAGATTAAATTATATTATTTCTATTTTAAGCTTTTTTTTCTTTGCTTAAGTAAAGAAGTTTTACTTCCATTAGTCCCATGTAAAGCAATCTAGCAATTTACTTGTAATATAGTTTAGAACTTTTTCAATAATGCTAGCTTTAAACTAATAACACGTCATCTAGAACAGAATTTTTTTATGCAGTGACAGTATATTTTTTTAATCTGGGTATTGGTACCACATCTGTTGACTCTTTATCGTAAATAAAGTGGAAGAATGAAATTGAGTTCACTCTGTGTTTTGTGGGGCCCTTGTATATTTTAGCAAGAACATTTACAATAGGACCAGGTGAAATGAGGCGGTAAAGCAGCATTAGAAACCATTGTTCTGACAAACCTTTTCTGCGTATCCTTTCTAAAAATTAACTGTAACATTTCCTTTAGAGCCAGATAATAAGTTTGTCTTCTGGAATTCAGGCCAGGTTTTAGAGGCCATTTTGCATTTATATAACCTACACTGGACATAGAAAAACTATTTCAGAGAAATGTGGTGTTGGCATTGATGTGTCATTGTGCAATTAATCATTGTGGTATAATGCAAATATATGTATTCTGTGCTACATATAACGTGTCAGTAATGCAATGTCCTTACTACACACCCACACAGAAGCGTCCCATCTTGTTTTCACTTCACTGGATAATCAGAGTATTCCTTTTTTCTTTTGTTAGGGTTCTTGTAAATTGTTTTGGTTTTAATTTCAGGCTAAAGGACAGTGAAGTAATAAGAGCGTTCCTGTTTTATTTGAAAGGCTATAAAGTTTATATGGAATAATCTAGCAATTCAGGTTGCCTGTACTGTCTGCCTCTCATTATACCTTTTCATATACTGAAGTAGGCAGGCAAGGATGTTCTTCAGTAGAATCAGAGCTGCAACTACAAATTAAAGTTTGTTTTGCATTTTGCAGCTTTGGCTTTGAGATACTCAGATTAAAAAGTAAACCTTATGAACAATATTAAATGCTGTACTTTCAGATTAAAATAAAATTACTTTCTTTGATGTATATTGTTTCATGAATAACATAAACAGTCAATATTTTTATTTTGCAGTACAGCAATGAAGTGAGGTTTATAGGTCTTAATTTCTGAGAAGTCAATAGTTCATACAGCACTCAGTTATTTCCTGAAATGTTACATATTTGATATAAAACTTGTGAAATGAATATGATTTAATCATCTACAATGTTTTGTGCATTCATTCAAAAGAATTTCAGCCCTTATTTTACATATTCCATGTTGTCTTTGCTACCTTTACAAATATTTGAAAATAAGGATATGTAATAGATCAAGATGTACAATTTTTAAAAGCTATGGGCCCCTTTTACTAAGCCACGTAGGCACCTACGTGTGCCAAATTGGAGTTATTGCCTGGTTACCTTGTGGCTCTTGTGGTAATTTCAATTTTGGCGCGCGGCCACTATGCATGTCTGAAAAATATTCTTTTATTTACCCTTTCCAAAAATACTAGGACCAGGGGGCAAGCAATGAAGCTACAAAGTAGTAAATTTAAAACAAATCAGAGAAAATATTTCTTCACTCAATGTGTAATTAAACTCTGGAATTAGTTGCCAAAGAATGTGGTAAAAGCAGTTAGCTTAGCAGGATTTAAAAAGGTTTAGCTAGCTTCCTAAAAGAAAAGTCCATAAGCCATTGCAATGGACTTGGGGAAAATCCACTGCTTATTTCTAGGATAGACAAAACAAACAATTGTGCCTGTGCTCTGTCGAGCATCAAAATATAACAAAATATTTAAACACACATGAATACAAGTGTATTGCTTCTTCAGCTTATTGAGAGTGGAGTAGTCTCATATATAACACACGATAAAGATTATTTGATTTTTCACCCAATGACTGGGTGTATTATCTGTGTGTATTGTCTAATCATTGACTTAACCTCCACCTCCGTTTGCTAATCTTATATATGAAAATATATTTCTGTTTATCAATATGCTATCATCTAATTTTATGCAGCACTTAGCTTGAACAAGTTGGTGCTCTTAAAACCCCGACAGGTCCCCGTTTCGTGGCTACTTTTTCAAGGGGGAGTCACCAGTTCTAAAACCAAAAACAAGATGCAGCACAAAGTTACTTACAAAATTGTTCTAAAAGGCATATTAGTTGTATAATTACTTGTATTCTAAATAAAAATGCTGGTGGCTTACCAAGTAACTGTCTCAAGTGCAACTGCAGCATTACTCTGTCTGTCTCAAAATGGCCACGGCGTCTTTTTGTTAGTGCTCAGCCGTGCCAGCTGATTATGAAGCTAACTTCAAAATAAAAGTCCTTAACAAAGACTTCTAACTAAATAAAAGGCTTGTGCCCTGTCTGAGACTAGTGTGGAAAACTGCCACTGTTGATATTCATCTTATATGTCTCGAGCAAACACTCCTTAATTGACCATTTGTTTGTGGCAAACGTTTTAACATATCAAAAGATTTTTCTATATATTAGGAAATAGAGAAAATTGAAAAACATTGAAAAAAATTATGTTAAACTTAGTGCCTGTTGATAACTCTAGAACTGATATGGGTATGTTCAAAAACCAGTGTGCGTGTTTATTATGAACCATCCAACCAGAGACAAGAACTGAATTGCTCACTTCTTATATCAAAGAGGGAATATTGTGTTAGAAAAAACAACTCCACTGTATGTAAGTGTTCAAACCCCTTGGTTCTATAGTATCCAATGTAAAAATCCAAAAGGTTTCACGCTGTAAAATTTTTCTGTTTAAATCACCTCCTCTAGTGGAGGGAATCACTTGTTCAATCACCATACATTTGAGATCTTCGATGGTAAGATTTTGCGATGTCCAATGTTGTACCATAGGTGCTCCAAAATTTTGTGCAGTAATTCGTGAACGGTGTTCAATCAGTCTCTCATGTAATGACCTCATTGATTTCCCAATGTAGTATTTGTCGCATGGACATTTGATGTAGTAAATGATGCCCGTAGATCGGCATGTAGTTCTGCACTTTAATTTATAACTCCTGCCGTTACAGATGAAATCTGTCCCTTCAATGGTTATGGGGCATGTTTTGCAACGAGGTTTCATGCATTTAAAGTGGCCAAAGTTGCCTGCGTTGTCAATGGGAACCATAGGTAAAACCGCTGGACTTAAAATTTCTTTCAGATTTTTGGAACGTGAAAATGCTATCCTGATGTTGTAATTTGTGAACACTGGGTGTGCTTTAATGATGTCCCAATGGCGGCCAATAATAGCAGCAGTAGCCTCTCCACCCGGAGTGTATCTTGTCACAAAAGTCATAATTTGTCCATCATGTTGTGTCCGTGGTGGAGATTGGAGCAATAATTCTCTGTTGTTGTACTTGGCTCTGGTGTAGGCTCTCTTGATGGTTTTGTGTGGATAATTTCTCTGCAACAATTTAGAGCCAAAAGATTCAGAATGTGCCTTGTAATCGGCATCTGTGGTACAGATCCGCTTGAAGCGGAGAAACTGAGAAAATGGAAGACTTCGTTTTAATGCTTTGGGATGGCAACTACTATATTCTAAAAAAGTGTTCCGGTCAGTGCTCTTAACAAATACATTGGTAATAAATTGCTTCTCTACAAGGAGAATCTCAACATCAAGAAAATGTATCTTGGATTCTGACCACGTTAAAGTAAATTGGATTCTGGCATGACATTGATTCAGCCAACTATGAAATGACTGTAATTGCTCGATACTACCATACCACACAATAAATATATCGTCGATGTAACGTTTCCATGTCCCTAGCATGTCATTGTAAGGAGATCTAGCCAACCATTTATCTTCAAACTGGGCCATAAAAAGATTGGCTAGAGTGGGAGCGAATGTCGCTCCCATGGCCACCCCAGATTTTTGTTTGTATAACTCATCTTGAAAGCAGAAAAAATTACTGCATAATGCTATTTCTGCCAGTTTACACAAAAATTCAGTGGGGACTTGATGTGGACTGGGACGATTGTTTAAGGTTTCACCAATGACTTCTAACAATTCGTTTTGAGGAATCATAGTATATAGAGATTTTATGTCAAAGGTTGCCATGATAATATGTGAATCTGGTAACTGTATATCCTGCAATATATTGAGAAAGTGTGTAGTGTCCTTAATGTATGTAGGAGTTTTTTTCACCACGTCTTGAAGGAACGTATCTACATATTGGGACAAGGGTTCAAGCAGTGAGCCGCGGGAAGACATTATCGGTCTTCCTGGAGGGTTACTTATGTCTTTATGGACTTTCGGTAATGTGTAAAGAACTGGAACGATAGGGAACCGCCTGTTCAAATAATTGAACTCCTTCTTGTTTAGAAATCCTGCTTCCTCCGCCCTTGTAGTTATTGCCAATATGTGTTCTTGGAGCTGTTTTGTGGGATCCTGATCTAATTTAACGTACGATGTCGTATCGGCCAATTGTGAATGGATCTCAGTTATATATTGAGATCTGTCCAAAATTACAGTGGCCCCGCCTTTATCGGCCCGTTTAAATACAATATCAGTGTTTTTTCTCAACAATTGTAGAGCTTTGCGTTCATCTCGGGTCAGGTTATCATGAAAACGGTGTGATTTATTATTGTTGGTGTTGTGTAACCGACCCACATCTCTTAAAACTAGCTGTTTAAATACTGATACTATGGGATCGGTCGGGATGGGCGGGATCCATTGGGATTTATCTTTAACTCGGGAAGAGGAATCATGTCTGGCCTTATCATTGAAAAAAATCTTGAGTTGCAAAGTACGAATGAATTTTTCAAGGTCAATTCTAAATTGAAAATTATTGAAAAATTGAACAGGTACATATGAAAGGCCTTTGGAAAGCAGAGAAATTTCAGTCGAAGTAAAGGTATGTGTCGACAAATTCATTACATTCTGATCTATTGGAACTGGGACCGCGTCTGTGGACGTGGCCTGGATATACCTCTGTTCATACCTCTCCTGTTGCCTCTTGTTCTTGTTCTTGTCAGTCAAATAATCTTTATCGTGTGTTATATATGAGACTACTCCACTCTCAATAAGCTGAAGAAGCAATACACTTGTATTCATGTGTGTTTAAATATTTTGTTATATTTCTAGGATAACAGCATAAAATGTATTGTACTGTTTTGGGATCTTGCCAGGTATTTGTAACCTGGATTGGCTACTGTTGGAAACAGGATGCTGGACTTGATGGACCTTCAGTCTGTCCCACTATGACAATACTTATGTACTTATGTAATATTTAATTCATTTCAAAAGTGAAGAAAGATCTCAGTGTTAAAAAGCCAGTCCATTGATGGACTTCCATAGTTGCTGGCTATATTTCCAATACGGGTTTTAAAAAAAAACCTTGACTTGTTGGACTTGTCCACAGCACACAGATAAGTGGCTTTGACTTATGGATATTAAAAAAATAGATTTGTTATTGAAGACATATAAAGATTGTGTATGTTCACACTGAAGGATTCTAACAGGCTTATTTTTGAAAGAGAAGGGCGCCCATCTTCCGACACAAATCGGGAGATGGGCGTTCTTCTCTCAGGGTCGCCCAAATCGGCATAATCGAAAGCCAATTTTGGGTGTCCTCTACTGCTTCCCGTCGCGGGAAAACCAAAGTTCACGGGGGGGTGGGGGGTGTCGGCACCGTAGTAAAGGTGGGGCTGGGGCATGATTAAGAGATGGGCGTCCTCGGCCGATAATGGAAAAAAGAAGGGTGTCCCTGATGAGCACTTGGCTGACTTTACTTGGTCCATTTTTTTTCTTGCGACCAAGCCATGAAAAGGTGTCCGAACTGACCAGCTGACCACCGGAGGGAATCGGGGATGACCTCCCCTTACTCCCCCAGTGGTCACCAACCCCCTCCCACCCTAAAAAAAAACTTAAATTTTTTTTGTCAGCCTCAAATGTCATAACCAGCTCCCTGACAGCAGTATGCAGGTCCCTGGAGCAGTTTTAGTGGGTGCAGTGCACTTCAGGCAGGCGGACCCAGGCCCATCCCCCCCCTACCTGTTACACTTGTGATGGTAAATGTGAGCCCTCCAAAACCCACCAGAAACCCACTGTACCCACATGTAGGTGCCCCCCTTCACCCATAAGGGCTATGGTAGTGGTGTACAGTTGTGGGGAGTGGGGTTGGGGGGGGTTGGGGGGGCTCAGCACCCAAGGTAAGGGAGCTATGCACCTGGGAGCAATTTGTGAAGTCCATTGCAGTGCCCCTAGGGTGCCCGGTTGGTGTCCTGGCTTGTGAGGGGGACCAGTGCACTACGAATTCTGGCTCCTCCTACAACCAAAGGACTTGGATTCGGTCGTTTTTGAGATGGGCATCCTCAGTTTCCATTATGGCCGAAAACCAGGGACAACCATCTCTAAGGTCGACCTAAATGTTGAGATTTTGGCATCCGTGACCGTATTATCGAAATGAAAGATGGACATCCATCTTATTTTGATAAAACGGGTTTCCCCACCCCTTCGTGGGGCCGTCCTGCGCCCTCATGAAAACTTGGATGCCCCGTTCGATTATGCCCCTCCACGTCACTTTCATTGATCATGTGGTATGTGCATTGTTTACTAATGAATCCTTTTACTAAAGTGTATTAAGCACTTAGCACACAAACAGGCTACCATGCAACCACGTTAATGGGTTTTGTGGTAATTTACCTGTTACCATGTGGAAAACTGCGCATTACAGAATTTTTCTGTCATGGGCATGGCATGGTTGTGGAAGCATTAGCTATCAAACACATTACAATTATCACATGCTCTCTAGCTAAGACAGCTCCACATGGTGTATTCCCTTGTAATGTTGTAACTACATATTTTTCTGCAGTTTAGTAAAAAGGCCCCAAGATAATTTTTAAAATATTTTTTGACTATTCAAAATCTTTTGTTAAATCTTTGATGGAAACATAGCATATACTGAAGTCCATCAGTGGACTGGCATTTTTAAAATTTGTTTGCTGAGGTTTTTCTCCACTTTTGTGTGTGTGTGTATGTGTACATCTCTTAAAATGAATTGGATATTGATTTAGTAACTGTGCATCCACATAACATAAATTCTGAGCAAGATTTTATTTGCTTTTCTATGTGATATCAATTAGCCTAACTGACTAGGTATATATCATGTCTTTGAAGCACAGATCAGATTTATTCCATATATCAAAAAAGGTGAAAAGAAGACCAAATGACAGGTGAAAGAGCTATTAGAGCAAAAAAGACATCTTAAAAAAAAAAAGGTAAAAGATCCAAATGAAGAAAACAAGAAGCAGCTTAACCACTGGCAAAATAGATGCAAAGCATTAATAAATAATGCTAAAAGAGAATTTCAAAAATTTGCTGTAGAACAAAAACTTATAGCAAAAGCTTTTTTCAAGTACATTAGAAGCAGAAAGACTGTGATGGAGTCAGTTGAACCATTAGATTATCTAGGAGAAAAAGGGGCACTTCGAAATGAAAAGGCCATAGAGGAGAGATTAAATTAATTCTTTGCTTTAGTCTTTACTAAAGGATATAAGGAGCTACCTTTTCCAGTAATAGTATTTAAGGGTGACACCATGGAGGAACTGAAACAAATCTTAGTGAATCAGGAAAATGGTGATAAGCACAATCAACACATTAAAGAGTAGCAAATCTCCTGGACCTGATGGTGTAGACCCTAGGGTATTGAAACTCAAAAATAAAAGTGTAGATGCACCATTGATAATCCACAACCTGTCATTAAAATCATTCATTGTACCTTAAGATTGGAAGGTGGCCTGACTGTGCCGAGCAAAATGGTAAAAATTATTATAAAGAACAAAATTACTGAACACATTGACAAACAAGGTTTAATGGGACCAAGACAACATGGATTCAGCCAAGGAAAGTCCTACCTCACCAACTGAAAGGAGCTATTGTAAGGGCAACAAATCTTTTTGTAAGGAAAGTAAATAAAAGTAAGAGGAACAGGAGGCTGTTTTGGTAAGAGGTTACCATTCATAAACTACAATAATTCACAGAAAGAGGAAGACAGGTGACAATATTTGGAAAAGGTAAGAGAAGCCATAGAGTAGTCAGGAAAACAAAGATACAAATCAAAGAAAAGCTAGCCAAAATAGTAAAATGGGGGGGGGGGGGGGGGGGGGGGGGGGGACAAGACATTTTTTTAAATATGTTAGTGATAGGAGGAAGTGCAAAAGTGGCATTGTAAGACTCAAAGGTGAAGGGGAGGAATCCGCAGAAGCTGGTAAAGATAAGGCAAAATTGCTTCTGTTCTGTGTTCACAGCTGAAGAGCCAGGAGCAGGACTGCAGAAGACAAACACAAATAGCAATGGAGGGATGGTAGTCCCTGAATGATTTTCAGAGGACTGTGTTCGTGAGGAGCTGGCTAAACTAAATGTGGACAAAGCGATGGGGATACATCCAAGGGTACTGAAGAAACTTAAGGAAGTCCTAGCAGCTCCACTGGCTGACCTTTTCAATGCTTCTCTAGAGTCTGGAGTGGTCCCAGAAGACTGGAAGTGGTCCCTCTCCACAAAGCAGAAGTAAAGAAGAGGTTGGGAACTAAAGGGCGATAATTTTGACTTCTGAGGTAAGTAAATTAATGGAAACACTTTTAAAATAGAGAATAGTAAAGTTTTTGGAATCCAATGGATTACAAGACCCGAGGCACCTAGGTTTCACTAGAGGCAGATCTTGTCAAATAAATCTGAATAATTTCTTTGAATTGGTGACCAGAGTTGGATCGAGGGACAGCACTAGATAGGTTGTATTTATATATTAGAAATGCCTTTCACACGGTTCCTCACAGATGACTAATGGGCCTTAAAGTGACTGACTAGTTGAGTAGAAGGTGACAGAGGCTAGTGGTAAATGGAGTTCATTCTCAGGAAAAGGATCTTACCAGTGGTATGCCGCAAGGTTTGATTCTTTTTAACATTTTTGTAAACGATAATTGCTGACAGGCTGTCTGGTAAGTTTTGCCTCTTTGCAGATGATACCAAAATCTACAATAGGCAGGGCTTTTTTGAGGGGGTACTGAGCACCGGCACCTTTTCCATTGTCTGCTAAAATTGACCCATAGTCCCCACATTTTAAATGAAAGAGCTCAGGTTCTACACACCAATTCTGCCTTGTTGCACCCCACCCATTGTGGGGTGGATCCCTCAGTGATCACCCCACCCCTGACGGTTGGCCTGGCATTTGAGTACCGGCACCTTTTTAGCTAGAGAAAATACACTGACAGTAGAGTACATACCCCTGATGGTGTGGATAACATGAGAAAGGACTTAACGAAGCTGGAGGAATGATCTGGAATTTCTTAGCTTAGATTTAATGCTAAAAAATGCAGGGTCATGCATTTGGGCTGCAAAAACCCGAGATAACAGTACAGTTTAGGGGGTGAAGAACTTTTATGCACGAAAGAGGAGCGGGACTTGGGTGTGAATGTATGTGATGATCCTAATGTAGCCAAATAGGTAGAAAAGGCAACAGCAAAAGCTAGAAGGATGCTTGGGTACATAGGGAGAGCAATGGCCAGTAGGAATAAGGAGGTGATGATGTCCCTCTATAAGACACTGGTGAGACCTCATTTTAGAATATTGTATACAATTCTGGAGACTACACCTTCAAATATATATATAAATTTATATATATATATATATATATATAAACAGGATGGAGTCAGGCATATGGGGACAGACTTAAAGATCTCAAAATGTATACTCTGGAAGAAAGGCAGGAGAGGGAAGATATGATAGAGACAGTTAAATACCTATGCAGCATAAATGCACAGGATACAAGTCTCTTTCAATTGAAAGGAAGCTCTGGAATGAGGGGGCATAGGATGAAGGTGAAAGGGTATAGACTCAGATATAACCTGAGGAAATACTTCTTCACGGAATGGGTGGTGAACTCGTGGAATGGCCTCCCAGTGGAAATGGTGGAGTTGAAAACTGTATCTGATTTCAAGAGAGCATGGGACAAGTATATAGGATCTCTAAGGGAGTGATAGGGATGGTATGGATGGGCAGACTGGATAGGCCATATGGAGGGGCATAATCAAACGGAAACACCTATCTCCATGGGCGTTTATCTCCGAGAACGGGTCCGTGAAGGGGAGGACTGAAGCGTATTTTCGAAAAAATGGACATTTTTGAGCTGGGCGTTTGTTTTTTTAGCGATAATGGAAACTAAAAACGCCCAGCTCAAAAACGTCCTAATCCGAGCCATTTGGTCATGGGAGGGGCCAGGATTCGTAGTACACTGGCCCCCCCCTGATATGCCAGGACACCAACTGGGCACCCTAGGTCAGCGCGGTGGACTTCAGAAAAAGCTCCCACATGCATAGCTCCCTTACCACGGGTGCTGAGCTCCCAACCCCCTCCCCTCCCCCAAAACCCACTACCCACAAATGTACAACACTAACATAGCTCTTAGGGGTGAAGGGAGCACCTACATGTGGGTACAGTGGGTTTTGGAGGCCTCCCATTTACCAGCACAAGTGTTACAGGTAGGGGGGGATGGGCCTGGGTCCACCTGGCTGAAGTGCACTGCGGTACCCACTAAAAGTGCTCCAGGGACCTGCATACACGCAGGCCTCTAGGACTTGTTGCTGCTGTATAACATTGGCACACCAGTTGACACCTGAAGACTAATCTCTCCGAAAACGTCCTTTATTGGAATAAGCACGTTACTCACAGTTAACTGCAGATCAGAGGTTGTGCCCCACTGGCAACAAGTCTCCCTGGTACTGAGATTAGCAGTAGGTCAGAGCTGGCAGAATGCTGTACAGTGCCTTCTTTCAGCCACATTCAAGGTAAGAACTAAGTTCTCTAACGTGGCTAACACATGGAAGGGATCTAAAACTGGCTTACAAAATGGCCACTACCTCATGGACTACCGGAAACAAAACTGGACACACTCTGACCCAGTAGGCAGGGGGAAAAGCACCATGGGAGAAGAGCCTACCAACTACCAACATCGTGAGACTGTAACACAATCTAATGAAATCACGGAGCCCAATACCCTACACCCACCACAATGTAATGCTGATGTGACCCTGTAGTGCACCCGAGAGCCACATCTGACCCAGGGAAAGACTATCATAGGATAGAACAGATTCTGCTGTCATGGAGGTGGGTACGGCATTTGAGGCTGGCATAGAGGCTGCAAAAAAAGTTTTTAAAGTGGGTTTTTTTTTTTGGTGGGAGGAGGTTACTGACCACTGGGGGAGTCATCTGGGCAGTTGGGGCACTTTTTTGGGACTTGTTCGTGAAAAAAAAGGGTCCAAAAAAAGTGACCCAAAATCGCGGCAAAAACACCTTTTTTTTTTTATTATCAGCTAAAGACGCCCATCTCTCCTCGGCTGATAACCACGCCCCAGTCCCACCTTCACCACGCCTCCAACACGCCCCCATCAACTTTATTCGTTTCCGCGACGGAGTGCAGTTGGAAACGCCCAAAATCGGCTTTCGATTATACCGATTTGGGCGCCTTTGCGAGAAAAACGCCCATCTCCCGATTTGGGTCGAAATATAGGTGTTTTTCTCTTTCGAAAATAAGCAGGATGGTCTTCACCTACATTTTTCTTTGTTTTCAATTTGCTACATTGTTTTGAAGGTGTGGATAAACTGAAGATAAAGATAAGCAAGGTAATGGCATTTTCATAACGGTTTTGACAAAGTCCATAATGAGAGATTTGAGAAAATTTAAAAGCCATGGGTCAGGAGGGATTGTTGTGTTGTGGACTGGGAACTAGTTAAAATAGAGCAAACAGGGTAGAATTAAATGGCCAACTCTCTAAATGGAGGAAAGTGAATAGTGGAGTGTCACATGGATTTGTACTGGGACCAGTGCTTTATAACACATTTACAAATGATCTGGGAATGGAAACAATGAATGGCAGATGACATTTAATTTGACCATGTGGAAAATGACACATTTAGGGAAGAAGGGCTACAGCTACTTGAGGCAAAGTTCCACATTAGGAATTACCATCCAGGAAAAGAATTTAGGTGTCATCGTTGATAGGTTGAAACCCTTTGCTCAGTATGCAGCAGTAACTAAAAAAAAGCAAATAAGAATGTTAGGAATTATTAGGAAAGAAATGGAGAACAAAACCGAGAATGTTTTAATGCCTTTGTATCACTCCATGGTGTGAATGCATCTCAAATATTGCGTGCAATTTTAGTCACATTTAACATTTAACCATTTCTCTGACCTCATGTGCAACTTTCTTTAAATCAATCACCTTACTTTCTAACTCTTCCTACTTTCTTGTTACATCTTTGCTTTACCCTTCGCTATCACCTATAATGTTCTAAAAACGCTAGAGCACCTTAGTAAACAGGGCCCTAAGTGTATTCTGTAACATGGTGTGCGTAAATTCCAAGTTGCATTCTTGAAAAGGAGGCATGGTTATGGGTGTGGAATGGGCGATTTTTAAATCTATGCGCATTATTATAAAACACACTTGCTCTGCGCCTAATATAGGTGTTCAGATTTACGCCAAGTAAAAAATGGCCTAACTGGATGCGATCAAATTTGGTTGCATGGAGAAGTGCTCAGTGTATTCTATATACTGCATGGAAATTTAAGCCTATTCTATAAAATTTAGCTGTGCTTTAGAAAATACGTCTAGGCGTATTTTTTTGTGCGCAGATTTTTGTGTTCTATATAATCTAACCCTTAGTGTGCATTAGTAAAAGGGCCCATTTACTATTTACCTCTCTCCACTTGGAAAATGAAACATTTAATTCTACTCTTTCCTATCCTTTAAGGAGTTACCAATCAATAGAGACTCCAAGGTCTTCCACCTGAGTGAAAGCAAGTATGGTGTATATACTTTCGGAATAATTTTTCCATTTTTATCCCTTTGCACTTATCCACATAAATACACCTCGTTTATACCTCTTCTATAATGGCAACGATCACATGTATGTAAAGTTCAGTGGCGTACCAAGGGTGGGGCAGTGGGGGTGGTCCGCCCCAGGTGCACACTGCAAGGGGGTGCAGGGAGCAGCCACAGGGCTGTTGGCTCTGCCCATTCCCTGCTCCCTCTGAAGTTACTTCCTGTTCTGGGGCAGGGAACCAGTGGAGCTGACAGCCATGTGACTGCTCCCTGCACCCTCAGGCGGTAAGAGTGATGCGCCAGGGGGGTGTGTGTGTGGAGGTGATGCACCATGGGGAGTGGAGGTTATATGCGAGGGGAGTGATGCACCGGGGGGCACAGCAGCGACTCACCCTGGGTGGCAGCAGACCTAAGAAAGCCACCGGTAAAATTGCCACCTTAAAATTTAATCTGTGATTACAAACCCAGTTCCCCAGTCTTTACAAAGTCCTGCAACTTCTCAGTCTGCGCCTGTTTTAACTCCTTCAAATAATTTTAGGTCATCTTAAGATTGATCTGATTGCTCATTGCTTCCTTGCCAAGACTATTAATGAATATGTTTAAAAAAAAAGTTCTAGTCCCAGACAGTTGATATGGCATTAAAGAAATCCATCAGTAACATTACAGCCGTGTGATACCTTATGAGATATCATGTGCACCTGTGTCATTGGAGTGTAAGGCTATAAACTAAATCCCCAGATATATTTCGCTGTCTCTAGGTTTTCATTCTATTTTCTCTCTTGACATTCAGCTAAGCTGATGATAAGTCTTACCATAAAACAGATACAATGTGCAGTGCAGAACCTCTGCTAATAAAGGAAAGGACACTATTTGTTGAAATTTCTGTAGCATAATGTCTTCCTTCAATAAAATACAGCTGTTTAACTCACTCACAATCTATGTGATTCTGTTTTACTTCCGGAAGAGACCATGTAAGTGATTATATTGATTTGCTGTCACATAAAATGGGGAAACTGTAGGCAGTTCCATCATTTCTTGATATGCTATTAGTGTAAACCCTTGATTTGTATTTCTACTTTAATTTTATTTGTGACATTACTAACCTAAAACTCGGACTGCTGCCAAGAAATGGTTCAGTGATACTTTGGTTTGTATTTGCTAGTCATACCTATTGCTATGCACAGACACACATCCTATGCCAAGTGTCTGGTCGTGTTTATCATAATGGTTCAGCTGAATGTTTAGTGCCATCAGTGTGTGAACTAGCTCTTACCCAGTCCTCACCACCCATGGAATCCCACTTATCAGTTTAGGCACGTTTCACTGGAGTGACAGCGACTATTAAGGAGCAACTGTCTGTCCCCATCTAACCATACTTCTTCACAAACTGGGAAATAAGTCCACAAAATATTTGCATCCAACCACCAGCAATATTGTGGAACTTCATACACCAAACTTTTAAGAATTTGGAGGTTTTTGGCCAATGATTGAAATTAGTTTGGTAGCAACACGTTAATCCTTGAAAAGAATAGGATATTTAGTTGCTTTTCCACAGGCTTCTGAGGTCTTTTCCTCCATATAATTTTCCATAGATGGTTGCAAGTAGATGTTGGGTGTATGAAGTTTCAAAATATTGATGGTGTCCATCTAGCCATACACATGGGCTGATTTGTGCATGCAAAAACACATCTATGCCTAAAGAAAAGGAGAAGCCAGCCAACAATAAATTGAAAAAGCTGTGCTATGTTGATCCCCAGTCCTATGACACTAGAAGAAGCGGAAGGCCATAGTAGTGGTGAAAATTTAAAGAGCTGTGTTGTAGGGATCCCAAGCCTCGCAGCATTAACAGAAAGAACTGTGACTGAACTGCTGCAGTGTTTGCCTGCAGGGACCCAATCTCTACTGGCAGAAGATAAGAGTGTGGGCAAACTGCTGCAGCGTCTGCCATTGGGAACTCCATCCCTTTCTGGCAGAAGAAGAAGAAGAGAGCCACAGCTGACCTGGTGGAATGTCAGCCCGAGGGGTGACACCAACAAAACTGGAGTGTGAAAGGTAGAGTAGGAATGAAAAGGGGGGCGGGGAATAGAATGCCTGGCAAGAGGTGCACATCACCAAATTCCACCACCACACAAACACAGACACATACAAATCCCCATATCCATCATCCCACCTACCGCATACACACTTCCTTCCCCCTTCACTGTTATGACTCACCATCCCCAAAAGTGTACATATCTGGCCCAATTCTCCCCAAATGCACACACCCTCCCATATCCAACTGCAATCACATTCTCTGGAACCCACACTTAAATCTATGCACATATATTCCAATTAAATCTAACTAGTACCAATAATTGCTTGTTAAGCCAATTATTGGCACTAATTAACTTGTTATTCAATTAAATTGTGCTTGGCCAAATTTGCATGTGCAATTTTTATTGACAGAATTAGGGAGGGTGGCGCCTAAATCAGTGGGTATCCTGAAAACCTGACTGGCTGGGGTGCCTCCAGGCAGTGACAATCCTAGGTCAGCTGCCACCCGGGGCGGATCACTGATGCGCACCCCCCCCCCCCCCGGATGCAGCACAAACACCCCCCCCCCCCGCTCCCCCCCCCCCGGCGCAATGACACCCCCCCCAGTGCATCAACCCCCCCCCCCCCCCGGGTGCATTCTTGGCTGCTGGGAGCAGCCGCGCAGCTCTTGGCTCCGCTGGCTCCCTGCTCCCTCTGCCCCAGAACAGGAAGTAACCTGTTCCGGGGCAGAGGGAGCAGGGAAACAGCGGAGCCGACAGGCGTGCAGCTGCTCTCTGTACCCCTCCAGCAGCATGTACCCGAGGCGGACTGCCCCCACTGCCCCGCCCTTGCTACGCCGCTGCCTCCAGGGCCAGGTTTGGGAACCATTTGCCTAAATGCTATAGTGCGGAACTACAAAGGGGGTGTGCACAATGGTGGGTCAGGGGCATGTCTTGCAGTTGCAAGCAAAATTTAAGTATTTATATACTGCCTAGACCCAAGTGATTTACAATTTCTTACAGGTACTGGCACTGTCCCAAATGGGCTCGCAATCTAAGTTATATATTGTACATGGGTCAATGGAGGGCTAAGTGACCTGCCCAGGGTCATATAGAGCTGAAGAGAGAATCAAACCCGGTTCCCTGGGATATCAACCCAAACTGAACCTGGTTCCCCAGGTCCGCAACCTGCTGCACTAACCATTAGGTCACTCCTCCACTCCCACTGCCAAGTTTAAGCATGGTGTAAATGATTACGCTTAAAGTTAGGCATATGTATTCACTCTATTCTATAAACTGCAGTTTCACACACAATTACTGTTATAGAACTAGCACTTAGCACCTAATTTTAGCGTTCTTTCTCGAATCTACCCCTATATGTGTGCACTTCTTGTTTTTGTTTTGTTTTAGGCCACACATAATAATATTCCCATCCAATATTACATCCTTTGTTGATGGGCTTCACTTGGGTGCCACAGTAGTCCTTGCTGAAACTATTCCCCTCAAATCTGTATTCATATAGGAGGTTTTCCATTTTCTACTACGATGACAATTGAAAATGATCAGTTCAGTTCTGCAAAACAGGACTTTATGTTCCTGGATAAGAGGTCTGAATCCTGCACTGCTTTGAATGGCAGGCTATGTTCTAGGGCAGTTAATGGACTTGTTGCTGCAAGTAGGAGTAAGGAAATAGTTGAAATCAGCATGAATCAACCCACATGGACAAACTGTAATAGCACAGTAACTATGTGGAATTAATGTTAGGATCACCTGATATCACAGAGCTGTTTTTATGGCTTTTTACAGTACTAAACTGCAAGCAAATGTGAAAGCCACGTCTACAGTTTGCAAGTTGCAAACAACTTATAGGTTGACTTGAAAATTTCAAATTACAAAACTCTAGTAAGTATTATTTTTAGCTGTCATCTGAATTACCAGTAATGCTCTTGACTGTGCTTCCACTGCTTCTTTAACATATCTTAGACAAGCAAAATAGCTACCTTCCAGAAGATTTGTCTTGTGTGCCTGGCTTGGCGAACGTGTGTGTTGTGGAGAGAGACAGGGTGCCCATTCTGCCCTCTGTTCATTCTTCCACTGATTAGTCTGAATTGTGTAGTGCATGCTACTGCATGTAGTAACTTTTAACCTCTGTTAATAAACACAGTAGTAGTATGCAAAGATTTTCCATGTTCCATCATAAAACTGTTCATTTTTTAAAATGTATTTATTTATCTATCTATCAGTTTTTAAATTAGTTTCTGGCTTTGCTGCATAGTGTTAGCTTGATATATTTAAATGTATGCTAGATTTTAAAAATAATCTCTAAAGGGTTAGAATTGGAATTTTATCAAACAAGACATAATGCAAAGTGCTATGACACCCATTTAAATTCTAATCATCGGAGCAATAAGGTGTATGTTAAACTGTAATACACTTGGATACAAACCTGTAGTATTCAATATGTCAAATTGCTAACCTTCAATCTCAGTTTTAATCTTGTCTCCACATAGCATTTACATCAGGCATAAAGCATCTAGCACTGAAGATGCTCAAAACTTGATTTACCAAGTCAATGCAAAATGAAATGAATGGTGAGCAGCCTGACAAACATGTCTTCGTTATCTCTGGCAACAGAAAGGGGACCAAAGAGATCCTGGAAAGAGACTGGTATTAGTCAGCCCATTGAGTCTTATTCTGAGAGGCTGAATATCTCCAGCAGTTTGAACAGTGAAGTATATCCAACAATAAGACTTCAGATACAGTAGTGTCGATTGGTAAGAGTGGATGGAGATGACGATATGTTGAAACCCTCTGCTCAGTGTGCTGCGGTAGCTAAGAAAGCAAATAGAATGTTAGGTATTATTAGGAAAGGAATGGAAAACAAAATGAGGACGTTATAATGCCTTTGTATCGCACCATGGTGTGATCGCACCTCGAATATTGTGTACAATTCTGATCACTGCATCTCAAAAAAGATATAGTGGAATTAGAAAAGGTACAGAGAAGGGGAATGAAAATGATAAAGAGGATTGGATGACTTCCCTATGAGGAAAGGCTAAAGTGGCTAGGGCACTTCAGCTTGGAGAAGAGACAGATGAGGGGAGATATGATAGCGGTCTATAAAATAATGAGTGGAGTGGAATGGGTAGAAGTGAATTGCTTGGTTTACTCTTTCCAAAAATACTAGGACTAGGGGGCATGCAATGAAACTACAAAGTAGTAAATTTAAAACGAATCAGAGAAAATATTTCTCACTCAACGTGTAATTAAACTCTGGAATTTGTTACCAGAGAATGCAGTAAAAGCAGTTAGCAGGGTTTAAAAAAGGTTTGGATAGCTTCCTAGAAGAAAAGTCCATAAGCCATTATTAAAATGACTTGGGGAAAATCCACTGCTTATTTTTAGGATAAGCAGCATAAAATGTTTTGTACTGGTTTGGGATCTTGCCAGGTACTTGTAACCTGGATTGGCCACTATCGCCAACTGACACTAAGGTCATCCCCAACACCTTGAATATGATTGGGGCAACAAAATAAAAACCTCACCCCTCCCTTAACCCCACTCCTCCGAAACAAATACCCTGCCCCTAATCTTTACTGTCCCCCCTCACCTCAAGGTTCCAGTGGGACAGTGAAGCCCAGCTGGTAGCAATCCCCCTCGGCTCCTATTTGATGCACTCACCAGATTTTCATCACTATTTGCAGGAAAAGTGGGAGGACTTTTTACATCATAATTCTCAACATATAGACCAACCCCAGTTGTTTTGGGATTCCGCCAAAGTAGTGCTTAGGGGCTATATAATAGCTTACACTAGTCTTTGGAGGAAGAAGCTTGCAATGGGGATAATTCAGTTAGAAGTTAGAACATCAATTGCGGCAGGAACAGAGACACTACTCGCGAGATCCTATTCAGGCCCACAAAGATATTCTTGTTTTGACTTAAGTGACCTTAGTTTTATCCATGAACAGACAACTTGTAGCATGGTGTACCGTCATTATAATTTCCATAGGTTTGGCAATAAGGCAGGTCGCCTTTTGGCACAGATGGTAACATCTTGGGGATGGGGCACTTGAGCAGTGTCAGCCCTAGTGGACACCTCGGGGTTGTAACAAATCGTAGTGATCATATTGCATCTATTTTTTAAAGTCATTTTTAATCACTTTATTCGGACACCTTGCCATCTTCCAGTATTTCATCTCAGGATTTTCTTGATCAGGCGCACTTGACTTCCTTGCTCCAGGAGGCGTTAGATTCTTTAAATGTTCTGCTTCAGGCACGAGAGTTGCAAGAGGCGATCAAGTCTTTACTTCCATATTCTGCACCAGGAATGGATGGGTTTTCAGGGGCATTTTATAAACTGTTGCTGTTCCAGATTTTGGGCCCCCTTTTAGCATATTTCCATTCTATAGTTGAACAGAAGGCTTTTCCTCTCTACGACAATATGACAACTATTACAATAATTCCTAAATTGGGGAAGCCTAAAGAAGAGGCTGATTCATACCAACCGATATCACTTTTGAATGTAGATGTGAAACTCTTGGCAAAAATATTAGCAAATTGCTTGGCACCTTATCTCCCTAACATGATTGATGGAGAGCAGGCTAGATTCGTCCAACATAGACAATCACTTCATAACGTTAGGAAAATTCTGCTAGCCACGTCAGTTTGTAAAATTCAAGACCTTCCGGCTTTGGCGATTAGCTTAGACACCAGTGCGTTGGTCCCATATGTATTCAGTCCTATCCCTGGTGGACATAGGTGGTTGGTTTTTAGATGCCATAAAAGTACTATATCATCTTCTGCAAGTGCAAATTTTGGTCAATGGAGAACAGACTTTGCCATTATCTATTCAGAGGGGCACTTGTCAGGGGTGCCCACTTTCCCCAATACTCTTTGTGCTCTGTATAGAACCTCTAATTCTCTAACCTCTAATAACTTTGGATCTTTTTATTTTGGGGGTAAGAGTAGCTTCCAAAGAAATTAAGATGCTGGAGTTTGCAGATGATCTGTTCGTACTTTTGACTAATCGTCAGTAATCATGCTGAGGCTCCTACAGTTAATACAGGAATTTGGTTAGTTTTCGGGATTCTCAATTAATTTAACAAAGTCCAAAGCTCTTCTGGTATTAACTTGAAGCACATACCACTTGGATGGGATCCTTCCCATTGCAATGGGAAGATAGGCAGTTAATGTACTTAGGGATTTATCTTCCAGTGGATTTGTCTGGTCTGTACCATCTAAATATACAACCTTTACTAGATGATACAGCTGGTAAGTTGCAGCATTGGGCCGCATACCCTCTTTCCTTGTGGGGCTGTATTCATTTGTTTGACATGATTTTGCCTCCTCGTCAGTTGTACACTTTTCAACTAATGCCTTTATTTTTAAAGAATAGAGAGGAGCGGCTGCTGCCCTTCTCCACCACTGCCAACTCCAGGCTCCGCTCATTCTGCCTTGCCTCACCCTATGCCTGGAACAATCGTCCTCAACCCCTACGCCAAGCCCCCTCCCTACCCATCTTCAAATCTCTGCTTAAAACTCACCTCTTCAATGCTGCTTTCGGCACCTAACCTTTCGAGAAATATAGTATGCCCTATCCGATCGACTCTACACTTGTCTTTTAGATTGTACACTTGTCTCTAGATTTACACCTGTCTTTTAGATTGTAAGCTCCTTGAGCAGGGACTGTCCTTCCATGTTAAAATTGTACAGCACTGCGTAACCCTAGTGGCGCTTTAGAAATGTTAAGTAGTAGTAGTAGTAGTGTATAGACTTTTGCAGACTTTTTTTATGGAAGGGGAAAAGGCCTCGCCTGCCAATTAAAGTCATTCATAAGCAGAAGTTACATGGTGGTATGGGATTACTCAATGTTCGCTATCTGACAGTGGCCTGCAGAATGCAGCACATTGGTGCTTGGCTTAGGGGAGCAGAACAGTTTTCCATAACGTCTTTGGAGGCTGGTCTGGTTCTGCAGGTGCATCTGAGCCACATTCTGCATGGCGCACGACCTTTTCCTTCTAGAAATTTTAGAAATGTCCTGATTTTTTACTCTAATCTCCGAGTTTGGAGCTGGATTTGTCAATACTATGAATTCTCAGCGTCAGTGACTCCCCTCCTGTCTATATGTGATATTCCAGCTTTTCCTCCGGCCCAGGGCGAGAAACTTTTGCGTCCTGGGCAGCAAAAGGTATTAAATACTTATTACATGTATTAACTGAAGAGGGTAGAATGAAGTCTTATCAAGATTTACAGAGGACTTATGATTTGCCATCCTTTCACTACTTTGCTTATTTGCAACTGCACCATTATTTGTCCTCTTTGTTGTGGACTGACCTCACTGAAGATGGTCAGGATACGCTTATGGAGGCTCTGACTTTGGGAGCCCAGCAGGAGGTGCCTCTTAGTTATCACCACAGGTAACTTCAAGACACTCCCACAGGCATTTATTATGTGCCTTTGGCAACGCTATGGACTAGCCTGTTTAATACCATCTCATCTGCATCAAGATTACCTCCTATATCTACATAAACATGTGATTAATGTACAGCACAAAGAGACACTCTTTCCCATATGCATCACTTTGCACTTGCTCATATTAATGTCATCTGCCATTTAGACGACCAGTCTCCCAATCTCATAAGGTTCTCTTGTAATTTTTCACAATTTTCTTGCAATTTAACAACTTTGAATAACATTAGCAAATTTAATTACCTCACTAGTTACTCCCATCTCTAGGTCATTTATAAATATGTTAAAAAGCAGCGGTCCCAGCACAGACTCCTGGGGAACCCCACTAACTACCCTTCTCCATTGAGATTACCTCCATTTAGTGGAGGAGTGGCCTAGTAGTTAGGGTGGTGGACTTTGGTCCTGGGGAACTGAGTTCAATTCCCGGCACAGGCAGCTCCTTGTGACTCTAGGCAAGTCACTTAACCCTCCATTGCCCGCCGAATTGAACCTGCCATGAGTGGGAAAGCGCAGGGTACAAATATAACAAAAAAAATTTAACCCTACTCTCTGTTTTCTATCTTTTAACCAGTTTTTAATCCACAATAGAACACTACCTCCTATCCCATGACTCTCCAATTTCCTCTGGAGTCTCTCATGAGGTACTTTGTCAAACGCCTTCTGAAAATCCAGATGCACAATATCAGCCAGCTCACCTTTATCCACATGTTTGTTCACCCCTTCAAAGAAATGTGAGGCAAGATTTCCCTTCACTAAATCCATGTTGACTTTGTCTAATTAATCCATGCTTTTGAATATGCTCTGTAAATTTGTTCTTTATAATAGTCTCTACCATTTTGCCCGGCACCGACGTCAGACTCATCGGTCTATAATTTCCCGGATCTCCTCTGGAACCTTTTTAAAAAATCGGCGTTACATTGGCCACCCTCCAATCTTCTGGTACCATGCTCGATTTTAAGGATAGATTACATATTACTAACAATAACTCTGCAAGTTCATTTTTCAGTTCTATCAGTACTCTGGGATGAATACCATTCGGTCCAGGAGATTTGCTATTCTTCAGTTTGTAGAACTACCCCATTACATCCTCCAGGTTTATAGAGAATTCATTAAGTTTCTCCGACTCGTCAGCTTCGAATACCATTTCTGTCACCAGTATCCCACCCAAATCTTCCTCGGTGAAGACCGAAGCAAAGAATTCATGTAATCTCTCTGCTACGGCTTTGTCTTCCCTGATCGCCCCTTTTACTCCTCGGTCATCTAGCAGTCCAACCGATTCTTTTGCCGGCTTCCTGCTTTTAATATACCTAAAAAAAAAAAATTTACTATATGTTTTTGCCTCCAATGCAATCTTTTTTTCGAAATCCCTCTTAGCCTTTCTTATCAGCGCTTTGCATTTGACTTGACATTCCTTATGCTGTTTCTTATTATTTTCAGTCAGTTCCTTCTTCCATTTTCTGAAGGATTTTCTTTTAGCTCTAATAGCTTCCTTCACCTCACTATTAGTCATGCCGGCTGTCATTTGGTCTTCCGTCCTCCTTTTTTAATATGCGGAATATATTTGGCCTGGGCTTCCAAGATAGTGTTTTTGAACAGCATCCACACCTGATGTAAATTTTTGACCCTCGCAGCCTCTCCTCTAAGATTTTTTTCACTGTTCTTCTCATTTTATCATAGTCTCCTTTTTTTAAAGTTAAACGCTAATATATTTTATTTCCTATGTATACTTACTTCAAAGCTAATATCAAATCCAATCTTGTTATGATCACTATTATCAAGCGGCCCCAGCATCATTACCTCCCACACCAGATCATGCGCTCCACTAAAGACTAGTGTCAGGATTGTGGGAGGTCAAAATTATTGCTGGACATACTTATATTAATATGAAACCAGCTTGACATAATATTAAACCAGCTTCTGACCTCTGAGAACTCACCCCTCCCTCAGGAATCAGAGGATGGCAAAATAGACCAAATGGTGCTCAGAGGCCTAATAGTCCTTTTGCTTCTCAATTGCTCCTGATTAACATACCTTTTGTCATATCTGGGAGCAGGGATAGCTAAGAACAAAGGAAGCCAGACATAGAGGCTCCATCACTAGGGACTTCAAACAGGACAACCTGTGAAATTGCTCACCTCTCCTGACTTCAAAGAAAGTAAACTGGAGTTTGGCTGGGAAGGAAGATAAGTTTTTGATATCTTTCTGTTCTTGAGGTATAAAAGAGGAGCACATGCTCAGGGCTCTCTCTCTCTCTCTGTCCAGGGCACTGCTCTCTGCCCAGGGGCACTTCTTGCTCTGTCTCTCAGCAGCAGAGCACAGGCCTTTGTTTCTTCTTTTTCTTTCTCTGCACACCTCCATCTTTAGCCACCAGAGCACATGGCTCTGCTGGCTTAACTGTTCTTTCTCTTTCTCTAAACACACACACAGAGACAGTCTTGCACCCTTTGTGAGCCTATACATATATGCATACATACAATATACTTTCTTTATATATATATATATCCAAACCCATGTGGACTGTGTATTCTTTGAGAACCCACTGCCTCTGTGAACTGGACCTAGGACCAACCCTAGACAATGATTGCTGACAAATAGGTCTAGAATTTTTCCTTCTCTCGTCGGCTCCTGTACCAGCTACTCCATAAAGCAGTCCTTGATTTCATCAAGGAATTTTACCTCCCTAGCGTGCCCGGATGTTACATTTATCCAGTCAATATTGGGGTAATTGAAATCACCCACTATTATTGTGTTGCCCAGTTTGCTTGTGTCCCTAATTTCCTTTAACATTTCTGCATCTGTCTGTTCATCCTGGCCAGGCGGACGGTAGTACACTACTATCACTATTCTTTTCCCCTTTACACATGGAATTTCAATCCATAGTGATTCCAAGAAGTGTTTTGTTTCCTGCAGAATTTTCTATCTATTTGATTCAAGGCTCTCGTTAATATACAATGCTACCGCTCCACCAATTAGATCCACCCTATAACTACGATATACCCCAGTATGACAGTGTCCCACTGGTTATCCTCCTTCCACCAGGTCTCAGAGATGCCTATTATATCTATTTTTTCATTAATGCAATATATTCTAACTCTCCCATCTTATTTCTTAGGCTCCTGGCATTCGCATATAGACATTTCAAACTATGTTTGTTGTTCCTATTTATATCATGTTCAGTACTTGACAGATTTAATTTGCAATCTTTTGCCTGTTTTTTATTTTTATGTAAGGACACCTGATCTACTATGGTCTCTTTTGCAACCTCACTATCAGGATACCCTATCTTCCCTGTTGTGGTGATATCTTTGAAAGATACCTTATCCCGAACCATGCGCTTTAGAGCAACAGTTGGCTTTCCCCCCGTTTCTAGTTTAAAAGCTAGTTTAATTCCTCTCAGAACAGGATCTGGTCCTCTTTCACAATGAAACAGCTATGATTGGAGGCTGTATAACTGCCTCTAAATTAAGTTCCAGGTTTAAAATCTGCTTTCTGAGTCTTCCCTGCAAAAGTAAAATTTCCATTCTAGCAGAATCGATTTTCTTCTTGATATAACAGTCTATAAGTCCTGCTGAAGCAATAATCCTTTTGTTATCCCCCCCCCCCAAAAAAAAACCTTTCATGGCATTCAGAGGCCTTTTTACCAAGTATGGTAAAGGGGGGGCTCTGTGCTAGCGGCAGCACGTATTTTTGAAATGCTCCAAGACCCCTTTTACCACAAAGGGTAAAAAGGCAGAAAGAAAAAATGGCTGGGCTATAAGTTTGCATGTGCTGCGCAGCCATTTCGGGGGAAGCATTGAGGTGGCGTAAGGGCTCCCCCGCAAACCTAGTGGTAGCCGCTGGTAAAAATATGGAAATAAATTTCCATAGTGCCAGAAATGGTACATGCTGGGGGCAGAATTACCACTGGCTGCTGTGATAGCCCGACGGTATTTCTGGATTGGCACGTGGCAAACCTATTGCCACGTGCCAACCCTTTAGTAAAAGAGCCCCTCAATGCCCTCAAACAACCCTCAGCCTTTGAATCATGGGGTTGCCGACCTCTGGAGGGCACCACAAGCCATGCTTAACTGCAGCTCACAGTTCCAGCCGCAGCCCCAGTCCCTACCTGCCCGCCCTCAGCTCCTGCGACAGGCCCCTTTTTGTTCCTGCTGCCCTGCGTTTTAAATCTCTTTTACCTCCAAGCAGTAGTGTCAGTGAAAGAAGCAGGCTGCCTCGGGCCTTCCCTCACTGTGTTCCGCCCTCCCTCGCTCCTCTAATGTAATTTCCTGTTTCAGCGAGGGCAGGACACAAAGAAAGCCCAAGGCAGCCTGTTTCTTTTACTGACACTGCCGCTTTGAGGTAAAAAGAGATTTAAACACAGAGCGACAGGAACAAAAAGGAGATGTTATGGGAGCTGAGGGCGGAAAGGTGGGGATTGGGGGTTGTGGCTGGAGCTGGAACTAGAAGCAGCAGCTGAGAAGTGGGCTAAGGTTGGAACTCGGGGGCTGAAAAGGGGGGCAGCTGGGGGGGCTGGAACTGGAACAAGCAGCAGCAGCTGAGAAGTGGGCTAAGGTTGAAATTCGGGGGGCTGAAAAGGAGGGGCAGGTGGGAGAAAGGGGATGGGGCTGAAAATGACAGGTGAGAGAAGGGGACTGGGGCTGGAACTGGGGCAGAAAAGAGGGGCAGGTGGGAGAAAGGCAAGGAGATTGGATATAACAGGAGATGAAGTGAGCCTATCCAGTCCATTGTAAGAGCTGAAGCCAGTAGGTGGAGCTTGCCACGGTTTTAGTACACCCAAAACACAATAGCAAAAGATTATTAGAAATAAGGGACTACCTATGCCTGGTCTGTCTGTAACAAGTCTAAAACTGTTTCAGTTGGATAGGCTGTGCCTTAAAATGTGGAGAAGAAAAGATTTTTTAAACTTATTAGACAGCTTTTTAATTTATTTGAAAGCTTCCCATTTGTAGATAAAAATATCATGAAGCAACATTTGAATATCACTAAAACAGCTTCAAAAATTATTGTAGCTGGTATTAACACAATTGTAAACTCTGTATTTTGTATTCATTTTTCGACAGTGTTCTATACAATACAGATGGCCAAATTTCAGTAAGGATATCCTGTTTCCTGATGGGTACATCTTAACTGTTGTTGTAATCTGCCTTGGGAAGCCTAGTGTTATATAGATGATGGAATATATTGAAATTAATTGGAAATAGAATTAAACTCTCCTTTCACTGGGGCATATGGAATCACATCTTCACCTGTTTTGTAGAAGTTTACCTTTTAAATACATAAATGGGTTATTCTGGTTTGAACATGTTTCAGGGGCAAGTGGTTTTACAAGTCAAAATAAAAATAAATATTTTGTTTCATGCAGATTTCTTTTGTTTAAACATAACTAAATGGGCTATAAGCCCCTAATGCAGTCCATTGGTTTTCTTATATTTTGTTCTTGTGATGACTTACACTGTGCCAAAACTGAAAACTCTTATCTCTATCTGGTTGATGAGAAAAGGAGCTCAACTTGAACACTATCCACACTAAAAGGTTGTTTTGTGGCTGTACATTAGGAATTGTGATATTGAATAAATAAGTATATGTTTGTGTCCCTAATCATGCATCCAAAGTGTATATAATCCTTTCAAGAAATCCAGTTAATCGTTTAACTTATTAGTAGAACATAACCACAGAGGCATGTTATGGTCGTATTTTCATTTTGGTAATACTGGGGCCCAGCTAAGGAACAGATTATTATGAGTTAGTCTTCACTGGACCAAACTTGCTTTCCTTGTGCCATCACCATCCAGCCGGATAGGCAGTGCCTTAAAAGGTGGAGGATAAAGGATTTAAAAAAATTATATCCCACATTATCCCAAGCAAAGTCGGGTTCAATGTGGCTCACATTTGAAAATACAGTGAGACAGAATAATAAAATTCAATTAATCATGGGAGCAAGTAGATGGATATGTGTAAAACATTTAACAAAGTTGAGATTAGCATATATACCCAATTGGGCATTTAAAAGTCTGGCCTTTAATTATGCCACATGTTCAGAAATCATAGCCATAAGTATAGGCAGTTATTCAAAGATATTCCATGCACACACCAGAACAGGCATTCCATCACATTGCAAAAGTAAACAACAACTTCTACAGAGTACATCCAAAATTTAATTTTTATTTTCTCATTTCATCTTCCAAAATTCCAGACTGCAGATGTACAGATCAGCAGGATCCAAAGCACTCCAAAACAAGTAAAGTCAGAAACAACCCTTAGGGTTCACCTTTGGGTTTAAAAAGCAAAACCACGTGCATGTAAGATCTGGATAAACAAATTAAAACAATCAAATTTTAAAGCAGATGTCCATAATATATAATATGTGGTAGCAATAGCGAAGCAATGATGGAATATTCACATAGTAGGCAGCCTGAGCCAACAGATTTGTTTTCCACTGAACATAATTAACTTTGTATGAACTTGGTGGCTAATTGTGTGCTGAACTGGACAATGTTGGCACATTTAGGGCCCTGTTTACAAAGGTGCATCAGTGTTTATAGTGTGCCTACACTTAATGCATGTGCTAACCATGTAGGCACCTAAAGGGATATTGTAGGCACATACATGATTAACGCACGTACATGGTTAATGCGTGTTATAAATGTTAACACACCTATAATGCTGCTTAGTAAACATAGCCCTTAGACTGACACTGGACAGAACTGCATGAAGGAAGCCCTTTCCTCATTATTCAATACCTCTCTGTGAAATAGTAATAATGAAACAAGACAAGTGCATTTTTATAATATACCACTGCAATCCACAAAACAAAAGGAGCAAGTTCCTACATGTCATCTTTTTCTTTTGATGTAGGCACAGGAAAAAAAAAGCTTTTAAATGCTCCCAGGTTTCAACCTAATTCATGTTTAATGTGGGATATAAATGTAATAAACAAGCAAATAAATAAATAAATAGATGGAAACTCAAATGTTGAGCACCTGATTCTTATAACATGATGTCTGTTTTAGTGGCCCTTTACCAGGAGAAAAAAAAATCTTTGCACGAACATAACAGTGCTAGCATGTCTCTATAACCAGCCCCTCCAACTGAAAAGTTATTCCATTGTTATACATTCACATGCTGCACAAGCCAGCATGTTTGAAAATATAAGTGAAATTAAATAAAAATGCTACCAACAATAAATAATGACAATGTGGATGCAGCCGCTCATAGATTTGATTGCTTTGTTTTGTGTGTATGCAGAATGACAGCTGCGCGGGGAAGGGGTAACACAGACTAACCTAAGTGGCTTCAATGATTTGACGTCACTTCATTGCCTGTTTTATCTAACCTCCTTGGAGAAAGGGGCTGGGGCTGGAACTGGGGCTGAAAAGGGGGAGCAGGTGAGAGAAGGGTGCTGGGGCTGAAAAGAGGGGGGCAGGTATCTGGTAGTGGAGGAGTTTGTGCTGCTCTCACTGAGGGGAGGGGAGGAGAAAGGAGAGAGAGAGAGGAAATGCTGGATGGGTAGGGGGAACAGACTAATAGGCTGCAGGGGGCACCAGAAACCCTAGCACCGGCCCTGGTGTGTGGATATTTTTCAGAGTTTTGCCCAAGCCCATGACAGCTCTCCAATGCTCCACCTTTCCAGTACAGAGGCTGTGGTAGAATTCAGCCCATGGGAAGGCTCTAGTAGTAACAGGAATGGAGGGGCTGAACTGCAGGGGCTGTGGGGAAGCTGAGCTCTGCACAGAGTATTTGGAGAGAATTAGTGAGTGTTCTTGGGGAGTTTGCTTCAAAGGAGGGGAAAATGTGAAGGCTCTGCTGTCTGCCGAGGAAAAGAACAGGTGGCAAATGCCAGAATTTTACATGATGGTGGGCAGGTCTGGTTGAAGGTGGTGGGCACTGCCTGAATAAGAACATGAGCAGCGGGACAACACTAGAAAAGAGAGCTAGAAAGTACATGAAACGTACTTGTGGATGTTTTTGTGTATCTGGTGAGGATAGTCTCATAGAAATGAAGTTTCCCTTTGAAAAGCTACGCTGGAATGGGAAAGTTCACTGGTGGCCCTACTGTATATGCCACCACCATGTATGTGTGAACTGCAACCTCAACCATCAGATGTTCGCTCCTGCTTACTAATTACCACAAGTCCCTGAAGCAGAGAACGAAACGTTGGCCACCGTCGGACTATTGTGGCGGTTAGATTTCTAAGCTAAGTACTGCTATTTTTGAGAGTGATTTGCAGTGAGTATTTTGATGTTTTTTGCATTAATAAATTATACTAAGAGATTTTTTGTGCCTCTGATAGACACTGTGACTCCTAATCGCTATGTTAATATGAACTAGCAGGGGCTGAGTGAAGCTTTTTCCTCTTTGTTATTGCATTCAATTGTGCATTGATGTACTGCAGTTTTTATTTGGTGAGAGATATTGTCTAGTTTGTGGAATTGACAAGTATTCCACCACCTTCCTTATTGTTATAACTAGTGGAAACTATTGCATCTTAAAATCATCCCATACGGCCACACCCAAGTCCCACTCCTCTTTCATGCCCAAAAGGAAACGGAAAGGGGATGGGACTTGACATACTGCCTTTCTGTGGTTATAATCAAAGCAGTTTACATATTATATACAGGTACTTCTTTTGTACCTGGGGCAATGGAGGGTTAAGTGACTTGTCCAGAGTCACAAGGAACTGCAGTAGGAATCAAATCCAGTTCCCCGGGATCAAAATCCACTGCACTAAACATGGGGAATAAATGTTCATTTGTAGGACTCCCCAAGTCCTACCCAAAACATATCTAGACCATGTCCCTTTCCATTTACATGTTTTCAGGTATTAGATGTGCATATTCCAGCTTTGTAAAATCAGAATTTAAGACATTTATGCAGGAGAAAAGTGCTGGTTTATGCATGTCTAAAATGTGAATGGCACTTCTAAAATAAGCACCTTAGTCTTTAAGATCTTAAATGCCTTGGTACCAGAATATATGTTACATTCATTGAATTTTTTTTTTTTTGGGGGGGGGGAGGGATCACGAAAGACTTACATCTGAGTGGTCATTACTCTTTAGCATGTCCATCTGTTAAAAGTGTAGCACATACTTCTTACTTACTATAGTATCATATTGTAATTTCTTCTATTTTATATTATACATTCATTTTCAAAGCACTTAAAGGGGTCCTTTTACTGAAGTGCTCTGAAAAATGGCCTGCGCTAATGTAGACGTGTGTATTGGACACGCGCAGGTCCATTTTTCAGCGCACCTGCAAAATAAAAATTGACTCGTCCATTTTGGGCCTGAGACCTTACCGCCACCCACTGACTTAGTAGTAAAGTCTCAAGTGTTAACTGGGTGGTAATGGTCTACGCACATACAATGCAGATTACTGCCCAGTTAGCACCACACGCTGGAACTTTTCCGGCGCGCCTAGCGGACGCACGTAAAAAATGAAATTACTACCCGGGCTATGCGGTAGCCAGGTGGTAGTTCAAAACTGATGTGCATAGGAATGCGTGTACGTGCCTACGCGGCTTAGTAAAAGGACCCCTTAGACTTCCAAGTTCCATAGGTTACTACGGAACTTTGTAAGTCTAGTGCTTGGAAAATTCGTCTGAGTATACTGCTCAGAAAGTTTGCTAACAGGCAGGTATAGCAAGCATTAAATAAACTTGACATGAAACTTGAAACTTGAAACTTAAAAGAATGTTTGTTAAGCCTTTGTTCTTATTAAGCAGCACTAGAATGGAATAATCTTCCCATTGAAATAGTTGAAGAAAGGAAAAGAAGCAGCTCATATTTTTCAAAACTACTAAAACTATTTTGTTTAAGAAAGTTTTGGAAGTGATTGCTTATTAACTTTCTTTTGGCTTCTTATTGTGTCTTAATCTTGTTTTTATTGTTTTCTTTAATCATTTATATTTTAATTTAGACCTATTTGTAATTTCTTTATTTTGTAATTGTGTTTGGGATTTTAGTGCATCCTCTACTAATATGTTAAATGTGATTATATTATAATTGTTGTATATGCCTGTAATCTGCTCTGGACCTACCATGATAAAGTGGAATATGAAAATATGAATTAAAATTAAATTAGAATGTTACGCTGATAAATTTCCCTTAGCTATCCAAAAAGCTTTTATCTTAATATGTTTGTTAATTTTTAGGAAGTTATCATCTTTACCTCACAACTAATTTGGTAGGTTTTATCTTAATTGTCTGAATCTAAGAGAAGAAAAAAGACAGTCACCAAAATGAATCAGAGACCAGGTGGACCGTGCTCATGTCTTAAAAGGATTGGAAATCATGTGACGTATTACTGGCATGCAGCAGTTCAGATATGCTCTTATTATTACCTGCTAGATTGCCTCAAATATACATAAGTACATAAGCACTGCCATGCTGGGACAGACCAAGGGTCCATCAAGCCCAGCACCCTGTCACCGACAGCGACCAAAAGAACAAGCAATTGGTCCCGCCCATCCTAGAAATACTGTATTATTCCCTCGTCCATTCAATAACATTCTACGGCTTTTTCCTCCAGAAAGCCATCCAACCCTTTTTTGAAGTCCACTGTTAACCGCCTTAACCACCTTTTCCGGCAGCGGACATGGTGGTCAGATTAATGGTTGGTTCTGAAGATTTACTGATGAGTTAGTGGTCATCCAATATTGTTCATCATAGCTTTGTCCTCTACCTTTTCTTACTCTCCTTTTGACACTGCTATTTACATTTTTATCCTTTTATATATTCCCTCTCTGCAAGAGTCATCTTTTCCTGTCTCTCCTTATTTACCTGTTGTTTCTGTCACCCCACCTCCCTGCCTTTCTATTGGGTGTGATTGTCCCCTCTCTGATTCTGTGCTCCTGGATGTGCCTCTAGCAGCGGCTGTATTGCTTGTAGTGGGTTGGATCCTGCAGATGATGAATAAGCTTTCTATACTAGGTGTTTCTGCACTAAAAGGGCAATTCTATAAATATGCCCCTGCTTACATAAATGCAGGGGAAAATAGCACTTATACACGTGAGCCCCCTAAGCATTACTCTATAAAGGCACACATAAGTGAGGGCATAGGATGAAGTTAAGAGAAAATACATGTAGGAGGAATCTAAGAAAAAACTCTTTCACGGAAAGGGTGGTGGATGCGTGGCATGGCCTCTCAGCAGAAGTCGTGGAGATGAAGCCTGTGTCAGAATTTAAGGAAGGTTAGGACAGGCACATGGAATCCCTTAGGAAAAGGAGGGGTTAGTGAGTACTGAGGAAGGGCAGACTGGATGGACCATTTGACCCTTATCTGCCATCATGTTTCTATGTTTCTAGCACATAACTGCAAGGGGTCACACATATGGAAGGAGAATGGGCGGGACCTGGGTATGTCTCCCACTTATGTGTGTAATCTACAGAATATTGTAAGTTATGTGCACCCTTGTCACATTTACATGTCTGCATTTACACTAGGGGACCAGGAAAGAGGGTGACAACTATGAGCAAGGAGGCAGGAAGGAGGGAAGCGCTCATCTAGGTGGTCCATGATCCTCACTGACAGCCATTTTGTACTGCTTGGAAAGGCCTGCATGTCATCCTTCTGCCTGTCTCATCCTCCCATAGCAGGACATTTTGTCTGACTATTGGAATTTCTTCTTCTGCCTCTACCAGGGTCTCTCTCAACTAAGAAAATACCTACAATCTTTTTGATTTGCATGCCAAAAAACTGAGATCATTAAAGATCATCTAATTAACAAGGTAGCAAAGAACAAAAGAAAACTAAATGTAAACTGTGGAATAACATTTCCATATCCCTTGTTTAGTCAACAAACACAATCGAGGGTTAACCAAAATGAAAGTGAGAAGAACCAATAATACAAAAGATATAAAACCATATGTTACCTAAAAGAGAAAGGGGCCCTATTATATTACTAACAATTTCTCAACACTGATCTTCCCATCATCATAATGGCCTATGTGGAGATTCACTGAGGGGCCAATATTCAACCGGTGGCGGTCTGCATTTGTTTAAATGCTGCTGACCACTGATAGCTAAATGAGACCCAGATATTCTGTGCCAGGCCCAATACAGGAAGCAGCATTGAATTTCCAGGTATTTGGCAGCACCCAAAAGCTATCTGGCTATGATCCGTATTCAGTGCTGTACTCACATAATGAATCAGACATAGGAATGCCTTTTGTCTGCCCATATCATTGGGCACTGGCATTGAATATTCATGGTACCTGAAATACTCCCAGTGCCACTTCAACTCCACCCACAGACCACCCCAGCACTAACCAGAGAGTGGCATGGCAGTCAGAACAGATATTCAGTAGCACTGTCTAGTACACTGGTGTTGAATATCTGGTTGTGGGCCTGGTTAAATCATTTTGAATATCAGCCCATTAGATTTTTTTTAGAATTTAAAAGGAATGCCCACTTGCTCTTGTCTCTAGTGCTGCCATATTCAAAAATGGCAGCGCCTGTTCCTATGCAGTGCATCTTGGGATTCAATGGGCTGGGTCAGTCTGCCATAGAAGGGAATGTTATCATCCAAAGTAAACAAACATTTATAGGAAAATAAATAGATAATTTGTCACCATGACACTTCCTTCTTGGAGTGTCTCCATAAATGTCTGAGACATCTAAAACCCTGACCTTTTGACCATGGAATTGTAATTGATGCATATAGAAAAACAGAAGCAGTACATGGCTGCAATCCTGGGATAGGATGCGATATGTTGTGGATTAGGAACTAATTAATGGAAAAAAAAGGGTAGGGTTAAAAGGCCATTTTTCTCAGTGGAGTGCCACAGGGATCTATACTGGGACCAGTGCCATTTAACATATTTATAAATAATCTGGAGATCAAAGAAGTGAGGTAATTAAATTTGCAGATGACACAAAACTATTCAAAGCTGTTAAAACACATGCGGACTGTGAAAAATTGCAGGAAGACTGGGCATCCAAATGGTAGATAAAATTAAATGTGGAGAAATGCAAAATGATGCACATTGGGAAGAATAATCCAAATCATAAGGGGACTTTTACAAAGGCACGGTAGCATTTTTATCTTGTACATCTACTACTATTACTCAGGGGCATATCTGCGTGGGGCCACAGGGGCCTGGGCCCCCGCAGATTTTGCCCTGGACCCCCCTACCACCGTCAACCCTCCCCCACCTACCGCCGTCACCTACCCCCGCCGAGGTCCGCTTCCTGCTGCCGGTGCCTTTAAAAATATTACTTCAGCTGGCGGGGGACCCCAACCCCCGCCAGCCCAGCCGAGGTCTTGTTTTAAGTTCTTCTTCCTCGTGCTGTTGAAAGCTGCATCCCTTCCAGTTTCGGACGGAGTCTGATGTCGCAGCACGTTGACGTCCTGCACGTACAACATGCTGCGATGTCAGACTCCGTCCGAAACTGGAAGGGATGCAGCTTTCAACAGCATGAGGAAGAAGAGCTTAAAACAAGACCTCGGCTGGGCTGGCGGGGGTTGGGGTCCCCCGCCAGCTGAAGTAATATTTTTAAAGGCACCGGCAGCAGGAAGCGGACCTCGGCGGGGGTAGGTGACGGCGGTAGGCGAGGGAGGGTTGACGGCGGTAGGGAGGGGAGGGTTGAATGCGGTGGGGGGGAGGATTGACGGCTGTAGGGGGCGGCGGCCGGGGGGGCTATAATGTGCCCCCTCACTCTAGCCCCTGCCCCCTACCACCGAACCTCAGATACGCCCCTGCTATTACTACTACTAATCATTTCTATAGCGCTACTAGACATAAGCAGCGCTGTACATGTCATCTCTAGCGTTTAGTGCACACTTATTTTTAGCATGCGTTAAAAACACTAGCGCATCTTTGTAAAAGAGGCCCATAGTTACTTGATGCTAGGGTCTATCTTAGGAGTTGGCACTCAAGGAAAAGATCTAGGTGTCATCATAGATAACACGCTGAAATCTGCAGAATGTGCAGTGGTGGCCAAAAAAGCAAACAGAATTGTAATCATTATTAGGAAAGGGGTGATAAATAAGACCAAGAATATTATAATGCTTCTGTATCACTCCATGGTGAGACCTCACCTTGAGTATTATGTGCAATTCTGGTCATCGTACCTCAAAAAAGATGTAGCAGAATTGGAAAAGGTTCAAAGAAAGGTGGCCAAAATGATAAAGGAGAAGGAACTCCTCTTATACTAAGAAAGTGGAGGAGTGGCCTACTGGTTAGTGTGGTGGACTTTGGTCCTGGGGAACTGGGTTCGATTCCCACTGCAGGCACAGGCAGCTCCTTGTGACTCTGGGTAAGTCACTTAACCCTCCATTGCCCCAGGTACAAATAAGTACCTAAGCCACATTGAGCCTGCCATGAGTGGGAAGTGTGGGGTACAAATAAAACAAAGACTAAAGAGTTAGGATTCTTCAGCTTGCAAAAGAGATGTCTGAGGTGGGATATGATTGAGGTCTACAAAATCCTGAGTGGTGTAGAACAGGTAAAAGTGCATTGATTTATTTTTTTTTACTCTTTCAAAAAGTACAAAGTCTAGGAGACACTCAATGAAGTTACATGGTAACAAATGTATTAAAACAAATAGGAGGAAATATTTTTTCACTCAGCAAATAGTTAAGCTCTGAAACTCGCTGCTGGAGGATGTGGTTGCAGCGGGTAGCATATCTGGGTTTAAAAAAGATTTAGCTAAATTCCTGGAGGAATAGTCCGCTATTGAGATGAACATGGGGGAAGCCACTGCTTGCCCTGGGATTGGTAGCATAGAACCTTGCTACTATTTGGGATTTTGCCAGGTATTTGTAGCATCTTAATCACTCATTTTTCAGAACTGAAGGACAATCATGTGTGGCTACAAACATTATTTTTTGAACATCCTGTTGGCAATTACAGCATGTGTACAAAGTACTGACATGTTTGTGCCTGTATAGAAATAGGTTCAAAGTATGCCCTGGAAAGTTTATAAGAACATAATAATAGCCATACTGGGTCAGCCAATGGTCCATCTAGCCCAGAATCCTGCTTCCAGCAGTGGTCAATTCAAGTCACAAGTACCTGGCAGAAACCCACTTAGTAGCACCATTCCATGTTACCAATCGTAGGGCAAGCAGTGGCATCCCCCATGCCCATCTCAATAACAGACAATGTACTTTTATTTATTTATTTATTTATTTATTTATTTATCTCTTCTTGTATCCCACTATTATGCAAAAACAAGTTTTGGTTCAAAGTGGCTTACAGTTAACAGTTAAATGAGATTGTAATGATGTATTACAGATACAGCATAGTGTTCAGGGCTTTTTTTGTGGGGGTACTTGGGGGTACTGAGTACTGGCACCCCTTCCATTGTCTGCTAAAATTGACCCAAGGACCCCAAGTTTTAATGAAAGAGCTCAGGCTCTACACACCAATTCTGCCTTGTCATAGGTTTTCTGACTGGTTGCAGGGGGCCTGGCTATTATGGGGTGGATCCCTCAGTGATCACCCCACCCTTGAAGAGTGGCATAGCATTTGAGTACCGGCACCTTTTTTGCTAGAAAAGATGCACTGATAGTGTTACAGATACATCAGTGGTGTGTGTTCTTAGCCATAGAATTTCCTGAATAAGTAGGTCTTTAGGTCTTTCCGGAACTGGAGACAGCATGCAATGCTTCTTGAGGCCTTAGGTATCGAATTCCACCATTCAGAACCTAGATAACTAAATCTAGCCGCATAGATGGATTGTAAATTGTGGTTTTGCAGTTGGGTAGGCGAAGCAGTAAATAACTTCTGGTTTCTGGGCTTGTGTTTCTTGGGGATAGTTTGATCAAGTTCAGCATGTCAGGTGATATGCCAAACATAATTTTGAAGATGAGAGTGCTGGTTTTGGAAAATAGTCTGGCTTTGATTGGTAGTCAGTGTAGCATTTCTAGTAGTGGGTTGCTCTTTCATATTTAGATTTTTTGAGTATCAGTCTTATTGCAGTGTTATGAACAGTTTGCAATGATTTTAGTGTGTTTTCTTTGCACCCTACATATGTTGCATTACAGTAGTCTAGCTGGGATAAGTGATTGATATTTTGATGCAACTGCTGATGTTTGGTTTTCGAGGGTTAGGTGTTTGTCAAGGATGATTCCTAGTATTTTTAGTTGGGTTTTGATTTGGTACATCTGTTGCTTGATGGTGAAATTTTGGTTTGATATGGGATTGTGCTGGCTAGATAGGACCAGGAATTTGGTTTTATCTGTGTTTAGCTTGAGCTTGAAGATTGTGGCCCATTGTTCCATAAGGTCCAGACCTTTTTTAACTTCATCCAGGATCTCTGTTATGTTATTGTGAAAGGTATATAGATAGTGACATCATCTACATATATAAATGGGTTGCAACCATCTGTTCCAGTTGTTTTCCGAGTGGAGCCATCAGATGTTGAATAGTATGGGTGATATTGGGGAGCCTTGTGGCACCCTGCACTCAGAGATGCAGGAGGCTGATAGTTGTTTGGACGGCTTTACAATGTATGATCTGGTTCTTAGAAAATTGCTGAACCAGGCTGCTACTGCAACGAAGATTCCTATGTGGTCGAGCAGGGTTAGCAGTGTTGTATGGTCTACTAGGTCAAACACACTTGACATGTCAAACTGTAGTAGTAGGATTTTCCGACCCTGACATATCATTTTTTCTGAATTTTGTTATCAGTGTAGTTATGACTGTTTTGGTGGTGTTTAATGGTCTGAAGCCGTGGCGTCGCGAGGGCAGCTGACACCTGGGGCGGGTCGCCGCTGCACACCCCCCCCCCCCGAGTGCAGCGTGGTGCACCCTCCCCCCTCCGGAGCGCAACCCCCCCCCCCCCCGAGAAGAACATACCTGGAAGGCGGTGGGGGGCGGGCGGGAGAGCCAATCCGCCGAGTGCACGCCGCTGGGGGGTGTCGGCGCCTCGCTGGTTCCCTGCTCTCTCTGCCCCAGAACAGGAAGTAACCTGTTCCGGGGCAGAGAGAGAGCAAGGAACCAGCGAGGCGCCGACACCCCCCAGCGGCGTACACACCGGGGCGGACCGCCCCACCGCCCCCCCCCTCTTTCTACGCCACTGGTCTGAAGTCTGATTGAGAGTTGTGCAAGACTGAGAATTGTGTCAAGTATTTCATTAGTTGTTGCATTACTAGGCCCTTCATTGTTTTGGTCAGTAGCGGTATTGAGGCTACTGGTCTGTAATTTGTGATTTCGCTAATCTTACTGGTGGCGTTTTTAGGTATTGGGGTGATTTCAATGCTGTCTTTATCAGAAGAGAAAAGACCACTCAAGAACATGTAGGCTTTGTGTTCAGTGACGCATTCAATGAACCAGTCTGGTGGGACTTTCATCATGTATTTGGGTAGACAGTTTGCGTATGCGTATTTTGTCAATAGTGCTTTGACTGAGCTGGTTGTGGGCATTTTGAAGGAGAACTAGGTTCTCTCTGCCATGATATGATCGTTGTTGGGTTCGCATTCTTGCAAGAAATCTGTGAGGGATGTTTGTGTTGTAGGAAGGTTTAATCTTATTTTTATTATTTTTTGTTGAAAGTAATATGCAAGCTCATCAGCTGTTGGACATTAGTAGTGCTTGGGTGTTCAGTAAGCTGTTCATGAGTTTATATATTCTTTTCGTTTTACATTTTTCATTTTTTTTTGTTTACTTTTTATTTTTTATTTTTTTCATTTACTTTTCCTCCAGGAACGTATCCAAACCTTCTTTAAACTCAGATATATTAACTGCCATTACCACATCCTCTGGCAACAAGTTCCAGAGCTTAACTATTCTTTGAGTGAAAAAATATTTCCTCCTATTTGCTTTAAAAGTATTTCTATGCAATTTCATTGAGGTGTCCTTTTATGAAGTTGCAGCAAAAGAGGGCCTGCGTTGGCATCAGTGTGTGTTATTTATGTGCCCCAAGGCCCCCTTTTACCGCAGCAGGGAAAAGGTAGGTCTTTGTTTTCTTTTTCAAGAAATGGTCATGCGGCAAGTGAAGCACTTGCTGCATGGCCATTTAGGGGGGGGAGCACTTGCTGCCACCCATTGAGGTGGTGGTATGGGCTCCCACGCTAAACCAGCAGTAAACAAGAAGTGTACAACACTGCCCGATTACCACCGGGTACACACCGGCGCTACAAAAATTGAAATATTTTTCCAGCACTGGAAATGGTGTGTGCTGGGGGAGAGAACTACTGCGGGGCTGCTGTAGTAGTCCAGCGGTACTTCCCTTTTAGCGAGAAGTAAGCTCGCATTGGGTTTACCGCCGCTTCATAAAGGGTCCCTGAGTGTCCCCTGGTCTTTGTACTTTTTGAATGAGTGAAAAACCGATTCACCTCCACCTGCTCCACACCATTCAGGATTTTGTAGACCTCAATCATATCCCCCCTCAGCCGTCTCTTTTCCAAGCCGAAGAGCACTAACCTCTTTTGCCTTAACTCATATGGGAACAGTTCCATCCCCTCTATTATTTTGGCCACTCTTCTTTGATCCTTTTCTAATTCCGCTATATATTTTTTGAGATACAGCGACCAGAAGTGAACACAATACTAAAGAAGTGGTCGCATCATGGAATGATACAGAGGCAATATAATATTTTTCATCTTAGTTTGCATCCCTCTCTTAATAAATCCTAGCATCCTGTTTGATTTTTGACTGCCTCCGCACAGTAGGCAGAAGATTTCAGCGTATTGTCTACAATGACACCTAGGTCTTTTTCTTGAATACTGACTTCTAAAGTTGACCCTAGCATCGGATAACTATGATTCGGATTATTCTTCCCAACGTGCATGACTTTGCATTGGGTGGTGGAGGCGTGGAATGGCCTCCCGGTGGAGGTGGTGGAGTCGAGGACTGTTCCAGAGTTTTAAAAGGCATGGGATAAGCATGTGGGATCGCTTAGGAACAGGAAGAATTAGGGGTTACAGAGGATGGGCAGACTGGATGGGTCATATGGCCTTTATCTGCCGTCATGTTTCTATGTTTCTACAATAAATCTCATCTGCTATTTGGATGCCCAGTCTTCCAGTTTCCTAAGGTCTTCCTGCAATTTTTCACACTCTGCATGCGTTTTGACAACTTTGAATATTTCCGTGTCATCTGCAAATTTTATCACCTCACTCATCATTCCGATTTCCAGATCATTTATAAATATGTTAAATAGCTCCAGTCCCAGTACAGATCCTTGCAGCACTTCACTATTCACCCTCCTCCATTGAGAAAAATAGCCATTTAACCCTACCCTCTGTTTTCTGTCCAATAACCAGTGCTTTTTTTGTGCCGGTCCGCAACGGTACGGCGTACCGGCACCTTTTTTTGCCCGCCCCGCCCCCCCCTCCGTGAAACTCCGGGCAAGTCCTGCACTTAGTTTTTTTTTTTAAAGACTCAGAAAGTGCGAACGATGCAGCCGGCAGCGATTGAAAGAGGCTGTCTGGGCTGGCGTCTGCGTCGGAGCTTCCCTCACCCTCTGCGAGTCCCGTGAAACAGGAAGTTGTAACACGAAGGCGGGACTCGCAGAGGGTGAGGGAAGCTCTGACGCAGACGCCAGCCCAGACAGCCTCTTTCAATCGCTGCCGGCTGCATCGTTCGCACGTTCTGAGTCTTAAAAAAAAAAAAACTAAGTGCAGGACTCACCCGGAGTGTAGCGGGGGGGGGGGGGGGAGGATTGGGGAGAGAAAGAGGGAAACCAACAGAGGGAAGGATTGGGGAGAGAGGGAAACCAGCAGAGGGAAGGATTGGGGAGAGAGGGAAAGAGAGAAACCAACAGAGGGAAGGATTGGGGAGAGAGGGAAACCAGCAGAGGGAAGGATTGGGGAGAGAGGGAAAGAGAGAAACCAACAGAGGGAAGGATTGGGGAGAGAGGGAAACCAACAGAGGGAAGGATTGGGGAGAGAGGGAAAGAGGGAAACCAACAGAGGGAAGGATTGGGGAGAGAGGGAAAGAGGGAAACCAACAGAGGGAAGGATTGGAGGGAGAGAAAGAGGGAATCCAACAGAGGGAAGGATTGGGGAGAGAGAGAGAGAGGGAAACCAACAGAGGGAAGGATTGGGGAGAGAGAGAGAGGGAAAACAACAGAGGGAAGGATTGGGGAGAGAGAGAGAGAAAGAGGGAAACCAACACAGGGAAGGATTGGGGGGGGGGGAGAGAGAAAGAGGGAAACCAACAGAGGGAAGGATTGGGGAGAGAGGGAAAGAGGGAAACCAACAGAGGGAAGGATTGGGGAGAGAGGGAAACCAACAGAGGGAAGGATTGGGGAGAGAGAGGGAACCAACAGAGGGAAGGATGGGGAGAGAGAGGGAAAAACAGATGGAAGGATTGGGGAGAGAGGGGAAAAACAGATGGAAGGATTGGGGAGAGGGGAAAAACGGAAGGATGGGGAGAGAGAGGGAAAACAGATGGATGGGGAGAGAGAGAGGGAAAAACAGATGGAAGGATGGGGAGAGAGAGGGGGAAAAACAGATGGAAGGATGGGGAGAGAGAGAGGGAAAACGGAAGGATGGGGAGAGAGAGGGAAAACACAGATGGAAGGATTGGGGAGAGAGGGAAAATCAGATGGAAGGATGGGGAGAGAGAGGGAAAACAGATGGAAGGATGGGGAGAGAGAGGGGGGAAAAACAGATGGAAGGATGGGGAGAGAGAGGGAAGACAGATGGAAGGATGGGGAGAGAGAGGGGGAAAAACATGGAAGGATGGGGAGAGAGAGGGGGGAAAACAGATGGAAGGATGGGGAGAGAGAGAGGGAAAACGGAAGGATGGGGGAGAGAAAGAGGGAAGACGCTGGATGGAAGAATGCAGAAAGAAATAGGGGAGACACTGGAAGGATGGGGAGAGAAAGCAGAGCTGCTGGATGGAAAAGGGGAATAGAGAAAGACTGGAGAATAAGAGGAAGGGGCATGGGGAGAACAAGGGTGAGGAAAAGATGAAAAGCCACAGGTAGATGAAGGAAATTAAAGAATGGATAGTAAGAATGAATTAAATCTGGACAGAGAGAGAGCCTGAAAAATATTGAAGAAAGCAAAGAAAAAGGAGACAAAAATGACAAATGGCACAGAAGAGTTAAGCAAAAACAAAGGAAAGCAGAATCACAGACTGGGACCAATATGGAAAGAAAAACAGTCACCAGACAACAAAGGTAGAAAAAAATCATTTTATTTTCATTTTAGTGTTTGTAATATGTCCAATTTGAGAATTTACATTGGCTGTCTTATTTTGCACTGGGTATACTGGAGCTGTAAGAGCTTACAGAGATTATTTATCATGAAAAAAAAATCACGTTATTTTTTTCTCCTATAGTACTATAATATTTTCAATGATGTCTGTTTATATGCGCCATGGCTGGTATAGGGTGTGTGGTTAATGTGGGTGTGGCTATCATAGGGGTGGAGTCATATGTGGTGACCCCGCCCATAATGAGTACCGGCACCTTTTTTTCTACAAAAAAAGCACTGCCAATAACCAATTCTTAATCCACAGGAAATTGCCTCCTATCCCATGACTCCTTAATTTTCTCAAGAGTCTCTCATGAGGTACTTTGTCACAGGTATGTGCAGAGATTTAAAAATGTGATCTCCATGTGTATTTGGCCCCACCCACACACACACATGTCCTGGGCCTGTCTTCTTTCCATTTTCTGTGCAGGTACAAATGTGCAAACTGTGAACAGTGTCTATTCTTTTACCCACAGACTGGGGTGGGCAGTAATCAGGCTGCATTTTTACATGGGCAAACATGTCTAACTATTGTTTCTGGGAAACAGTCTTAGTCTTGTTAGTTCCAATCGCTTTCTTCAAACTATAAAAGGCTTTCGGCCTTTCTTCTGGAGACAACATATTGCATAAAGGGCATCATCTAGATTTATTTAAAAAAAAAAAAGAATTTTCTTCTGAACTTTCCCCAATTTAGGAGCCCTTTTACAAAGTTGCAGGAGGGCTAACGCGCGGGGAGTGCATGCCAAGTCGGCACTGCTGCCAGGGTAGCGCATGCGCCCGGTGGTAATTCCGAGTTTGTTGTGTGCCGAATCTCGCGGTAGAAAATATTTTTCTATTTTCTACTATGAGGGGTGTTCCCGGCGGTAAAAGGCAGTGCAACCACGTTGGCATGCGCTGCATGGTTACCGCACAGGTAGTGCGTGAGCCCTTACCGCTAGATCAATGGCTGGCGGTAAGGGCTCAGACCATAAATAGACATGTGCTAATTTTCATTTTTGTGCACGCCCATTTCCTGGCCTATGAAAAAAAGGCCTTTTTCCCAGCCACAGTAAAAAGTGGCCCAGCACACGCTAAAAAGATGTGCCCACACTACTGTACAGGGGCGTATCTGTAATGGGGCCACAGGGGCCAGGGCCCCCGTAGATTTGGCCCTGGACCCCCCTACCGCCGGCCCTTGCAACCCCCCCTCCCACCGCCAACCTGCCGTCGCCTACCTTTGCTGGCAGGGGACCCCAACCCCCGCCAGCCGAAGCCGTCGTCCTTCGTTCGTTTGTTTTCTTCTTTCTGAGTCTGACTTGTCTCTGACATCCTGCACGTACACAACGTGCAGGACGTGTGCAGGACGTCAGAGTCAGACTCAGAAAGAAGAAAACAAACGAACGAAGGACGACGACTTCGGCTGGTGGGGGTTGGGGTCCCCCGCCAGCACAGGTAAGCGTCGGGCGGGCGGGTGACAGTTGTTGGAGGTGGTTCTGGCGGCGGTGGCAATGGCGGCATGGGGGCGGCGCCGGGGGGGTCGCCATGGGGCCTAAAATGTGCCCCCTCACCTCGGCTCTGGACCCCCCTACCGGCAAAGTCCAGATACGCTCCTGCTACTGCAGGCCACTTTTTACTATGGCTTTCTAAAAGGACCCCTTAATTTTATATAGGGATATGCTGACTGTCCCACTAACTCCACTGATCCAACAATTGCATTAAAGGGGAAAGATAGCCCAGACCCCCAACTTTGATCATCCTTTCCCCCTGAGAAATTCAGGCATCTGATTAATTACCAAGTTACTGCAGCTTAGCTTGGACATCAGCCAGCCAGGTCTGACTTGGGCTTATACAAGACAGGTACTCTACTTCTAAAATTGGATCACTATTTAAACTTCTTCGTCTGGCTTAAGAGGAAAACATTTTTGAATTGATTGTTGCATAAGATGCAGGCAAAGCCTTCGACAGGCTTCAGTGGCCCATGTTATTTGCTACTTCTGCAAAATGTGGTTTTTCCTATTGAATTTTTGGACTGGATCAAAGGTCATTATTCATAACTCCAGTTTAGAGTATTAGCAAATCAGTCTCTTTCTTCCCCTTCCTACCTTTATTATTTCATCTGATCTTACAGGTTTTGGAACAGAATTTGTCTAGTCCCTACAGTAAAAGATTTTAAATTTAATGGGGTGAAGACAATGTTCTTCTATTAATAACAGAAATTAAGACCTCAGCCCTTGGGCTATTAAAATCTGATTATGATAGAGTTTCAGGATACGAAATTAATTCTAAAAAAAAAAAAAAAAAAGAAAAATCTGAAGTACTCCCTGCAGACCCACATCTAGCTATCTCTAATTGTATGTCTCATTTTAAAGTGACTTTGAAAGTTTTTAAATATTTTGGCATTTAGATATCCAAGGATTTAAACATCTTTATATATATATATATATATATATATATATATATATATATATATATATATATATGTCTTTGTCAGTATATTTAGATAATTGGCAGATCTAGTCCCCAGATAGCTGATACTTTAAAGATCTGATTAGTGTCTATAAATATTTAAAAACTACTACTAGACAGGGTTGTAGCCAGACGCCCAACTTTGGGTGGGCCTGGACCCAAGATGGGTAGGCAGAAGAACCCTCCCTGTCCCACAGGTGATTTGGTCTCTCCTTGTCTCACCTGCATGTCATCTGCTAGTTACAAGGTATGCAGGAGGGACAGTTGTTGGGAGTTTTCAGCTGGTGAGGCTAGGGAATCCCTGCCAGCCACACCATAGGTGTGCTGCTACTGGGTGGGCCTGGGTGGGCCTTGATTACGTCACTGCTACTAGAGTGTCTTCACCTATCTGTTGTCTCAGAAATAATTCCTGTCTATCTGCATGTTTGTTTCTGAAACGGAGTTGTGGCAGACCATCAGAGAGCAGATTTGATGGCTATTATTGGAAAACGATCCCTTCAAATACTTTAGTTCACTCAAAGCCAAAAATAGGCACAGTCTGGCAACACCTTTTACTTGTATCTGCAGACACAAAGTGCTTCTATAAGGTCATATCTTCAGAGATGGTATGTGTATTATCACAGTATCTGCTAAGCACACCTCAGAATCTGGTTAGAGTGTTGCATCTGGTTTTATTTCTGTACTCTGTTAATCAATGGTTCCTCCCCCCACCCTAGCAGGAGGACTTTACTCAGCTCTAATTCAAGGTTTACAAATTATACAGGTCAGAGTGCTGGAGCCAAGACCATTCTTTTGGAAACTCAAAATGTTTATCACAAGAATAAAGGTCAGAATACAATCCCTTAGTCAAATAATTTCTTTACAACAAGGCCCGCAGGCTAATCATTTATTGTCTAACACCACCAGCTCTGGGATTCCTTTGCCCTCTAAACCAAGGTCCTTCCTACTGGGGATCTCTAAAGGCAGAGCTCTGAGCCCAGAGGGGCTTTGGCCCTCTATAATTGTTGTACATCAGTTCAGCTTTTATTCCCAAGTGCACTAAACGTAATTCTAAACAAAACAACTAGGGAATCATCCTTTCTCGAGATAATTGGACTGATACTCTGCTTTAAGACTGGCTGCCTTCCTCAGACCCAAGCTAGTCTGAATTTACAGTATTCTATTTCTGGAAGGTAACTACATTATTTGAAAGATGATAAATATGGATATTTTCTGACCTCTGTAGATCAACTCAAGAGAGGAGGAAACTATTTCTTGCTGTGAGTGTTGTCTTATCTATGTTAATCTTGTAAATGTGTTGTGAAATTTGATAATGAAAAGTATGCTTTCTTTGCAACACAACAACTAAGATCCTTCCTAGATCTTAAGAAATGTGATAATATGGGACCAGGTCCTGAACCTTCCTTGCGATTTATCTTTGATTACAGATCTATTGTGGTTTCAGTCCAAGTAGTGATTTGATTCTATTTATTTTGCGATTTCTCCCTGAATTTTCTTATCCTCTCGCCCCCCCCCCCCCCCCCCCACACACACACACACACTCTCTGATGTTTGTGGGCTGAAAAGGGGCTTGAGACAATATTTTTTTCTTTTATAATAATTCCTTTGCTCTGATTATTTGTATTGTCTCGAGGTCTGATTCTGATTGTACGAATTGTCATATAGAATTGATGTAAAAAAAAATAAAACAGAGCGGAGTTTAAAAAAGGTTTGGACGGCTTCCTAAAGGAAAAGTTCATAGACCGTTATTAAATGAACTTGGGGAAAATCCACTATTTCTGGGATAAGCAGTATAAAATGTTTTGTACATTTTTGGGATCTTGCCAGATATTTGTGACCTGGATTGGCCACTGTTCCAGTCTGTCTGCATCAGCTTGTCCTAGTCCGCCAGCTCCTGCTTCAAACCACTCCAGCCTGCCACTCAACCTGACTACTAGCCAATCATTGACTTACCACCAATCACCTGACTGTCTACCACCCACCCTGAAACCCGCCTGCCTCCCAGCCCATCTTCCTACCAGCTCATCACTCTCCTGCCCGACTGCTTACCCTCACCTGCCTGTCTCCCAGCCCACCTACCTTCCCTTTGAACACCTCAGCCACTACCCCATGGCCCCCATTCACATCCTATTCCTTGCCCTGTCCCTCCCTAATCTTTTCCCCCTCTCACCGCTGTCTTCCACACGATCTCACTACCCATCCCTGTCCTCTTCCACCCTCCCCTACCTACCCCTGTCCCCCACCACCTCTCCATCCCTACTGTCTTCCTCCTCCTTCCTAGCTCTCAACCTTCAACACCTCCTTCCTGCCATGAACCCTTCCCCTTTCCTCCTAAGCGCATCCCGTCTTCGTTGCCTTCGTCGCCCTTCCTCACCCACCCTTCTCCGCACTCTCTTGCTCCTTCTCCTGCTATCCGCGGGTGACATCAATCCCAACCCAGGTCCCCCACACCTGTCCTCGTCCTCATCTCACCTATGCAAACGATCCCGCGATATCTCCAATCTCATCCCTATTCCCCTCCTCCCCCCCTCCTCCCTCCCCTTCTCGTGTGCCCTGTGGAACGCCCACTCAATCTGCAACAAACTTCCCTTCACCCACGATCTCTTCATCTCCCATTCCCTTCATCTGCTCGCCCTAACTGAAACCTGGCTCACCCCGGACAACTCTGCCTCAATCGCAGCCCTATGCCACGGAGGTTATCTTTTCTCCCATTCGCCCCGCCCAGTCGGCCGCGGTGGCGGTGTCGGACTACTACTTTCGCCCGCCTGCAGCTTCCAACCTCTCCACCTACCTCAGTCTCACAGCTTCTCATCCTTTGAAGTTCACTCCATCCGTCTATTCCACCCACTGCCACTCAGAGTTGCAGTCATTTACCGCCCCCCTGATAAATCCCTCCCATCCTTCCTTACCGACTTCGATGCCTGGCTCTCCGTCTTTCTTGAGCCCTCATCCCCATCCCTCATTCTCGGTGACTTCAACATCCACATTGATAACCCTTCCGATTCATATGTTGCTCAGTTCCTCACTCTTACCTCCTCCTTCAACCTCCAACTGAGCCCCACCACCCCTACTCACAAATCTGGCCACTGTCTTGATCTCGTCCTCTCTTCTACTTGCTCACCCTCCACTTTCTGCGTTTCACCTCTTCCTCTCTCCGACCACCACCTTATCACATTCACACTTCAGCACCCTCCCCCTCAATCTCGCCCAACACTAACTACTACGTCCAGAAATCTCCAGGCTGTTGACCCCTCCACCTTATCCTCTACTATCTCTGATCTCCTCCCTTCCATCTTGTCCTCCACATCTGTTGACAAAGCTGTCTCCACTTACAATGCCACCCTTGCACCGTCCACCTCCCGGCCCACAAGACGTACCAATCCCCAGCCCTGGCTGACCCCTTGCACCCGATATCTTCGCTCCTGCGCCCGTTTGGCTGAACGCCTCTGGAGGAAATCCCGCACCCTTACTGACTTCATTCACTTCAAATTCATGCTATCCTCCTTCCAATCCTCCCTATTCCTCGCTAAGCAGGACTATTATATCCAATTGACCAATTCCCTTAGCTCTAACCCTCGTCGTCTATTCGCCACCCTCAACTCCCTCCTCAAAGTGCCCTCTGCTCCCACCCCCCCTTCACTCTCTCCTCAATCTCTGGCCCACTACTTCCGTGACAAGGTCCAGAAGATCAACTTCGAATTCACCACTACTCCCTCTCCTCCTCGTCAGCCTATATCTCACTCTCTCATCCAACCTACCCAGGCCTCCTTCTCCTCCTTTCCTGCTATCACCGAAGAGGAAATCGCCCATCTCCTCTCCTCCTCGAAAGCCACCACTTGTTCCTCTGACCCCATCCCCACTAACCTACTCAACACCATCACTCCTACCATCACCCCCACCATATGTCATATCCTTAACCTCTCTCTCTCCACTGCATCTGTCCCGGACACCTTCAAGCATGCTGTGGTCACTCCACTCCTCAAAAAACCATCACTCGACCCTACCTGTCCCTCCAACTACCGCCCCATTTCCCTCCTACCCTTCCTCTCCAAGATACTTGAACGCGCCGTTCACAGCCGCTGTATTGATTTTCTCTCCTCTCATGCCATCCTCGATCCGCTTCAATCCGGCTTTCGCCCCCTACACTCAACAGAAACGGCACTATCTAAAGTCTGCAATGACCTATTCCTCGCCAAATCCAAAGGTCACTACTCCATCCTCATCCTCCTCGACCTCTCCGCCGCTTTTGACACTGTCAATCACAACCTACTTCTTGACACACTGTCCTCCCTTGGGTTCCAGGGCTCTGTCCTCTCCTGGTTCTCCTCTTATCTCTCCCATCGTACCTTCAGAGTACAATCTCATGGTTCGTCCTCCTCCCCTATCTCGCTCTCTGTTGGAGTTCCTCAGGGATCTGTCCTTGGGCCCCTTCTTTTTTCAATCTACACCTCTTCCTTAGGCTCCCTGATTTCTTCTCATGGTTTCCACTATCATCTTTATGCCAACGACACCCAGCTTTATCTCTCCACACCAGAAATCACTGCGGATACCCAGGCCAAAGTCTCGGCCTGCTTATCCGACATTGCTGCCTGGATGTCCAACCGCCACCTGAAACTGAATATGTCTAAGACTAAACTTATTGTTTTCCCACCCAAACCCACTGTTATGATTCTGCCGGTTTGGCTGAGGGGGAGGGGGGACGTCTCTTCTGATTGGCTGCCAGGAGTTGTGCTGATGTCAGGGGATAGTACTTTAGCCTGCAGCTGAAGAGTTTCTCTGCTTTTGCGTTACTTATTTGGTGGTAACAGGAAAGCCTGATAGGTTTCTCTCAGAACGTGCTCTAGGTTCTGACAGGGATCTGTGTTGATTTAGAGTATTCTTTTCCTTCCCTCTGGGTTAGCTGCTGCTGTGTTTGTGTGTGTGTGCGTAGCTCTGTAATCAGGGTCAGCTGCTCGTTTGTTTAGTGGGGGCTGGGCATTGCTCAGCCTCCAGGGCTCTGGGCTGAGTGAGAGCGTTCTCCTTTGTTTGTTTGTTTTAAAGATTTCTCTTCCCAGTGTCCCCGCCTGCTGGCTCAGTGAGTTTAACCCTTTGTGTACTGTGTGTATTGTATTCCTGCCTCTGCCTATATGTTTGTTTGGATGGGCCTCACTCCCTCTGATTGTTTGTTGATTTATGGCACTCTCTCTCTGCTGGCTTCAAGCTTAACCCTTTGTGTTCTGGGTGCCTCTGTCTACAGTGGGGTTGAGGCAAAGGCTTTCTGCCTTCCTTTTGTGTTTGGTTCCTCTGGTTTCTGCCTGGGGCTCCTACCCTGGTGGGGGGGGGGGGGGTTGCTGTGTTAGTTTCCCTGTCCTGCGCTAGTCCCCTGCGTGGGCGTGGCCCGCTCTGGTCCTTTGTTTCCCCCTCTGCCCTATTGCTAGTTTTCAGCGCGTGTCTGGCCTCTTGGGGCCCTCTGGGTTCTTTCACCCCTCCCTGTGTGTGATTGGGTTCCAGTTCAGCCGTGAGGCTCGCACGAGTGGCTCTGTCTGCGTGGGTTCCGGTTCGGCCGCGAGGCCCGCCTGTATGCCTATTTCCCTTCTTCCTGAGGGACTGTGGGGAGGGGTAGCTTAGGGGGTATTGTGTAGCTGGGGTGTGCGGTGGTGGGTCGGTCTCCCCTTGGCCTGGGTCGGCGCCCTCCTGGCCTCGGCCAGGGCCCAAGGGCTCACGACCAACCCAACGGATTACACCCACTTCCCCTCTCCCTTCACTCTCTATCTCAGTTGATAACACCCTCATCGTCCCCGTCTCATCTGCCCGCAACCTCGGTGTCATCTTCGACTCCTCCCTCTCCTTTTTTGCGCACATCCAGCAGATAGCCAAGACCTGTCGCTTCTTCCTCTATAACATCAGCAAAATTCGCCCCTTCCTCTCCGAGCACACCACCCGAACTCTCATCCACTCTCTCATTACCTCTCGCCTTGACTACTGCAACCTACTCTTGACCGGCCTCCCACGTAGCCATCTATCCCCCCTTCAGTCCATCCAGAACTCTGCCGCACGTCTTATCTTCCGCCTTAACCGATATACTCATATCACCCCTCTCCTCAAGTCACTTCACTGGCTCCCAATCAGATACCGCATACAGTTCAAGCTTCTCTTACTCACCTACAAATGCACTCGATCTGCGGCCCCTCCATACCTCTCTACCCTCATCTCCCCTTACGTCCCTACCCGTAACCTCCGCTCTCAAGACAAATCCCTCCTTTCAGTACCCTTCTCCACCACCTCCAACTCCAGGCTCCGCCCCTTCTGTCTCGCCTCACCCCATGCTTGGAACAAACTCCCTGAGCCCATACGCCATGCCCCCTCCCTAACCATCTTCAAATCAATGCTCAAAGCCCACCTCTTCAATGTCGCCTTCGGCACCTAATCACTACACCTCTTCTCAGGAAAACTTATCTACCCCAACTTGACATTTTGTTCTTTAGATTGTAAGCTCTTCCGAGCAGGGACCGTCCTTAATTGTTAATTTGTACAGTGCTGCGTAACCCTAGTAGCGCTCTAGAAATGTTAAGTAGTAGTAGTAGTAGGATGCTGGGCTCGATGGACCTTTGGGCTTCTTTCCCAGTATGGCAATACTTATGTACTTACATAAAATTTTACACTATTCTGTAAGTTCCACTTGTAAGTAGGTGCCCTGTCCACGCTTGGATTCATGCCACTTATGCATGCCCTTATAGAAAAATGCTTATGCACCCTGATAGTACTTACCCCCAGATTCTATATATGCAAAATCCTGAGATGAGTGCACATCTCAATTGTTTAGGGGTCCTTTCGCTAAGGTGCACTGAAAAATGGCCTGCGCTGGTGTAGACGCGTGTATTGGACGCACTCAGGTCCATTTTTTCAGCGCACCAGCAAAAAAGGCCTTTTTTTTATGAAAATGGACGTTTGGCAAAATAAAAATCTGCGCTCGTCCATTTTGGGCCTGAGATCTTACCATCACCCATTGACTTAGTGGTAAGGTCTCACGCATTAACCAGGTGGTAATCATCAGTGTGTGTGTGTACACTGCCGATTACTGCCCAGTTAGCGCCATGCAGTAGAAAATATAAATTATTTTCTGCCGCGCATATTAGACACGCATAGAAATTAGAATTACCGCCCGGGGCACACGGTAGCCAGGCAGTAGATCTAATTTGACACACATTGTACGCACATAGGCACCTACGCATCTTAGGAAATGGGCCCCATAATGAGCCAATTAACAGCAATAATCAATCATTGGCATTAATTAGCCTCGATTGGGAGTTGCGTGCACATCTCAGTGAGCTCTATTCTATAAAATTGCAAGCACAAAAATGATGGTGTGCAGCCCAGAAAGTAGCATGGCCATGGGAGGGCTATGTGTGGGTTAGGGGGCACTCTCCCAAGACACATGCAGTCTCATTGAATTCAGGGGATCTGCGCCTAACTTGCATGCCAAGATTTACACCAGGTTTTTGTTGGCATATATCCTCACAACCAAAGTTTGGTGTGGGAATCGGCGCTCAGCGCTATTCTATATACAGCGCACAACTTGGAGTGCAGATTATATAATAGTGTGCTCTGCCATTTTTCAGCGCAATTTACTGAATCTTGTCTTTAATGGGGTCAGTGGCGTAGCTACGTGGGGCCACAGGGGCCTGGGCCTCCGTAGATATGGCCCTGGACCTCCCTGCCGACAACCTTCTCGACCCCCTCCCGCCGGCAGCCCTCCTCCGCCACTGCCATCGCCGTGGGCTACCTTTGCTGGCGGGGGACCCCAACCCCCGCCAGCCGAGGTCCTCTTCCTCCCGCGCAAGGCTTTGTTCCATTTCTGAGTCTGACGTCCTGCACGTTGTACGTGCAGGACATCAGACTCACAGAAACAGAACAAAGCCTTGCAGATCAGCCAGCAACCGCTGGCTGATCTGTAAGGCTTTGTTCTGTTTCTGTGAGTTTCTGTATGTGCAGGACTGTTTCAGTGCGTGCAGCACGTCAGACTCACAGAAACAGAACAAAGCCTTGTGTGGGAAGAAGAGGACCTTGGCTGGCGGGGGTTGGGGTCCCCCGCCAGCAAAGGTAGGCGACGGCGGCGGCAGGGGAGGGTGGGTTGTGGGAGGGGGGTTGAGAGGGTCGTCGGCAGAGGGGGGTCAAAGTTGGTGGTGGTGGCGGCGGCGGGGGGGTCAGCAATGGCAGGGGGGGGGTCAGTGGTGCCAGGGGGGGCTAAAATGTGCCCCCTCACCTCGGGGTCTGGACCCCCCTCCCGCCGAAGTCTGGCTACGCCCCTGAATGGGGTACATTCAAGAAAAGTGCCAAAATGTAAGCACTGGGATGATGTGTGCTAGGCATTAAACTCTATAACAACAGTTCTGTGCAGAATTGCCATTATAGAGTACTAGCTTAAGTCCGCAGTTTTATGACTAACTGTAGATGTGAGCCCTGCTGTCCTAGAACCTGCGCATCTACCTCCTAGGCATGCCACTGACCCACATCCACGCCTCCTAGAAGTCGTGTGCGATGGAATTGGTGTACACAACTTCTAGAATAGCGACTAAAGGCAGTAGAGTGTGCAAATGCTAATTGGTGCCAATTAGCATCAATTTAAGCCAGCAATTGGCTGATAACTCCAATTAACAGCCAATTATTAAGCAAACTTTCATGCACAACTGCCCTTATTCTATAACTTATGTGCACAAATGTGTGTGCTATAGATTCTGGGGAAATGCGTATAAGTGCTAGTATTCTGAGTCTACATGTGTAAATGTCAGTACCCAGTTAGAGAACTGCCCTCTATATGCTGCATTAGCTGTTAACATGTTTGAGCAATCCCATATTAACTGCTAGGCAGTCCCAGTCTATCCTTTATACCTCTAATGGTGATTTCAAAGTAACATAGTAGATAACGGCAGAGAAAGACCTGTACGGTCCATCCAGTCTGCCCAACAAGATAAACTCATATGTGCTACTTTATGTGTATACCTGACCTTGATTTGTATCTGCCATTTGCAGGTCACAGACCGTAGAAGTCTTCCCAGCACTAGCCCCGCCTCCCAACCACTAGCCCCCCTCCCATCACCGGTGCTGCCACCCAATCTCCGCTAAGCTTCTGAGTATCCATTCCTTCTGAACAGAATTCCTTTATGTTTATCCCACGCATTTTTGAATTCCGTTACTGTTCTCACCTCCACCACCTCCCGCAGGAGGGCATTCCAAGTATCCACCACTCTCTCCGTGAAAAAATACTTCCTGACATTTTTCTTGAGTCTGCCCCCCTTCAACCTCATTTCAAGTCCTCTAGTTCTACTGCCTTCCCATCTCCAGAAAAGGTTCATTTGCAAATTAATACCTTTCAGATATTTGAACGCCTGTATTATATCACCACTACATGTTCAGGTCAGCAAGTCTCTCCTCATATGTCTTGTAACGCAAATCCCAAACCATTTTTGTAGCTTTTCTTTGCACCGCTTCAATTCTTTTTACATCCTTAGCAAGATATGGACTCCAAAACTGAACACAATTCTCCAGGTGGGGCCTCACCAACGACTTGTACAGGGGCATCAACACCCCCTTTCTTCTGCTGGTCATACAGCCTAGCAACCTTCTGGCTACGGCCACCGCCTTGTCACACTGTTTTGTCGCCTTCAGATCCTCAGATACTATCACCCCAAGATCCCTCTCCCCGTCTGTACATATCACACTCTCTCCGCCTAATACGTATGTCTCCCGTGGATTTCTACTCCCTAAGTGCATCACTTTGCATTTCTTTGCATTGAATTTTAATTGCCAAACCTTAGACCTTCTCCATTTCCAGGTTAGCAAATACTAATTACTGTGTTACAAACCTAACAGTTAATATAGCTCCATGCTGTCAGGATATGTTAAAAGCCATGTTAAACACCAAATGCACCTTAGTAAATAGGCCTCTAGGGGCTTTTGTACATCATGTCCTTTCTTCTACTGCGCTACAGATGATGAACCTCATTTAACAAGCTATGGCCCTCTGCTGCCACCTTCTGGTCAAATAAAATATTGCAGCTGAACAGCTTTGACTTCAAATATGTTGCTATAAATTTATCATTACCTGTACTTTATCTCTTCACATGCCCAGTGTTTCTATGAAGCATATTAAAACAACTGAGTCTTATGCAGGGAGCTGCAAAATGTCTAATTATAGAAAAGTGTAATATGGTTCAAATGCTCTTATGTATTTTGCTTTCACTAAAGCCTGGCTTCAGTTTTCTATTGAGAGGAATGCATTTCCCTTGCATATCTACATAGATGTAGCACAATATATATGTTTAAAGGCAGATGGACAGCCTTATATAAAATACTATGCCCTAACGTAGGTCATGGAGACAAAGGCAGGACTATAGATGCCTCAAGACAAGTGACTGTGTTCTACCAGGGTGTAGTTCTGTTTTTCGATTATACAATAAAAATGTTGTCTAACTTTCTTTATTGTTTGTATTCTGAACACAAGAAATATAGAAACAGAGAAAGTGAGGGCAAATCATTTTAATTATATTACTGTGTTGCTTCATGCTGTGAGGATTCCCACTGGTAGGAAAGAGGAGCTGGACAAAGTACGGGGATGAGACAAGAAGGTCCATAGAACAGGGCACCCCAGGCAAGAGAATAAAGAAGATGTAAATGTCCACCTGACGTAACTGCCTTCCCTTTAGGCTCAGCCCTCACATTCTGGTGGCTACCCCATGCCTAGGGGTATAAAAATGGGTGACATGAGTGTTGGTCTAAGGAGTAACCTTAGACCAACACTTAACTTTTCAGCCACAAATCTCCACAACTCTACATTTCTGATTTTTTAGATTACATATGTTATATTCAGTTAGACATTTATTCAAACTGGAGGCGCTTTTAGTGCTGATTCATGCTTTCGTCATCAACAAATTGGACAAATGTAATTTTCTTCCATTAGATTTTTTAATCTACAATGTCTACAGATTGTACAGAATTCAGCAGTAAAGCTTCTTACCGATTCACATAAATTCAATCATGTGACTCCTCGGTCTTCTTTTTCTTTTGGAACATTGGTCACATGAAAGGGCGTAGCTAGGTGGGGCCACAGGGGTCTGGGCCCCCACAGATTTAGTCAAGGCCCCTGGTTTTGCTAGCAGAGGTCCCCAACCCCCGCCAACCGAAGCGTTCTTCAGCGCCAGTCTCCAGCATGCCGCTTTCGCTGATCTGTGCTTTCTTGAGTCCTGACGTCCTGCACGTTCCTTTAAGTGAAACTGCTCAGTTTCTCTTAAAGGATCGTGCAGGACATTAGGACTCAAGAAAGTACAGATCAGCAGCGAACGCAGCGTGCCAGAGACCAGCGCTGAAGAAGACTTCGTCTGGTGGGGGTTGGGGATCCCCACCAGCAAAGGTACCTTGCAGTGGTGGCGGCAAGGGGGGGGAGCCTAAAATGTGCCTCCCCCCACTTTGGGCTCTGGACCCCCCTCCCACCGAGGTCTGGCTTTGCCACTGGTCACGTGTCTTACAAAGGATAACCTATAAAATTTTGGCACTCACACATAAGATACACCATTCTATGCAACCACTATATCTTTCACGGTTCTTAATATCCTACACACCCTCCCGCTTCCTCAGGTTTTTGTCTGAACATCACTTAGGGCCCTATTTACTAAGCCACATTAGAGGCGCGTTAGTGCTTTTAGCGTGTGCTAACCATTAGCGCGTGCTAACTGTGTAGGCGCCCACAATATTCCTGTGGGCACCTACATAGTTAACACGTGCTAATTTTGTGCACACGCTAAAAACACTAGTGTACCTTACTAAGCAGAGCCCGTAATTATTCCCTATTCATTCACAGATTTTCAGTGTTATAGCTTCTACTCTATGGAATTCTAAACCATTGCATTGGAGATCTGAGTCTACTCATATAACATTCAAAACTACATTAAAAACATTTTTATTCCAAAATGCTTTTCATACCTGAAATGCAACCAGCCCAATCTATTTGCGTCTTCTGCGCCTTCACCCCCTTGGGGCCACGACAGCAACTACCAACTTTGTCACTTTCAGCTTGTCTTAATTTGTTTTTAGTATCTCTACCTCTTTCCTGTATATAATTATAGGAAGTTACATAGAAATACTTTTAAAATAAGAGGAAATATTTTTTTGCTGAACAAATAGTTAAGCTCTGGAACGCTTTCCCAGAGGATGTAGTAACAGCGGTTAGCATATCTGAATTTTAAAAAAAGTTTGGACAAGTTCCTGAAGGAAACATCCATATTCTGCTATTGAGACAGGCATGGGGAAGCCACTGCTTGCCCTGGGATTGGTAGCACTGAATGTTGCCACTATGTGGGTTTCAGCCAGGTACTTGTGACCTGGCTTGGCCACTGTTGGAAACAGGATACTGGGCTAGATGGACCATTTGGTCTGACCCAGAATAGGTACTCTTATGTTCTTATGAATATGAAGTACAGAGAGCCAATAAAAAGAAACCCCTGACTGTAACATCTCAAAAAGAAATGCCCATGACATATAGTCAAAGTCTTTTTCAGCATTGCAATTAATGGCTAATAATGGTACATCAAAGTTCACGCAGTGGTCTTTGGCCAGCAAAATCCTCCACATAATGGAGGGAAATTCTATAAATGCTGCTCAAAATTCAACACCAGATAAAAATCGGCACTAAGAGTGTTTCTTTAAAAGATGCACGCCCTTTATAAAATTGCACTTAGCATCAATTCTGTACCTAACTTTGGGGCTCTTTTACTAAAGGGTTTGTGTGTAGCAACAGGATTGCCATACACCAATCTGGAATTACCACAGGAGCCTGGCAGTACAAAAAATATTTTCTATTTTGTAGCGCTGGTGCTTACCTGGCAGCAATCACTGCCCAGTTGCCACCAGGTTAGCATGGGAGCCCTTACCACCACCTCAAAGGGTGGCATTAAGTGCTCCTTTCAAAATGGCTGAGCAACAAGTGGTTCACTTACTGCACGGCCATTTCTTGTTGTGAAAAAAAGACAGCCTTTTACCCGCTGCGGTAAAAGGGGCCAAAGTGAGCGTAAAAAGACATGTGCTGACACTAGCGCAGGCAACCTTCTCCCACAGCTTAGTAAAAGGACCCCTTTGGGTGCCAGACTTATGCCTGCTGAAAGCTGGTGTAAATGCTGTAACAACGCATGTAACTTTTCGGAACATCCCTGTACGTTAGCAGATTCTGTTCTAAAATACTAGTGATCACTAAACAAAAGAAAATCTGGGTGTGGACCAATACAAAATCGTTAGATATAACTAAACAATGGTATCCACTTGTAGAAAATGTTTAAATAGCATAGAGGGGCATAATTGAACGGCGCCGGCAAAATAGATCGCCGGCAATCTATTTTGGCGGCGATGCAACAGCTGGCCGTAACCGTATTATCAAAAAAGATGGCTGGCCATCTTTTCTTTCGATAATACGGTTTGGCCCAGCCACATGCCAGTGGTCACCGGGTTTGAGATGGCCGGTTTTGTTTTTCAGCAATAATGGAAAAAAATGCCGGCGATCTCATACCGGGCAAAATCCAACGCATTTGGTCATGGGAGGAGCCAGCATTTATAGTGCACTGGGCCCCTGACATGCCAGGACACCAACCGGGCACCCTAGGGGGCACTTCTAAAAATTAAAAAATATATATACAAATACCTCCCAGGTGCATAGCTCCCTTACCTTGGGTGCTGAGCCCCCCCAAATCCCCCCCAAAACCCACTCCCCACAACTCTACACCTCTACCGTAGTTCTTAAGGGTGAATGGGGGCACCTACATGTAGGTACAGTGGGTTTTGGGGGGGGGGGTTTGGAGGGCTCAACAGTTACCACCAGAAGTGTAACAGGTAGGGGGCCTGGGTCTGCCTGCCTGAAGTCCACTGCAACCAACAAAAAAAAGTGTTCCAGGGACCTGCATACTGCTGTCAGGGAGCTGGGTATGACATTTGAGGCTGGCATACAGGCTGGCAAAAAAGGTTTTTATTTTTATTTTTTTAGTGTGGGAGGGGGTTGGTGACCACTGGGGGAGTATGGGGAGGTCATCCCCCATTCCCTCTGGTGGTCATCTGGTGAGTTGGAGCACCTTTTTGAGGCTTGATCGTGAAAATAAAAGGACCAAGTAAACCCGGCGAAATACTAATTAACGCCGCTTTTCTTTTCCATTATCCGTGAAAGCCAGCCATCTGGTAGCCACGCCCATGCCTGCCCATGTCCCGCCTTCGCTACACCGCCGACATGCCCCCTTGAACTTTTGCCGGCTCAGCGATGGGAAAGCGGCAATGGTGTCAAAAAAGCAGCTTTCGATTATACAGATTTCGCCGCTTTTGAGAGATCGCCGGCCAGCTCCCGATTTATGTCGGAAGATGCCCGGCGATCACTTTCAAAAATAAGCCTGATAGATAGTTACACCAAAGGAAAAAATGGCCTCACAGAGCTCCTGGATTAATACAATCTCATAGAGCTAGAACGGATCTTCATATAATCCTCTGTTCATCATAGGCCTTAAAAAAACCTTCATGATTGCTATACAATGCATAGAAAATATTTCTTAAACTCTCAATATGCTGAGCTGAAGTGTATAGATAATTCATATAGTTGAAAGATCACTTATCTTTCAAATTTTTTAGCTACCGACACTGTAGCTTCTGTTAGTAGAGCACCACCACATAAATTACCCAATGAGGAATCCTGCACATACACAGGGCTCCGCCCATGTGCTTGGTCATTACCTCATGTTTTACCAACCGTTATTCGTATAAGTCCAGCTAAAACTGGTTTGTAGAGATAACCATTATCAGGCCTCTGGCAACAGTGAACAGGATGTACTGAAGTCTGTAGCAACAAGCCTCAGAAGAAACATTCAGAAAGCACAAAGAAGCATAGTTGTGTCTGAAGATGGCCAGCGATCACTTTTGAAAATGAGCTGGATAGTCTCCTATTTGAACGTTAAATGCTAACATATTGGATTTCCTGTATGTATTTACTCCAAAGCTGACATCAAATCTGATCATATTATGATCACTGTTATCAAGCAGCCCCATCACCATTACCTCCTGCACCAGATCATACTCTCCACTAAGGACTAGGTCTATAACATTTCCTCCTCTTGTTGGCTCCTTGTACCAGCTGATCCATAAGGCAGTCCTTGATTTTGTCAAGGAATGTTATCTCCCTAGCATGCCCCAATAGTGGGGTAGTTGAAATTGCCTATTATTATTGTGTTCCCCAGTTTGTTAGGCTCCCTAATTTCTGATAACATTTCTACATCCGTCTGTTCATCTTGGTCAGGTGGATGGTAGTACACTCCTATCACTATCATTTTTCCCTTTACACATGGAATTTCAGTCCCTAGGGATTCCAAAATGTGTTTTGTTTCCTGCAGAATTTTCAATCTATTTGATTCAAGGCCTTCCTTAACATACAATGCTATCCCTCCACCAATTCGATTCACTCTATAACTACGATATAATTTGTACCCTGGTATGATAGTGTCCACTGGTTATCCTCCTTTCACCAGGTCTCAGAGATGCCTATTATATCTAGTGCAATATATTCTAACTGTTCCATCTTATTTCTTAGGCTTCTGGCATTCGCATATAGATATTTCAAATATTCTATCGGTGAGCTTTAGTAATTAATTTGAAAGACTGAAATCATGCTCCATGTACCCTGGCAGGAGTGAGATTTATTACAAGAGATACTAATGCTACCTAGTTCTAGCGTACCAAGGGCAGGGCGGTCCACCCGATGTGCAAGCTGTAAGGGGGTGCAATGAGCAGTCATGTGATTGTCAGCTCTGCCGGTCCCCTGCCCCCTCTGATGTCGATTTAGAGCCGTGTTCTTATCCACCATTGGAATTCCTCAGCTTTAGACTTAAGTCAGTCTCTCCTATTGATTTCCTCCTATTCTGCCATCCACCCCCCTTCCTCCCATTCCTTCCAATTACTTCAGACAATCTTAACGGACCATTGTATCAACTCCTTATCCCCTATTAGATGGCTTTAACTTTCACCTTGAAGGCTCTTCAGCATCTCTCACTCAAGATTTTTCTTCCCTACTCTCTGACCTTGATCTCACTCAGCACATTACTAAACCTACACATACTGGTGGTCATCATACCCTAAACTTAATGCTCTCAATTTCCTCCATTTCCAAGAACTTGCATTCTTTCGCCTTGTACCCTCTGCCCTGGACAGATTACTCATTGATCACCTTTGCCTTTGTGCCAACTACCGCCCCCAATATTGATATAGGGGACCAGTTGAAAATCAGAGATTTATGCAAGATCACAATTCATTCACTTAAAGAACATTCCTACCTGAGTCAGGACACCTTTGAATCTCTTCCATTAGAAGATCAAATCCTAATTTGGAACATTTCACTTAAAAGTCTCTTGACGCTCTAGCGCCTCTTACACCATGCACGCAAAGAGATCTCAAACCTTGTAGAGACCCCTGGTACACCTTAGACCTCCAGTTGTTAAAAAGACAATTAAGAGAGGCTGAGAGAATCTGGAGATGCTATGGCACTCCTCAATCACTTGCAAACTTTAAAGACACAGCTCGTTCTTATAAATTGGCTCTTATTTCCACTAAGAAAAGGAACTGCACCCTCAAAATTACTAAAGCAGAAAGTACTGCTGTAATTTTTAAAATACTGAAAACATTAACCACCGCGCCAACATGTTCAGATGACTCAGACTCACTTCCTACTGCTCAGACTATTGCCAACTACTTCAGTAACAACATTTCTACAAGTGCCTTCTCACCACCTCCTATCTGTGATTGTGACACAAAATGTCTCAAAATATGCTATCTACAACCTTGCTTACCTCCTTCATTGTCCCCTCTTCGGTGCACTTGGCTAACACTATCAAAGGTATGAAACTCACAATGCCACCCCCCGCCCCAATGATCTGATCCCCTCCACATTCATCAAGCGCGTTCTTTAAGATCTGATTCCATTCCTTTTATCAATGATTTCCGTTTCACTTTCCTCTGGTTCTGTCCCTAACCTTTGGAAATATGCATTTATAAAGCCTAAGTTGAAAGACCCTATGAAACCTCACTCAGACAGTAGCAATTACCATCCTATTGCCAATCTACCATTTTTAGGAAAGATTGCAGAATCAATAGTTCATCTACAACTTCAGGATATTCTCACAAAAGCCAATGCATTGCACCCCAATCAGACATGGTTCAGAACTCACCATAGCACTGAGACCACTTTACTTGGTATTATCACTTACATATGCCACCATCTGGATAAAAATAAGTCAGTCCTCCAGCTATCATTAGACCTCTCAGCCGCCTTCAATTTAGTAGACCAATCCATTATACTAGATAGACTCTCCCAGATCAGCGTGCCTCAGGGATCCATTCTATCGCCTACACTCTTCAACATTTTTTTCTTGCCTCCCTCTTCACTCTAGCCCAGTCTTTAGGCTTAACAGTTTTTGTTTATGCAGATGATATACAGATTCTTCATGCATTAGATTCCAACACATTAACAATAATCTGATACAATTTACTAACTGGTTAAGAGATAACAGGTTAGTTCTTCACCCTGATAAATCCCGACGTGTCCTTTTCTCTAATTCCGCGACCGTTACTTTATCTTCACCCATTTTTTGTGCTCTGCCCCAATCCTGCCCCAACCACATACCAAGATATTAGGGGGTCATCTTAGACAGTACATTACCCTTCAAGTCACAATTCTCTGTGGTAGTTAAGAAATGTTATTTTAAGGTCCACCAAATTTGATCGATCAGATCTTTATTTTACCCTCTTGCCCTAAACATACTGATCCACTCATTTATCATTAGTCAATTGGACTATTGCAATATGCTTTATGCTGGTCTCACAACGAAGGACATCCGTTGGTTACAACTTATACAAAACACAGCTGCAAAATTGATTACGGGGGCAAAAAAGTTTGTTCATTTCACCCCAATTTTGAAGTCAGCACACTGGCTACCAATACCCCACTATATCATCTACAAAACATTACTCTTGGTTTATAAGATCTGCCATAGTGGTGAGCCCCCTTACCTTTCACAGCTATTAACTCCATATTCAACCTCACAACTTTTAAGACCCTCAACTAAAAACCAGTTGACCGTGCCTTTGTTTCAAGAAATTTGCTTGGAGGAGGAGATGCTCTGCTGGGTAGTGGGGGGGGGAGGTGAGGGGTTCATGCTCCACCCTGGGTGGCAACTACAGTAGTATGCCACTGCTGTCTTGGAAGGATCCCACATATCTTTAAGCCCAAGCAAAATTACTTCCACATATTTTTGTTTGTTAGTTTATTTTTTACTTTCATGTTGAAAAAAAAATAAAAACAAAACAAAGAAAGGCAAGAAAGAAACTGATTAGGGTTGACTTCTTCCTTAGCAATCGGAGGAAAAAAAAACAAACCTCATGTTGTTTTTACTTAAGGCGCTTTATTGTCAGACAGTTCAATTTATTTTTTTAATAAATAATATTGCAATGCATATGCCTAGAAGTTTATTTTCAGGCATAAAAATTCTGAAGGAAGATCATTTCCAGACGTTGGCTTGTCCTTTGTCACAATGAATCTGACAGGTTTATTAGCTGCATCAGCAGGCTTCTGTAAACAAAACCTCAGGTTTAAGAAAGGAGGCAAACGGCAAATGATGGAAACTTAATGAAAATCATATCACAGCTTTATGAGAAGGTGTCCCTCAGACACAAAAGGACACAAAGCAATAGAGAGCCGAAAGCACACTAGGGAATGTAATTGCATTTTTTATATCACTAATAACTGTTTAAAGAAAATTAGAAGAGTATTGCTTGGAGATTGCAATATGTCTGTCTGGTCAACAAGCTATGCCTTTCTTGGAGAAATTCAAATTGTAGGTTCATAAATGTTCTGAAATAATACCAGCACTGACATAGGTTGCCCACTAAGAAATGGAGCTTCTTGGCACCCCCTCCTGTTATATTTAAAGACATAGGAGATCATTTAAAAAAGCATTTCCATGGGTAAAATATCATTTTATTTGCAGAAAGACATTTTCTAAAAATCCCCAGGTAAATGCACTTCAGTTTATGTGCATACACCCTATATATTGTGGCAGGCAGAGGCATAGCCAGCCCTCCAATTTTGACAGTGCCCAGGGGTAGACTGGGGAAGCAATCCATTCCCCCCTCCACACCCCGCATAGGCACTAAATATACCTTTGCTGGTGGGGATGTTGAAGCCCCACAGCCAAATAAATACAATGCCCAAGCCGCTCCCCTCCTCCTCATGCTGCTTCTTTAATGCAGAAGTCGGCAGCATTCTTGCAGCCGCTGATGCCAGGACTTCTCACACAGGCTTTGAGCATGCATGAGAAGCCCCAGCGTTGGCGGTTGAAGGTACGCCACCGACTTCTGCATTAAAGAACCTGGGCAAGGAGGAGGGGAGCGGCGTCACTGTATTTATTTGGCTAGAGGGGCTTTGGCATCCCCACCAGCAAAGACAAAGGGATGCTGCAGCTCTGTAGAGTTCCCAAACACAAAGTGTGGTGCCCCTCCCCCTCCCCGTGGCTACCCACTGGTATCAGGTTAAGCCTGTCAAGGTCTGTGGGGACACAGGAAAGAAGGCTGAACAGGCAGGAAATCCGGTGTGGATTAATAATTCTCAGGAAAAGAGAGAAAAGCTGAAGACAGGAACTTACCTTACTCAGAAGCCTCACTATCATTTTCCTGGGAAAACTCTTTGCACTAGGGTTACCATATTTGCCAAGACAAAAAAGAGGATACAAAAGAAAATTCAGCCCCGCCCCACCCCCTTCCTTTTCCCACCATGCCATCTGTCACACCCCACCCCATCCCACCCTGCCATGCCCCTCCCCCACCCCACCCCTACGTCACACAGTCACCTTGACCTCCCCCCTGCACCACACAGTCACCTTGACCCCCCCAAAAAAGCCAGATTCTATAAGCAGTGAAAATACTGATAAAGCAACAGAAATGCATTTTCTTCTGTACTCTACTAAATACAAAATGAAAAGATGTACATGACATACTCATGAAATGCTTAGAAATATACATTTCATGAGCAAGTCCCTCTTTCTTTTCCATCCAATCCATGAGCAGCATATCCCCCTCTCCTCTCCATCCCCTTCTCTGTATTTCCCTCTTCTCCCTCCCTCCCCCCCAATTTTTTTCCAGCCTCTCTCCACCCACCTTTTTTACAGCTCCACCCCTCCACCCACATGACTCCATCCACATCCCCTCCCCTCCCCTACCTTATTGTGCCCTGGTGGTCTAGTGGCCTTTTCGTGGCAGAAAATAACCCCACTCTTTCCTGCCCAGTGCTGCCACTGACCACTCGCTGCTGGCACTACTTCAAAATGCCTGCCGAGACTTCAAGTAGTGACCTTGCAAGACTTCTACGGAAGTCTCGGCAGCCATTTTGAAGCTGTCAGCAGAGAGTGGTCAGTGGCAACACTAGGCAGGCAAGAGTGGGGTTCTTTCCTGCCCTGAAGAAGCCACTAGACCTCAAGGGTACGATAAGGTACTTGAGGGGAGGGCACTCTAAGGCCTGCCTGCCTGCAAGCCAGCCTGCCCGCAAACCTGGACAAACGGGCAGGCTGGCAAAACCCGTCCGAATTCCCTGCAGTGCCCTCAAAAATAGGAAGTGTCTGGGTAAACCCGGACATATGGTAACCCTAGTTTGCGCCATTAGCAGGAGCCCTGGGGAAATGGTAGGAAGGAGTTAGTCCCAGAAGCAAAGCTAGGCAGGCTGGGTGGAAACCAAGGCATCTGTGAGATGTAGGTACAGATACTTTCTGAATAAGAAGCCAGAGTATCTCCTAAGCAACCCTTCCTAGCTGCAGAGTGAAGGTGGAGCTAGAAGTCTTTCCAAACAGTTGAAAACAGGCTAATCTATTAGTAGCTTTCTCTAGCTGTGGAAACAAAGGTAGGGCTGCTACCTTTCACCTTCAAGAACAGCCAGAAGATATAATCACAAGGCTCCAAGCAACAGGGTGAGAGACAGCCAGGACCTAGCTAGAATGAAAGGAAGTTGCTTGCGTGGGACAAAAAAGGAAGCCCTGGGGAACATGAAACTGACTTCACCAGGAAGAAAAGAGAAGTGATAGGGAAGTCATGGGCCAATGATCAGAAGCAAACGCAGACGCTAGAGGCTGTTAGCCTGCGTTTGCTACCGCCCCATGATCAGAGCCCCTGAGCACGTGAAACAATGCGCTCACTGGCTCTGAATGCAACTAGCATACAAATTCATGCAAAACAGGGCTCTTAGCGCAAGTAGCATGCAAATGCATGCTAAACCTATTCACCCCCAATGATCAGTGACCAGTGCACCAAAGATTGGTGTGTTGGCCTGCTAGCATGCAAATGTACGCTGGACAGGGTTCACCATTCCTCACCAATGGTCTGCAAACCCTAACTTCTTAATGTGCCTGAAGTAAGAAGGACGCGGCGCTCCTGTGCGGAGTAAGTAGACAATTTATGCTTGTATTTGGAGCGGATTCTAATTGCGTCAGATGTGAACTCAGCTTTCAGCTGTTCTCTTCGTCTTAGACATTTAAGAGCAATCGACACCTGATGCAGGCGCTGTGTGCCGAAACATGGCCCGTGTTGGGTCAATGATATATGATGCACTATTAAAGGTTTTGCCCCGCTTGTGAAGGCTCCTGGTACTTTTTTTGCTGTTTGGATTTTATTTTGTACTTTGAACCCTCTCCCTGTTTTTTTTCCACAGGCTCTGTAGCACTCGAATCTACCTCTCTGCCATCCTCTTCCACCATGGCCCATGGTAGCTGGCGAAAGAAGACAGCAGGGAGGCGTTACTGGTCATCTCCACTGTGCCCTCTCTGTGTGCTGAGATTTGTGGAGTTTGGTTCTTCTTTTTTTTGAGCAGCAGTGAGACATGTTTTTATTAAATGTGCTTTGAATGAACAAAGTGATACATCTAGAAGGCAATTCTATAACCTGGCACCTACACTTAAGTTGCTGTTCAGAAAATTGGCAGTTAGGTGCATAACTGCACTATGGGGCCAAACAGAAACTACTGCCGGGCTACCGCAGCAGCCCAGCAGTAGTTCCCACCTCCAGCACATGCCATTTCCAGTGCAACAAAAATATTTTCTATTTTGCAGCACTGGTGTTTACTGGTGGTAATCGGGCAGTGCCGCTCACTGCCTGGTTACTGTCGGGTTAATGCAGGAGCCCTTACAGTCACCTCAATGGGTGGTGTAAGTGCTCTCCTCTGAAATGGCCGTACAGTAAGTGGTTCATTTACCGCATGGCCATTTCTTTAAAAAAAAAAAAAAAAAAGCCTTTTACCCACTGTAGTAAAAAGGGACCTCAGAGCATGTCAAAAACATACGCTGACGCTAGTGCAGGCCCCATTTTATGGTTGCTTATAAAAGGACCCCCTAAGTGACATTCAATAAAGGCAGGCATAGTTGGTTTGGCACATAAGTGCTGGGGCTGTGCCCATGTGCACAGCATGGGCGGGGGTGCCAACTGATATGCATATCTTACAAAAATCCTGGCAGGCATAACCGATGGTGTGTTATATTTTTGGAACACCAAAATCTTGGTACTCGGCATGCATCAATGGGGTGCCAAAATTGGCAAGCAACTTTATAGAATTACCCTCCTAATAGTCAAAATGATGGTTCTTTAGCTTGAAAGTCCATTTTTCTCAGTCTCTCCAGTTGTACATTTCTTCTCTGAGATGTGGTCACTTTCTGCTTCTCCTGAAGGCAGCGGGAGAGATGGCTAAGTCCCAACACCTCATTTAATTACAGAAAAGGAATTGTATCTTTCTCAGGTAACAAGCCAATTAATTCAGTCTTTTCAACTGTGGTGGACTGTGACCTATTTAATTTGTTTTGAACCATAAATAAGCAAAATCGAAATCACATAAGCATTTCCCAAACAAAAAGCTTATAACGGAATAGTTTTAATCAGATGACTGTGCTGCCCTGTCTGCCGTTTCATTGCCTGGAGTAGATTGCTATGCTTGGAAAATTGCATATACATCCATGTAAAGAAATCCCTTGGCTAATGTTTGCAAAATACTATAGGTTAAAATTGCTTTCATTTCTGCTGCTTGTGTAATTTTTTGGCTGTCGATATATAATATTGTGCTCTAAATTCTCTCCATAAATTAAAAAAAAAAATTAACCCTAGGAAAAACAAAAGTAGAGCAGAAATTGTATACTTAGGACAGTAAAGAGGACCCGGCATTTTCCTCCAATAAGATTATTTCAATAAGAGAATTTCAGTGTGACGTTAATGATCCATTATCACAGGAGAATGAAGAGACAACACCCCCTACACAGCACTATATAGAACTATAATATATAGCACTACACTTTAGAGTCTGGCCAATGAAAACTTGTTTGCAAGATTGCACTACAGACTATAGTCATGGTGTAAAGTCAAAATGACTTGGCAAGATTTTGCCAAGGTCTGCAGGAAATTCCCCTGCCAACTTGGCTGATACTATATCTGGGCAGCTGTGACAACATCTGCATATTGTTTGTTGAAACAATGATTCTTGGTCAAGTCGAGCTGCTAGAATGGCGCAAAAGGGACAATGTTGTGACTGTTAAAATCATAACATCTGAAATAAACAAGACTGTTGTGATAAACATTTGATGGTCACTTTTACTCAAGAACTGATATAAGAAGCCTCCTGGAAAATAAGAGGTTATTTGGAGAGGTTATCTAAAGATCTGTTGATACGGTGGCCAGTTGACAATTGTACTCCCAGATCTGCCATGCCACAGAGATATCTACAGCTCGTTAAACCACAGCATCTTCCCCAAGAACGATCTCCCACAGTGTGTCAGCCTACCTGCATCTGTGCCAGGTCCCGACTCCCGAGACAAAGCAGCACAACAGCTCCTGCCAGCTTCCCCATCATCAGAGGAAGGCTCCCACTCTGGCCAGGTCGGCACTATGAACGGATTGAAACATGACCGCTGAATTGTTGGGTTGAAAGGCTGTGGTCCTGAAGCAGCGTAATGTGAAACGGGACCCATTGACCACAGTTTAATCACGGTCTGGGAGGAGAAAGCTTTTAGCCTGCCTAAGCTAAGTAAAACTTTATAGCCTATTTGGCAGAGCAATTTTTTGTTCAGTAATAGAAAAAACATTTTTCAAAAAAAATAATAAAATAATGAGGAGGTTTTTTTATATCGCCTATGATGATGAAATAGTAGCCCTTATCCCATTTACATATGTGGGAGGGGTTTTTTCTTGAGGCATGTTTCCTCCTTTTTTTTGAATGATTTTTGCTTACATATTGATAACTGTGTTCTGTAATTATATGTGTAACATATAGATAGGTGAGAGAGTAAGAATAGTTAGAAAATAAAGTGACTAATTTAAGGAAAGGTGCACATGAAGTCAGAGAGATGGTTAAATATTATATCAGCTAGGGTAGGAGTGGCAGAAAAGGTGCCAGTACTCAAATGCCAGACCACCCTTTGGGGTGGGGTGATCACTGAGGGACTCACCCCACAATAGCCAGGTCCCCTGCAACCAGTCACAGAATCTATGACAAGGCAGAATTAGTATGTAGAGCCTGAGCTCTTTCATTAAAACTTGGGGACCATGGGTCAATTTTAGCAGACAATGGGAAAAGATGCCAGTGCTCAGTACCTCCAAGTACACCCTCAAAAAAGCCCTGGGCCTATTCAGTCTTTAGTTGCCATAACTTACTATGTTACTATGTTGGTGTTTCCTCCATGTGACCTAGATTGATCTTGGTTGGAGACAGGATAGTGGCCTTGATGGATCATTGGTCTGACACAATATTGCATTTCTTATGTTCATGGGTTTCAATTTATTCAGAGAAGCTTGGGTCAACTCAGGGCATACAGAAGCCAAATTAAAGCTGTCCTGCATACCTATTGTCATAAAGTGGGATATTCATATACTATTTTGTGTCTTTTGAACACTCTAAAAAATATTCAGAAGAGTCTGAATTCACATTCTGAGTGATCAGTAAGTGGAATCTGTTCATACCAGGCTTTGCTATACATCCATCTATCCATCCAGATACATATGCACCTTCTAATCAGTGTGAGCTGGGCAGTGTTCATTATTCATTTGTCATAACCTTTATCAATTTTGGCTTCTTAAAAATAATTATATAGAATATATTTAAAAATCTTATGCACCTGTGGAAAGAAAGTTTTGGCTTATGGGGGTGTAATTCTGGTTGTAGTGCCTTCCTTCCTATAGGAGGTGTCACGAAATGCCTTGCCACCTGCCTGGGGTTACTCCACAGCCACTTAGAGGGTCTATCCCCAGCACAGCTCAGGTCTGCCTGCACCTGCCACTTCTGCAGTACACTAGCACCCTCCTCCCACCAACTGGGTCTCAACTGCCTCTGGGTGAGTCTCCCGCTCTCAAATTATCCCCAGTGATTTCTAAGTTACTGGAGGCCACACTCCCAGTGGTCCCACAGTTCCCAGAAAGCACTCACAGACCCAACACATAAACCACAAGGATTCTTAATCAGTCCAGACAAGCAGAGGCAATAAACTAAAAGGAACGTTTATTGTCTGGGAAAAGTAGAACAATGAAAGAAAGGATGCAATCAGCAGAACAATAACAGATAACTGAAATATAGATCAATTATAACACTAAGTGAACATTTGTATACTATCTAAATAGTACCTGGGGAGATCAGGACATATAGCTACTCATAAGTTATCAAATATAACTTTTCACAGGGTTTCAGAAAAGAGATCTCTCTCTATCCCTCTTCTCCCTGGTTGAAACTGGAGGCAAAACCAGTAACTCCTGGGTAACTTCAAACTCCAGGCCAATCAGAGCCCAGAACAACAACATTTGGAAATAGCTGGCCACATCACTGCAGGCACTTCCTCTTTTTTGTTTAACTACAGGAAGAATCATTTACTTATCTGCAACAGCTTAAAACATAACATGTACCACCTACTAGCCAAACTAGAGAAATACATTGCAGGAAAATATCAAAACAATTATCACAGGCTTTAAAAAAAACCACTGTTTTGTCACAGGAGGCAATGAGATTTTTTGCCAGGTTTGGATAACTTTTTTATATGTTGGAAAGCACAGAGGGTAATGTCACTTCTCCATTTACTTAGGGAAGATGGTACAATTATATCCTTTGAAGAGTTGCAGCAAAAGATTACTTGTAGGCCTTGGGACATCTTTGCCTATCAACAGCTATGTCATTACTTCTCCTTGTTCAAATCAGAAGGGTTGCCTGTTTGTGTCTGAGATAAGACTGAAAAGTTGATAAAAGGTGATGCTATGGGCTCGGTGATGATTTCCTGGTTTTATAAGATTCTTAACACTAATATGCCAAGAAAGGATTATGGTCCCATACTGGAGTCATGGAGTGAGTAATTAGGTGAACCTTTAAGAGAACTAAATATGCACAGATTAATTTCTCAGATTCCGAGCACAGAGTGCAGAGCTGCAAAAGTGCCAATATTGCATCCTACATAGGGCTTATTTTTCTCAAAAACAAGCCTATAAGGCAGGCTGTGCCACCACTTCTCGCTGCCCTAAGTGCCATCTATATGATAATATGTTTGCTCATGCTTTATGGCAATGCAATAATATGCATATGATTTGGGCAAAGATTAATAGGTATCTGGGAAACTTATTAGGTAGAAGAATTGTACTTAAATCCAAGGGGATACTATTTAATTCTTCTCAACATTATGGGGTCTCCGGGAAAGATAATTATTCCTTAGTAACACATACATTGTTGGGGAAAAAATGTATGCAAGATACCCCGCCATCTTTTTAGCACTGGCAAAATAAGTTAAATACATTAATGTTATGGGAATCAGGAGATGCTCACAAATCCCCTAAGAAACAAAAAGCATTTATGTTTATTTGGAATAGTTATATTCAATCCTTGTCACCCAAAGCATGTAGTTTGGCTCTAAATGGATTTCAGATTAGGGAGTAGTGGATGGTAGAAATTCTTATGTACTTTAGAGGTTACAGAGGGAAAGAGGGTATTGAGAGGGATGGGGTATAAGTATTTGTTGAGTTTGTGATGGATGGATGATGGGGGTTATAAGAGTCCAAACCACCTTCAATCATCTGATATTCTTGTGGGGGTTTTTTATATTGTCTATTTGTTATGGCGCTTTGTATGTGTGTGTGTGGGGGGGGGGGGGGGTTGGAGAGAAGGGACTGTGGGAGGAACAAACATCTGTGATAAAAATATGTTGTACGGTTTCTGTTTTGTATTACTGCAATTTTGTTTAATAAAAAGAATTTAAAATAAACCTTAACTACAGATAACAGAAAAAAGTCTTATATGTAAGATGCTGGAGCAAAGATTAGTGTAATTTTCCTTACGAAGGAATGCAGTAACATAGTAGATGATGGCAGATAAAGACCTGTACAGTCCATCCAGTTTGCCCAACAAGGTAAACTCATAGCATAAAGTATGATGTGATATTACATATGTAAACTTGATCATGAGTTGTCCTTGCCATTTTCAGGGTACAGACAGAAATCTGTCTGGCACTGTCCTTGTTCTCCAACTTCTGAAGTTCTCAATGAAGCCTCTAGCCCATCCAAATCTGTCCAGCCACAATCAGGGCACAATTACTGGGATTGCCATCTAATCAGCACTAAGCTTCTTTTGCTCCATGCCTTCCTTACAGAATTCCTTTGTGTTTATCCCACACATTTTTTTAATTCCATCACCATCTTCATCTCCACCATTTTCCATGGGAGGACATTCCAAGTATCTACCATCCTCTCCATGAAAAATATCTTCCTGACATTATTCCTGAGTCGGCTCCTCTGCAATCTCAATTCATGTCCTCTAACTCTACCATCTTCCTGTCTCTGGCAAAGGTTTGTTTGTAGATTAATACCTTTCAAATATTTGAATGTCTGTATCATATCACTCCTGTCTGTCCTTTCCTACAGGGTATACATTTTCAGGTCCTCAAGTCTCTCCTCATACGTCTTGTGACACAAAACCCATACCATTTTTGTCACTTTTGTCTGAATCACTTCAAGTCTTTTTTCGTCTCCAAAACTGATCACAGTACTCCAAGTGGAACCACACTAACAACTTGTACATGGACATTAACACCTCCTTTCTTCTGCTGGTTATACCCCTCTCTATGCAGCCTAACATCCTTCTGGTCGTGGTCACCACATTTTTGCATTGTTTTGTCACCTTGAGATGCTTGGACACCATCACCCCAAGGTCCCTCTCCTGAACTTTGCTTATCAATCCCTCTCCTCCTATCTGGTATACCAACCGGCTCCCAAAATTCTTAAAAATCTAACAAGCGGCTCGGCAAGCCAGCTCCAGCACACCACTGAATTTGGCAGTTGGGGAGGAGAGTTGGGGGGGGGGGGGGAATAAACTGGATTAAAAGTCTGTTTATTTTTTCAGCATCTGCTCTTTACACTGCTAAGTTACCTTAGTCCAGTGGTTCTCTAACCTGGTCCTGGAGGCACCCAAGCCAGTCAGGTTTTCAGGATATCCATAATGACTATTCATGAGAGAGATTCACATGCACTGCCTCCACTGCATGCAAATCTATCTCATGAATATTCATCGTGGATATACTGAAAACCTGACTGGCTGGGGTGCCTCCAGGACCAGGTTTGAGAACCACTGCCTTAGTCCATCCAACCTATGTTGGCATTGTAAAGTCCAATTAGGCAATTTAGAATATACGGTTTTTGCTTAAATCCATGTATTCATTCCTTTTGGGCTTCAGTTTGGTGTATTATTAAACATATACTACCCATTATCTCTCCATTACATTTGATTTGATAATGTTTTGTTCTTTAGCGATTACTGAACACTTATGTATTTGGCATTCCAAATTGCTTGATTATACTAATTGACCTTACTATACAAATGATTTTGTATAATTGGAAATCTACCACTTCACTGAATATAACATCCTGGTTATCAATTATTCTTATGATATATAAATATGAATGTAAAGCTGCTAAATTCTCCAACAGAGCTAAAACAGTGGACAGAATTTGGTCCCCATATCCTCCTACTCTAGCTCACATTGACTTTTTGGGTTACTATCATTGTACTATATTAGTTTTGGATCTTATTGGTATAACAATATTTTATTGAGTGCTAAGACTATTATTTTGCATTGTTATTTTGTACATAATAATGTTATTTATACTCTACTTTCTCATTATAGCAGTTTTATGAACTACTCCGTGGACTACTGTATTAGTTATCACCATCATTTTCGTTGTATATTGTCTGTTTTCTGTTCTTTGTAAAACATTTGTGAACTCACATTTATATGGTTCTATTTGGAATTATGGCTTTGTACAGTTAAGTTGGATCAGTGTGTTAATTGCATTTGTGTGTACTCCAACAATTATTATTCAGTATAAAAGTTATACCATATAACTCTTATATGCAGACAACTATTACTCCTGAGGTATTTCTGCACAAAATCTTTGAAAATTCTATGCGTGATGTTTTAAAATCCTGCAAAATTCAGCCTAGTTTATTTGTAGTTTTTTGTGCAGAATTTCCCCATCATAAGGCCTGAAATCCCTTCCTGCTTTTTCCCTCCTCGGGCTCCAGCCTTCTCAGTTCCCTCTCTTCAACCATAGTTCTCTCTCCCTCTAACTCCCAGCAAGACCCCTAATTCTGTCTGCCCTCAAAGTCTTCTTCCAAATGCAATACCCCATCTCCCATTCTCCCTCCCCCCAGGCACACAGCACAACCTTTCATTCTTTCTCCTCCCCTCCCCAGCTACCATTTCATCTGACCCCCACCTCCTTCATGGTACACCCTTAAGCTTGATTCCCCCCTCCCCCCCCCCCCGCACCCCCCCACCCCCACACCCCAGTGGAACACTCTCAGCTTGCTCTGCCCCCATTCCAATCCCTATCACCATGTACACACTCAGCTTTTTGTGCCCCCTCCCATCCCCATGGCACACTCCCAGCTTTCTCTGCCTCCCTCTTCAATCCCTGTGACATACTCTCACATGGCTGTTCTCTGCTTCTGACACACTTCCTTCTCTGGAACTTCCTCTAGCTCGGGAGTCTGAAAAGCAATGCTGGAATTGTGTCTCAGACCTTTTCCCCAGAAGTTAAGAGAGCAAATTACATGGGGGAGAGAGGACAGACAGGATCACACAGAAGCTAGTTAAATTTTATGTAACAGTACATGTCTGTTCTGGGGGCCTTACAGCCTGTGAAACCATTGGAGCAATTCATCATGCTAAAAATTAAGAACCGCTGCACTAACCACCAAGATGTGGTACTCCTAGCAAGACCTTACCTTACCAGGGGCATTATCTCCTCCTCCTTCCTGCAAATAGCACAAAATTATTCTAAATCACATGCATGATTCCAAGAAGTAGTAAGTTTCCATGCTGCTCACCCCCAGGGATAAGCGCTGATTTTTCCCCAAGTAGACCGTAATAACAGTTTATGGACTTTTCTTCCAGGAGTTTGGCAAACATTTTTTTAACTCAGCTACACTAACTGCTTTTACCACATCCTTCAGCAATGATTCCAGAGCTTAATTATGCATTGTGAAAAAATTATTTTCTTCTCTTGTTTAAATATACTTCTTAGTAACTCTATGGCATTTCACCTAGTCTTTGTACTTTTTGAAAAAAATAAATCAATTCACATCTACGCATTCCACTCCGCTCATAATTTTATAGATCTCTATCATATCTCCCCTCAGCTATCTCTTTTCCAAACAGAAAAGCCCTATTTCCCTTAGCCTTTCCTCATACGAGAGTTGTTCTATCCCTTTTATCATTTTGGTCATCCTTTTTCTATCCTTTTCAGCTCCTATATCTGAGATGCAGCGACCAGAGTATTGCACACAAGATATGATCTCACCATGGAACAATACAGAGGCATTAGGCTATTTTTTGTTTTATTTTCTATTCCTTTCCTAATAATTCCTAACATTCTGTTTGCTTCTTTGGCTGCCATCACACACTGAGCAGAAGATTTCAGTGTATTAGCCACAATGACCCCTAATCCTTTTCTTCAGTGGTGACTCCACGTGGAACCTAACATCCTGTAGCTATAATTGGGGTTATTCATCCTAATGCATATCACTTTGCACTGGTCTGAATTTAAATTTCATCTGCCATCTAGATGCTCAATCTTGCAAGGTCCTCCTGCAATTTTTCACAATCTTCATTTGATTTAACATCTTTAAATATGTTTGTGTCATCTGCTAACTTGATATCTCCTTTTCCAGGTCATTTATAAGTATGATGTAAATCACCAATTCCAGTACAAATTCCCAGGGGACTTCATTATTCGCCTTTCTAAACAGAGAAAATTGACTATTTAACCTTACTCTCTTTCTATCTTACATACCAGTTCCCAGTCCACTAAACATTACTTGCTATTCCATGGCTTTTGAATTTCCTCAGGAGTCTTTCATGATGAACTTTCTGAAAATCCAGATACACCGCGTCAACTGACTTGATATTATACACATATCTATTCACATTGTCAAAAAAATGTAGCAGTGCTTTCTTAAATTTATTTTAAATCTGCTTCTACTTAGTTTCTTAGAGTGCGTCAATACTCTTTGCAAGAATATTTGTTTCCTCTTCATAGTGTTACCGCAAACATACTGTACAATTCCCAGTTACAGGAAAATGAAAGCCAGTATGAAACTGGAAACTAGAATCTCTCAGGTGCAATTGTGTTCTCATTTGTCTTGCAAAAGGTTTGACTCTATTTTTATTTTTGAACAGCAAACACCCTGGCATGACCTTAGGTTGGGGAGTCCAAGGAACAGCTGAGGTGCTCCAGGAAAGGAGGAAACAACTAAGGGTTCACCAATAAGCTTTTTTGTGAAATCATATGGTAATTCTATAATATGCATATCCATGAGCGCGGCAAGTTCTATTTTGAATAACAGTCACACACAGTATCTCTTTGGAGGACTGTCCCATTGAAAAAGGAGACTGCATGTGGAACTATGTTCTATTAAGTTTTCATTGACCCCTGATGAAGGTTAATGCCCAAACTTGGCCAAGTAGGGTTACTCTTCAATAAAAAGCTTATTGGTCCCACAAAGTCAGCAGCGATATCCCAATCCTCATATTTTGTTTTCCACAGAGCCTACTGGACGCCTGCTCGAGTTGCACAAATTACCAAGAGTACTACCTTCCAATGTTGGTCTTGTCAGGAGCAGGATGGATCCCTTGCACATATGTTTTTTTTTCTGCAAAAACGTCAGAGCATACTGGCGACTACAGCAATCTCCTATGAAATTGTGATTTTGCGTGCCTCTTCTCCTTCTATCTCTCTTCTAGAGTCAGATAAGAAACTGTTTAATATACTGCTAGCTGTCGCTATGCATTTAATTGTTTCCCATTGGAAAAATAATGCAAATCTGAATTATAATGAATGGTGGAGCTACATTTGTGTCATCAGGAAATATGAGCTAATTCTTGCCCATAAATATCAGAGTGAATTCTGTCTTGAAGACTTGGGCTTGATTAGACATGTTTCGTCAGGCTTCCATTAGCACTACCTGACCTCTGCCTCTAGGTATTGTCATGGAATGTTCTTATATTTTCCCTCAGATGCCATGGTGTTGTTGTTGTTTTTTTTTTGTGTGTGTGTGTGTGTGTGTTTTAGTTCGCTTTTGTGTATTCGCTTCTGTTGTGTACTGTTTGCTCCTGTTGTACTTTGAAAACCTTCAATAAAAATATGGGGAAAAAAAAGCTTATTGGTGAACCCTTGGTTGTTTCCTCCTTTCCTGGACCACCTCTGCTGTTCATTGGACCCTTTGCTGACTTTGCAGAGGTTGTCTCCTTTTCTTGGTTTATTATGATCTTAGTGGGGGCTATGTTCAAAGAAAGCTGATCTATTTTCTCTCTGAAAATTAGCTGCAAGAACTTATAGTTAGAGTAACCGTTTACTCTGTAAGATATTTCAAATTTGCCTCTTAGATGCTAGTAATGTACTTATGGATGCTACTGAACCTTCTCTGTACAGAAAAAAAGGATGTGTGCAAGTCAGAAAATGTTATCTAGAAAATATAAATTAAAATCTTGACATTTGTATCATAGTGAATTATTAGTCTTCACTACACATAAAGAGCTTAATGGGACAAATATCTAGTCATTTGTTGGAAATAATTTCATATCTACTTCCCATCAAATTCAGCCATTTACCACAATAATACTGCATTTACTATGTACCCTTATGGCCTTGTGTTTGCTTCATCTGTCATATCCAAAGAACAGTGTATGAGATTTTAAGGAACATACCAGGAGTAATTTATTTTCAAGATGACACCATAACAGCATCAGATGTGCCTCCTGGATTCATATCCAAAAAAAGTTGAGAAGGTCTCTTTCCTTGCCTCTGCAGTTAAAGCAGACTGCAGTACCATATGCTTGTTATTGGCTGAATGCAAATAGGTTGTTTTTTTTTTCTCTATAAACTCAGTCTGAATTCTAATTTAGCATTGCCGAGAGTATCTGCCAGCTAAGGTTAGGCAAAGTAGTATTTGAAATCAAACAAAACAATGGACTGGACTCTCATATTTTATATATGTTGGTATTTTCTGTTTGCTTTTATATTTTGATCAACTTTTGTCTCAGGAAGCAAAATGTTCATGCAGCAGGATAGAAAATATTTTTCACTCGCACAGTGCTAGATGTTGGTTTACAGGTATAAGATGCAGTAGCTCAATTTTCTCTGGATTCAGGGTGATAGAACAGGCCTGAACTGAACCATCCAGTAATTTATCTCCATCTCCAACAGCTTTTGATTCAGTAAAATGCTGAAGTTGATGGCAGACGTTATTGATTTCTCTCTTGGTTCTTCTCAGGTGAGATGGAATTGATGTCACATTTATCTTGCCAAAAGTGATCACAATTTATAAACCCTCAAGGGTCTAAAGATTAAGACTAGCTGATTTCTTCCCAGATTCGATTTGTCTGAACTCTGAAGCTTGTGCGGGTTTATCAAACTGGTATATGTAATAAAGTTTGCAACAATTCAGCCTCTGCTGCAAGGCTAATGTCTCTGTAAAAGAAATAAGAGTATGGTGGATTTGAACTTTAGTTTATATATTATGGGGGAGGGGCAATGTTCCTTCTAAGCTGTACAGGAGTCCAGGGCCGCCGAGAGGGGGGAGATGGGGGGGGGGGATTCCCTGGGCCCGGCCTCCAAGGGGGGGGGGGCGGCGCAGGCACTAGAAGCTTCTTCCTGCCTGCCTGCTTCTGGGTCTGTCTCTCTCCCTGTTTCAGGACCTGGATGATTGAATGTTTTAAGAACTTGCAAGTAAGAAGAGCTGGAGCATGAGTTGAAGTTGAAGTTGCAACTGGCAGTGAAGGAGGTCCACATAGCAAGGAGCAGAAACTAGAAGAAAAACAAAGCTGCAGGTTTGGAACCTTGCATCATGTAGCTATAGTTACGAGACTGGGTGACTGGGCATCCAAATGGCAGATGACATTTAATGTGAGCAAGTGCAAAGTGATGTACATGAGAAAGAGGAACCCGAACTATAGCTACATGATGCAAGGTTCCACATTAGGTGTCACTGACCAGGAAAGGGATCTAGGTGTCATCATTGATGGTGTCAGCAAGCAAAAGGAGCTGGAAGTGAAACATAACTAGAGGCCTGTAACTTGAAGTGGTAAGCAGGTAAGACCAGCCTAGAGCAGAGAAAATTGGCAGGACAGACTCTACATGCAGCAGGACACTCACAAGCAAGCCAGCCAGTTGCTGTAAACAGCTTCCTGCTTCCCATCAACTCTTTTGAGCTCATCCCTAGCCAATCCCAGATTCCTATGAATAGGCCTTGAGGGCTATCTGACTGTCTTTTTCTCTACTGCCTTTATCTGCTCAATGTCATTTGCTGACCTAAAGGTTGCCATGACAAAGAAAAAGTATGTGAGTGTGGCATAGTTGAGCAGAAGGTAGAAAATGAAAAAGTTGATGAATACCTCTCCCCACTGCTAATCAACAGAAAAGGTTCACAGAACAGTGATCAAAATGATAAAGGGGATGGAACGCCTCTCGTATGAGGAAAGGCAAAAGAGTTTAGGGCTCTTCAGCTTGGAAAAGAGACGAATGAAGGGAGATACGATTGAGGTCTACAAAATCCTGAGTGGTGTAGAATGAGTAGAAGTAAATTGATTTTCTACTCGTTCCAAAAGTAGAAAGACTAGGGGACATTTGAGGAAGTTACATGGAAATACTTTTAAAACAAATAGGAGGAAATATTTTTTCACTCAACAATAGTTAAGCTCTGGAACTCTTTGCCGGAGGATGTGGTAACAGTGGTTAGCGCATCTGGGTTTAAAAAAGGTTTGGACAAATTCTTGGAGGAAAACTCCATAGTCTGCTATTGAGGCAGACATGGGAAGCAACTGCTTGCCCTGGGATTTATAATATGGAGTGCTGCTACAATTTGGGTTTCTGCCAGGCTTGGCCAATATTTTGAAACCAGGATACTGGGCTAGATGGTCCATTGGTCTGACCTGGTATGGCTACTCTAATGTTCTTATGTTCTAAATCTTGCGGGAGGGGTACGAGGGGATGAATGCTAGAGGAGGGTGTATAGGAAAGTGAGTGCAAGGGAAGAAGGTGCAAGAGGGGATAAATGCTTAGGGAAGGATTTGCAAGGAGAGGACAAATTTTAGGTGTGGTGACAAGCAGGTGAAAGGGGAGCATGATGAGGGTCGAATGCTAGGGGAAGATGAGAAGGGGCAAATAGTCATAAGGAGGGGCTGAATGATAATGAGTAAAGTATGCAAGGAGGGGATGAATAATACAGGGGGAGGAAAGGGGAATGAATTCTGCAGGCTGAGAGGGCATGAGACAAGAAGGGTGGGTATAGGGTGAAGATTGAACAACGTACATATTATGAAATGTTTTTCCTCCCTCCGAGTTGGTAGTCCTAGTCAAGTCCTGATTGTATAACCCATCAATGCATGCAGCAGTAAAATAGGGAGGGGGACTGTATTAGGATATGAAATTAAAAAATCAAGACTGAACTCTGGAGAGATCTATTTCCTAAAGTGATTTTATCACGTTGCACTTATCTCTCCATTAGTATTTAAACACTGCCGCTGGCATGCTGATGAAGGGACACAACAAAGGAGCATGAAATAATAAGAAACAGCATCAGGAATGGCAAGTCAAATGTAAAGGAAGACAAAAAGGGACTTTGAACAAAAGATTGCGACGGAGACAAAAACACATAGAAATTTTTTTTTTTAGGTATATTAAAAGCAAGAAGCCATTGCGGTCATGAGAGGAGAAATAATCACATATAGGGCATGGAAGAGGAAACGGAGAGATAACGAGATATTACGTCTGGAAAGAGAAACTAGAACTCACAGGTTGAAATATGGGGCAACCCAGACAGAAGAGCAGAAGTTTGCCCTTTTGCAGTCTCAGAGGGAACTAAATGAACTTTTACAGGAGAGGGCAAATAAATCTATCCTATACTATAAACACCAGTTATTTATGTATGGGAATAAGGCGGGGGCCTTGCTGGGCCGCCTGGCTAAGGGGAAGAAAGGAACAACTCAAATCCTACAAGTGAGAAACCAATCTGGAAAACTAGTCAGATTGGAAAAGGATATAGTAGAAAGTTTTAGGTACTATTATGCAAGACTCTATGGGGAGGACAAGAGAATAATATCGGATAGCGCACTGTTCCTAGATAACATTAAGTTTCCGACATTGTCGGAGACACAGAAAACACAACTTAACGCCCCTATAGAGGAAGGGGAATTAATTTTAGCGTTGCAACAGAGTGATATTCACAAGGCACCAGGGCCAGACGGTTATAGCATGGCCTTTTACAAATTGTTGCAGGAACAGGTGACCCCCACCTTTATTGAACCTATACAATTTTATGGCGACCTCAGGTTCAGCCCCAGAGACTTTCAGGATGGCTAAAATGATAGTGTTGTTAAAACCAGGCAAAGACCCGGAAGATATAAGCTCCTATAGACCAATATCACTGTTAAATTGCGATGCTAAATTATACGCAAAAATATTGGCAAATAGGCTGGCCCGGGTGCTGCCGGACTTGGTGGCATCACCACAGGTGGGATTTGTAAAGGGCAGATCAGTGGTAAGCAATATGAGGGCCCTTATAGCCTCGTTGGAGAGAGTGGAAGAAAAGGGACAACCTTCTCTGCTAGTAAGTTTTGACGCAGAGAAGGCCTTTGATCGGGTGGCATGGAACTTTATGTTTGCTGTACTGGAAAGAGTAGGTATTGAGGGCCTCTTTCAAAGGGCGGTCAGAGCTCTGTACTATAGCCCCCAAGCTTTTCTTTGGGTCAATGGGACACGGTCATCGAGCTTAGAAATACGGAGAGGAGTGAGACAGGGATGCCCTCTCTCCCCGCTGCTGTTCGCTCTGACGTTGGACCCCTAAGTCCGAGAGATAGTGACACATCCAGAAATCACTGGAGTGGACATGGGTAAACTGGGTTTCAAGATATCCGCATTTGCGGACGATATATTAGTGCATCTTACTAACCCTGGGAAGTCGCTTGAGGCTTTACTCGAACTATTCAGGGAGTATGGGGATTTTGCGGGCTTCCAAATCAATTTTTCAAAATCTTTAGCATTAACAGCCACAGATGCAGTGAGAAGGGAATGGGGGGAGGAGTTTCCATTGAAGTGGGCAAAGGACAGTCTCACCTACTTGGGGGTACAGGTGACCATGAAAACGACGGCCTTTTACAGTCTTAATTACACAAAATTGCTGGATAACATGAAGCACAGGCTGCAAAAATGGGCCATACTACCGTTGACGTTGCATGGGAGGGTGCAGCTCTTCAGAATGACAGAATTCCCCAGGTGGTTATACACCTTACAAGTTTTACCGCTGTATTTGAGCAATAAAGATGTTAAGTTATTTCATAAATATTTGAGGCGCTTTGTCTGGGGGGGGAAAAAGTCTACAATGCCATTGGACTTAATGGCAGGCTCATGGAAAGAGGGGGGTATAGGGCTCCCTGATATAAAGAAATATAACCAAGCGTGCTTGTTAAGGCATTTGGGAGACTGGTTACTAGACAAGCAGGACTTTACCCCGAAACAGTTGGAACAGGCTTTCTTTGCACCTTTTCACTTGCATTATCTACTCCAGGGACCGAGGACCTTGGTGCCAAACCAATTTAAGAACAGTTTACTATTAGGCCCAATGCGGGCAGTCTGGAAAGATTTAACTAGAATATGGGGAGTGACAGCAGATATATCAGATATTATGCCGCTACAAGGTAATCCTATGTTCTCGCCGGGCTCAGAAAATAGGGTGTTCCAAAAATGGGCAGGCTTAGGCATTACAAGATTAGAACATGTTATGGGGTTGAGAGGGGGCCTGCTGAATCTGGGCGCATTGGGCGTAGGCATCAACGCCAGCCATGAGTTTGCTTACCAGCAATTGGCACATTATGTTCGGTCGCTTGACATGGCACATCTGAATGAGGGGCATGGGAGGAAAATGAGAGAATTTTTTAAGGCAATACCTGGGGAAAGGCTCTCCATTTCGAGACTATATAAGTTACTCTGGGCTAGATGTCCACAAAAAGACACAACAGCAATAACTAAGCGCTGGGCAAGGGACATGCAGAAACCGGATTTGGTGGTGGATTATACAAAGTTGGTATCCCGTATACCTGAGATGTCTATAAATGCAAGTCTGCGGGAATGTCAATTTCGCATTTTATATCGAGCCTATATGGCTAAACCACAGGTGTTCAAGATGGGAGGGGCGCCAGACCCCCTGTGTTCTAAATGTCAACGGAATGACGGTACACTATACCATTGTTTATGGGAGTGCCCCTTCATAAATCAGTACTGGGGCAAGATTATGAAGTATTTGGAGGGCTTATTACAAGTCCGCATTAGCTGCACTCCCTTGGGGGTTATCTTTGATAAATATGAACTTTTTGCCTGTCAAAGGGGGGGCACGCGACAGTTGATTCGCAAGGCCTGCCTGATGGGGAAAAAAGTGATCATGAATGGATGGGTAGGAACAGACCCACCAGACTTTTGGCATTGGAGGAATAGGTTCCATGATCTATTACTGCATGAGCGAAGGGCGGTGGGACCCTCCCCAAAGAAAAGAACCCGCTTCCTGGAGGTTTGGGGTCCTTATCTTCAGTCGCTATCTCCAAGAGCGCGTAGTTCAGTGCTAAATGGATTATAAAGGAAAAGAAAGGGAAAGGGGGAAGAGGAAAGGAAGGGGAAGAAGAAGGAAACAGGGGAAAAGGGAAAAAGGAATAATATATGTGTTTTTTTTTTTTTTTTTTTTGGGGGGGGAGAGCACGGGAATACTTATTATGTAAGACACACAACACGGGGGGGCAGGGTAGTGGGAGGAGGGTGGGGAGGGGGGGGGGAAGATATATATAAAAACTTGGGCTTTCTGTTAAAAGACATTTGGGTGAGGTAAACCAGTTTTTTTTGGTCATGCTTGTATTTGAGACAAAATATGTGTGGTTTGCACTGTTATCTTTAATAAAAAACGTTGAAACATAAAAGCAAGAAGCCAGCAAAAGAATCAGTTGGACCGCTGGATGACCAATGCGTAAAAGGGGCGCTCAGGGAAGACAAGCCATAGCGGAGAGACTAAATGAATTCTTCTTTGGTCTTCACCGAGGAAGATTTGGGAGAGATAATGGTGCCAGAAATGGTATTCAAAGCTAATGAGTCAGCGAAACTGAATTCTCTATAAACCTGGAAGATGTAATGGCACAATTTGACAAATTGAAGAGTAGAAAATTGCCTGGACTGGATGGTATTCATCCCAGAGAACTGATAGAATTGAAAAATGAACTTGCAGAACTATTGTTAGTAATATGTAATTTATCTTTAAAATCATGCATGGTGCCAGAAGATTGGAGGGTGACCAATGTAACGCTGATTTTTTAAAAAGGCTCCAGAGGTAATCCAAGAAATTATAGGCTGGTGAACCTAGCATTGGTGCTGGGCAAAATGGTAGAGACTATTATAAAGAGCAAAATTACAAAGCCAGCATGGATTTAGTGAAGGCAAATCTTGCATCACCAATCTATTACATTTCTTTGAATGGGTGAACAAACATGTAGCTAAAGGTGAGACAGTCGATATTGTGTATCTGGATTTTAAAAAGGCATTTGACAAAGTACTCCATGAAAGACTCCAGAGGAAATTGGAGCGTCATGGGATAGGAGGTAATGTTGTATTGTGGATTAAAAACTAGTTAAAAGAAAACAGAGAGTAGGGTTAAATGGTCAGTATTCTCAATGGAGATAGTGGGGTTTCCCAGGAGTCTGTGCTGAGACCGCTGCTTTTTAACATATTTATAAATGATCTAGAGATGGGAGTAACTAGTGAGGTAATTAAATTTGCTGATGACACAAAGTTATTCAAAGTTGTTAAATCACATGAGGATTGTGAAAAATTACAAAAGGACCTTACGAGACTGGGTGACTGGGCATCCAAATGGCAGATGAAATTTAATGTGAGCAAGTGCAAAGTGATGTACATGAGAAAGAGGAACCCGAATTATAGCTACATGATGCAAGGTTCCACATTAGGTGTCACTGACCAGGAAAGGGATCTAGGTGTCATCATTGATGATATGTTGAAACCCTCTGCTCAGTGTGCGGTGGCAGCTAAGAAAGCAAATAGAATGTTAAGTATAATTAGGAAAGGAATGGAAAATAAAAATGATACCAAATTTGCTAAATAAATAAAGTAACAAAAAGCTTTGGGAGCAACTCCGCTCAAATGTATACAATAACAGCTGGAAAATAGCGGAAAAAACACAATAAATTGTGGGATATGACTATTAATCACGGAGGGGGAGAGGACCTCAGACTCGTGGCGATTTCTTTTCTTTACGTCACGAACAGCTTGTTGGGTTTGTACCACAGTTTGGTGTTGCTGGGTCCTCTTTCCCTGATGAAGCCCCAGTTGGCGAAACGGGACCGTTGGGGAGGCCCGTAATTAAAGCAGCAAACAAGCTAAGTAGCTGTGGTTTTTGTTGTTTAGCTGTGACATATAGCATTTATAGATATGAGATGCTAGAAGCACATGAATGAAACATCTAGGAGGAGGTTGGTGTTAGAGGACCAGTGATTACATTAACGTGACTATATTGATACGATCTTATTGATCAGAAATTGCCACGAGTCTGAGGTCCTCTCCCCCTCCGTGATTAATAGTCATATCCCACAATTTATTGTGTTTTTTCCGCTATTTTCCAGCTGTTATTCTAAATAAATAAAGAAAATACCCCATTCATGTGTTGTAGCTACAGTGCAACCTGAGAGGGAGAGTCTGTTTTAATCAGATTGATGAGAGCTGTCACACATACCTTTCTAGTACCATTTGTCCCTGATGCAGCCCTGGTTTAGAGTAAAACGTGTATAATCAAAATTAGAAGCTATAGAGGATAATAAAGCAATCTCTACTACACCCAAATATCCTCTCTAATATTGGAGTAACAGAAGTGAAAATGTAGCTTAATGCATTACAAGTCCTACATATGTTGTACTAGTGGAGGAAAAAACCTCAATAGACTCCTCTACAGTAGGCTCACAAGTCCATAAATTCACGGAGTACTTGCTGTCATCATCAGCTCAAAAAACTTCCACCAGTTGTTAAAATTGTTTTTAATTTAAAAAATGTGTAAAGTTCACCAAACAAAAAAAAAAACTTACCTTTTCTAAGTGCACAGCGTCTTCACTCTGTCCATGGCCAACAATGGCCAAAGTTTCGTCCACTTTATCAGGGTCCATGAAAGTGAGTTGCACTTGTACTCATGACTTTCCAGCTATTTAGACTGTCTTGTTTATGTTCTGTGTAAATTTGTGCCTGGTTTCAACAACGCAAACAACAGTGAGGTAATTTTTTCAGTAGTAGCTAATTTGCTCACACCTTTTTCAGTAGTAGCTAGAAGTGTAGAGAGTCACAGAGGTATCAACAGAAGAGGTAAAATCTTGGAGGATGCAAATTTTATTGAAGACCCAACATGATCCGTGTTTTGGCTATTGTCTGCATCCAGTCGGCACATATCAAAACAACATTTTCTATCAGGATATTAGAAACAAGTGTAATCTATAATAAAAATTAGGCATACAAATAGATATTTCAAAATTAAGAAATAACATGCCATATACAAAGAGAAACAATATAAAAACATGCATACGGAAAATAAATACCAAAAGTTTGACCGCTGTGCAAATTTCTTGGAATGACCAACGAGTCACACTGATATGATAACCACATACTGTAAAACAACAATAAAGTACAATAAAAATCAGTCAACAATAGCAATACAAAAGCAAAAATTAACCCTCTGTTTACTAAGCTAGTGGCTGACACAGCCCATTCATAGTGAATGGGCTGTGTCGGCACTAGCGCACGGTAGCCGCTAGCACAGCTTAGTAAACAGGGAGGTAAGTTTAAGATAGAATTAATAGGTTATCCAGTGAGGCCATAACTATAAAATAACACTTAGGGCCCTGTTTACTAAGCAGTGCTAAGGGCACGCTAGCTTTTTTTAGTGTGTGCTATATGCTAAAGACACCCATATAGGTATCTTCAGCATTTAGTGTGCACTAATTTTAGGTGTGCACTAAAAACGCTAGCACATGTTAGTAAACAGGGCCCTTAGTTTCAGAATAATATCATCAGAATTGCAAAACATAATAATAACATAATAATATCTATTGCACAACAAAAATGTGCAAACTAAAATGCTCCTTATTGTACTGATAACAAATTCTATGATTACAAAAAAAAATCACACAATACTTCCTAAGTGAATTGAGGGTCACTCATTACTTATAAATCATTCATTACTGGAAGAACCCCTATTGTTCCAATAGTAAGGTGCCAATAAGTATGAAAAGATGTCTATGTGTAAATTTTAAAACATTTTGGTCCGAGGACTCATATTGACTACCACAGATAACATGTAGCATCAAGCACTCCAGACTTATTAACCAGTAATAGCAGTGTAAACCAGAACAATGCAAGTTTCACTATGTGCCAAATAGTACGGTAAGAATCAACCATCATAACTGAGCAAAACACTTCTAAGAATGTTTTTAAAAGATTTGTAAAAGATACCACTCATTTCTTACAGATATTGGAAGCCACCACCGTCAGTGATATGGACCATGTGTTTATGGTGACTTTGGACATCAAATCACTGTACAATTCCATACCTCAAGAACAAGCCTTGAAAGTAGTGCAAGCTGTTTTGGAGTCTTGGCAGAGACCTGTGGATGTCCCCACTGCTTTTTTGTTGGAGCTAACTGAGTTGGTTTTATGTAAATATTTCTTTTTGTTCCAGAATGATTTTTATCTGCAAACTTCAGGTGTTGCTATAGGGGCATCTTTTGCCCCATCTATTGCTAACCTATTCATGACCAATTTTGAAAATACCTGGCTGGTTGATTCCCCTTTCCATGATTCCATTGTTTTATGGAAACAATATATTGACAATGTCTTTCTTTTATGGAAAGGGGATCTTCCTCAACTCAGCCTTTTTGTGGATTGGTTAAACACCTGTAATCCAGCTATACAATTTGCCTATGAAGTTTCTGACAAGAGTATCCATTTTTGGATGTTTTGATTACTGTCAATGATGGGTACATTTCAGACTTGAGTATTTCAGAAACTAACCGATAGGAACTCCATGTTACAGTACAAGAGCTGTCATCCCTGGTCGTTAAAGAACAGTTTACCATACTCACAGTTTCTGAGATACCGGAGTATCTGTAATGATACTAAAGAATTTAAATAGCAAGCTAAGGTATTGGCAGGATCATTGAGGCAACAGGGGTATCCCCAACCAGTGTTGAAGAAGTCAACACTGGGGATCAATAACAGGGATCTACTACTTTCTGAAAGATGTCCGGTCATATCTGAGGATCCCTGTGAAACTTTTGTCTTGTATTACACGGAAGATGGAAGAGGTGGCTAGAATCATTCGGAAGAACTGGGACATTGTGCAATCCCCATGATTTTTGTTTTGTTACATTTGTACCCCGCGCTTTCCCACTCATGGCAGGCTCAATGCGGCAGGCAATGGAGGGTTAAGTGACTTGCCCAGAGTCACAAGGAGCTGCCTGTGCTGGGAATTGAACTCAGTTCCTCAGTTCCCCAGGACCAAAGTCCACCACCCTAACCACTAGGCCACTCCTCCACTTTGTTTAAGGATTCTCGTCTATCCATTGCCTTCTCGAGGAACCGAAATCTAAAAATTTTGTGCCCAGCTGATGTGGTTAAGCGTTTCCCTACTACCACAGGCAGCCACATGAGATGTGGTGCCTGTACCTTTTGTGCCATGACCCACGAATGTACTGAATTTACAAATTCTGTTGACTGCAAAACCTACAAATTGAGATGCAACACTACATGTAAATCCAAATTTGTAGTGTATACTGTACAATGTCCTTGTGGGAAATTCTACGTGGGGAAAACAGAATGAAAACTGTCTACCCGGTTGAGTGAGCATAAATCTTGCTTGAATAACCAGAAACCAGGGGCCCCTTTGGTTGCCCACTGTAGGGAATTTAACCACAGTTTTGAAGTGCTTCAGTACTGGGTGATTTACAGTGTGGCTGAGCATATTAGTCGGGGCGATCGCAATAAAAGACTGTTATGTTTGGAGCAACGATGGATTTTTCACGTGAAGTCTTTGGAACCCAATGGTTTGAATTCCATGATTCATTGGGCAGCGTTCTTATGATTGGTTTTGTGTGCCTTGAATGTGTTCTGCACCTGTAGGCGAGTGTTGATTTTTTTGTTTAAAAACACATTCATTCATTTTTTGTTCAAGAGACATTTATTTTGCCTAATTCATTATTGGGAGTTTTGTTCAATATTTCTTGTTGGGCACTTTCATTCAAAGTGTGTTATTTTTTGCACTGACATTTTTGCCTGATGTGATGTCCAGCAATCACTGACGTTGTTTATGCTGATTGGTTAATGACAGCAGGCGGTTGCTTTTAAAGATGGCCGCTACTCTGTTCCCACTGTTTGCTCTCGACTTGCAGGGGAGCAACCATTTTCCAGCAGGTCTGAGTTAGTACACAATGCTCTTTCATGTGCAATTTTTGCAAGGTTAATTTTTTGTTTTGTGTTTTATGTTTTCTAAAGCTTCCTTTTGTCCTGCAGCAGCACAGCCATTACCAGTGGGTTTCCTGAAGAAGCTACCGTGAAACGGGTCTGTTTGGACCACACTGATCTGAGCTTGGAAGCTGGGGTTGTTCGCATGAACACTGCATTATTCAGATAAGTCCCGGGTTTTCTTAATATTTGGTTGCAGGACTATATCTCATGAGTTTTTGAGTAAGTGAGCAAAGTTAAAAATACACTAGTAAATACCAAAATTGTTATGCAAGATAAAAAATTATTAAATGAAACTTTTTCCAGAAGGTTTTTTTGATCGGTGATTACTTTTTAACTGTGTGCTTTAAAGTTATTAGGAGAAGAACTATGTGTTCTTATTGCCACAGTATGATGAGATCTTTTTCCTCCTTTCACTAGAGAGTGTTGTTGAGTCTTCACTTTTTGTATTAAGGTATCCTGAAAACCTGACTGGCTAGGTGTGTCCCAGGGGCATACCCAGACAACATATTTTGGGTGGGCCTAGGCAAGAAGTGGATGGGTACCGAGTGTTCTCCACACCACCACCTCCAAAAAAATATCTAAGCTGGCAGGAAAACGCTTCTTTCCAACTTGGCAGTCTGCAGAAGGCATGCGCTGAAAACTGAGCATGTGCAGGTTCCGGTATCGTTGAGAGTGGCGTTTTTGTTACCATTAGGCGGAAGTCTTCAGCTGACAGAGCTTTGGATCCCCACCAGCTACCACTAAATGTGTGCTACTGTTGGGTGGGCCCTGGCCCACCCAGGCCCAACTGTGGCTACGCCTCTGGTGTGTCCCAAGGACTGGGTTGAGAACCCTTGGCATAGAGGCATATACCTTCATTGGAAAAATGAAAAAAAACAAAACAATTGAGAATAATACAACAAAAATTATGTACCTCTATTTACTGGATACCACATGACAGTATGTGATTTAGAATCTCAGAACTGGTATCTGAATCAGTCTTTCCATATTATGACCGTCATACTCAGATATTTACTGGTATGTGGAAATATATCAAATCTGTAATAAATAGCTGAAAAAATTTTTTTTTAATAGTAACGTACAATAATGATATGACTTCCAGGAAAACACTAAGGGCCCCTTTGACTATGCTGCAGTAACAGGGGCCCTGCGCTAGCGGCAGAACAAGGTTTTGCCGTGAGCAGAGTCCTCTTTTAGCGCAGTGGGTAAAAAGTGGAAAAAAAGAAATGGCCGTGTGGTAAGTTTGCACTTGCTGGGCGGTCATTTCAGGGGGAGCACTTACCGCCACCCACTGAGGTGGCAGTATGGTCTCCCTTGCTAACCCCCCTGTTATCCCCTGCAATGATAATTTTTGAAAAATTCCAGTAGCACCGGAAATGCCACCGCAGGGGGTGATACTACTGCCGGTGATTATAGTGGGCCGGCGGTAGTTCCGGATTACCACGCAACAACCCTTTAGTAAAAAGGCCCCTAAGTCATAATATTTCTCTATTATAACAATTTGTAACCTTCTTTCAGCTATACACTACTCTCCATAGTGCTTTGTCACTACAATGTGTTATGTATATAAAAGTATCAAAAATAGAGGAATAAAAATCACTGTGGCTCTAAAAGATCAATTAGAACATAATATTGAAGAGTCCAGTAGTATATTACAAAGACATATATTACTGTTTTTTCTTAAACCGAGGAAAAGATACCCAAACGCTTACTTAAATTTTAGCATCTTTCAATGGGGTTGTGGTATTCATCGTTGGTCTAAAAACCTCGTAATGAATAATAATAAGAAAAACATTCCGAGGTTTTTAGACCAATGATGAATACTACAACCCCGGTGAAAGATGCTAAAATTTAAGTAAGCGTTTGGGTGTTTTGAGATCTTTTCCTCGTTTTAAGAAAAAACAGTAATATGTGTTTGTAATACTACTGGACTCTTCAATATTGTGATGTATATAAAAAGTACAATATTGATAAAAAACCAAAGGACTCTGGTATGCAACAGAAATACTTAATCCAAAAAAAATAAAATTATAGAAAACAGTAAAGTCAATGTCTATTGGGAATCTGGGTGTTTAGTTAAAAAATAAAACATTGCTCCTCTTGTAACCAGGGCTGCAAAGGGGGGGGGGGTTAGGGGGGGACAAGATTCCCCCCTGGCCTGGCCTCCAAGGGGCCAGGCACTGGGTTCTGTCTCTCCTGCTCCTGACAGGACCTGGGTGATGAAGTTAAAGCAATCACCCGGGTTCCGACAGGAGCGGGAGAAAGACAGGCACCAGGCCCCCCTTAGAGGCCAGGGAGGAGCACACAGGATTCCAAATTGGATTTGGGGCCCATGGATTTGCTGAGCATGTGCAACGTGAGAGAAAATACTGAGCAGGGCAGACAATGCAGCAGAGAACAGCTCTAAAGGAAGGCTTCTGCTAGCGGGTCTTGGGGACCCCCGCCAGCCAAGGTATGTGGAGTTGTGGCGGGGGTAGGGAGGTGGGGCAAAATGTGCCCTCTCATTTTCAGCTCCAGACCCCCAATCTTTCAAGTCTGGTTACACTCAGGCAGGGGCAGCAACTGTGACAGCGTCCTGAGTGCGGGGGGCAGGGGGTGGTGGCAGTGGGTGACGGTCCTGCCCCAGCCCAGCTCTGTCTTTTGGTAGCCCTGCTTGTAACAATTTCTTATCCAGATCCCCTCCCGTCCAAGAAGAAGAAAACATCTTTATGACAAAGAAACTTAAAGCTTCAAAACGGTGATTGAAGGACAGACAATGACTCACTAATGGAGCTGTAATAATCTTTCTACTCAATTTGCTTTTATGTTCCTGCATCCTGATACGAATCTTCCTTGTCGTCTTACCTACATACAACAATTTGCAAGGGCATATAATAATATAGATGACATTATTTGAATTGCACTCAGACAAACGTTTGCCTGTAATAAGATGAACAAAGGCGAGTGTTAAGTGAATTAGGACACACTGAACACTAACCACATTTATAATGGCTCTTTCTGCCTAAGTTATTAGAGGTTGCTGTCTTAGTGGAGGGGGACACAATGTCCTGGTATAGGCTACAGTAAGGCATTTGTTCTTAAAGCACTCATGGCCTTTTAAGATATGCCAATGTTTGTTACGCAATTTCTTGATGAGAGGATCAGATGCTCCAGGAGGGATTCATATTGTGGTAACTCTGTGTGTTTCTGCCTACATTGATGTTTGCCTTTATTCCATGGGTAGACGTTACCATTTTTATAGTCTGCTTCATCCCTACAGAACTTATCATATTTTGACAATTTCAACTCTTTCACAAATTTCTCTATACTCTTTTTATTCTCACTTTTATTGAATGTTGATGATTAATCTTACATGGCTTTCTGTATTTATTTGCAGTTCTGAGTCTTCTTAGCTTATTCCCTCATGTTTTAGCATCCAATGACATCATTTCTGCTTGTTGGCATCAATGATATGCACATTGAAACGCATAATTCCTGCTGTGTTTTTTTGCAATTTCAAGTGTTTTGGTGGTCAAAACATTACAAACACAGTGCGATTTTGGTACCTGTAACAAGCTTTATTTAAATATTTAATCAGTTTTGCAGTTTAAAGTCAATTAAGTTTTTTCTGCTGTTTTTGATTATCCGGGGCACTTTAAAGACTGTATATACAATGATTTTTAATTTTCCAGCCATGCTGCACCTTGTGAGGTGCATTACCCAGTGAGGCATCATGCCTGTCTAATGTTTAAAGTCATTAGTGTGGCTTTTTTGAAAGAACTATTTTATTGTGCTGTGACCTATGACCCCTGAGCAGCCAGTTTAAATAATGACCAGTAGGTGCTACATTAGGACTACACCTCTGGGATATGTGAGCTTTTTGTAACTTTTTTTATTCAAGTTTTTTACATGGCTTTTAGTGTATTTCTTTGTATGCATGTGTTTTGGCTGAAGTCTGTGGCTTATCACTACTATTCTTAAGACTATTTATTTCTATTTATGATTTACACCAACATCTTTTTATGTACTTATTATTATGCTATACAAATAGAATGTTAGGTATTATTAGGAAAAGAATGGAAAACAAAAAGGAGGATGTTATAATGCCTTTGTATCGCTCCATGGTGCGACCGCACCTTGAATATTGTGTGCAATCCTGGTCACCACATTTCAAAACAGATATAGTGGAATTAGAAAACGTACAGAGAAGGATAATGAAAATGATAAAAGGGATGGGACAACTTCCCTATGAGGAAAGGCTAAAGCGGCTAGGGTTCTTCAGCTTGGAGAAAGAGGGCTGAGGGGAGATATGATAGAGGTCTATAAAATAATGAGTGGAGTGGAACAGGTAGAAGTGAATTACTTGGTTTACTCTTTCCAAAAATACTAGGACTAGGGGGCACACAATGAAGTTACAAAGTATTAAATTTAAAACGAATCAGAGAAAATATTTCTTCACTCAACGTGTAATTAAACTCCGGAATTCGTTGCCAGAGAATGTAGTGAAAACAGTTAGGTTAGCGGGGTTTAAAAAGGTTTGGATGGCTTCCTAAAAGAAAAGTCCACAAGCCATTATTAAAATGGACTTAGGGGAAATCCACTGCTTATTTCTAGGATATACAATACACTAAATAGTAGAATTTAAAGCAAGAGTATCTAATATCTTCAAGATGGATATATAATATATTATTCTAAAGGGAAAGTCTCATATAGTCACCAGGGCGGTTCTTATAACACCAATAAAGGTGAACCCCTATTTCGTGACAATTTTAATCATTGACTAACCCCCTTCCTGCTTCTATTTATTTTTCCTTTTTATATTTTTATAAAATTCAAATATTTTTTATAAATTTTTCTGATTTATATGTCTCATAACTTCATTAATTGCTTCATTTATTTTCCGAGACATCTATCAAGTCCCTTATATTGAATCATTTGTCAGACGGTGTCCAAATTGCCATGGCTGTGCTTAACATTTCATCACAACAACGGTATTGAACCCAACACTTTTCTGGGTAGCTTCGGCATCTGGACACACAGATAAGTGAGGTAACTTGTGAGAATGATATGCAATTTTTTTTTTCTAAAAAGTAAAAGGCCCAAAACGTACAGACCTGTCTGAATCCATCCTTGTAACAAAATAAATCTGTGCATCACTGCTGTGTAGGATCACATTTTTCTACAGATTACTGAAAATCAAATTGACTGTTTATTGGAAAATTAAACGTGTTTCAGACTGTGTATGTTTTTATCATGAAATGGCTGAAATACTATGTTGAATAAAGATAGAGGACCCAGGAGCAATACACAGGTGAGACAGCCCAAGTCATGCCCAAAAGTAGCTCAACAATTTTTAGCACCAAAAGTAGCTATGGGAGGAGGAGGGGGGACCCACACCCCTCACCCTCACCCCCGCTCCTCACATAGCTATTTTTGGGCTGGAGATTTTTTCATCATCTGGCAACTCTGAGACAGGAGCCAGTCTGGGGCTGTGGCAACTGCTACAGCAAAGTGGGGAGAGCCTGGAGAAGCTTCTTTAAAAGTGTTTAACCTGGTTGTGGGAGCTTTGCAGTTCCAGCAGTGCAGGAGAGGGGAGCATGTAGAAGAGCATGGGCGGCTGCAGGCGGATTGTGCAAAAGCACAGAGGCATGCAAGAGAAGCATACTGGCTTGTGAACAGCACTGGTAAGCAGAAAAACAAATAAAGAAAAGGAAAAACAAAAGAAAAAAAACATCAGGAGACCCAGCAAAGTACATGGGACAGCTGGGAAGTTGTTTTGTTTAGAGATACAACGTAGGGACAGAGGGAAGTTGGGAAGACAAGCTGTCACAGGCAGGCACATGAGCTTATCTAGCGGCAGCCTGGTAACAGCTGAAAGTTCTAAAACTGCCGTTATATGTTGTAGCTAAGCTGACAGTGTTAGGAGGGACGTTGTTGTGCTGTGAGAGTTGCCTGACAGGATAGAAAAATATTTAAAATTGACAGCTTATTTGAATTAGCTGAGGAGTGTTTAAAGCAGTAGTGTAGCTACAGGTAGGCCTGCGTGGGCCAGGGCCAACCCACTTAGGGCTCAGGCCCACCCAACAGTAGAACATGTTTAGCGGTAGCTAGTGGAGATCCAAAGCTGCACCAACTGAAAACCTCCCCCTGATGGTGCCAAAAATGCTGCTCCTCACTTCAGCAGTCTGAGCTTCCTAAGCTGCCGATACTGGCACCTGTGCATGCTCAGTTTTCAGCGCATGCCTGCTGCAGACTGCCAAGGTGGAGAGCAGCATTTTCCCACCAGCTGAGATATTTTTTTAAGTTGGTGGGTGGGGTGGGGGGCGGAGAACACTTGGTGTCCACCCAATTCTTGTCTAGGCCCACCCAAAGTCTACTGTCTGGCTACACCCTTGGTTTAAAGTAGCAATTATAACACCGTTGGATCTGTTTGAGAGAGTTTAAAGCAAAGTTCAAAAGAGGAAAGCTGCCATGTTTAAATAACCACTTGAGTAGAGGAATATTGATAATTCTATTGGAATTGTGTTGCTTTAAAATCAATTTGCTCATTTACAGAACAATATTGACTTCTGTGAGTGATCCATGAAACCTGGTCCCCACAAGGGGTAATCACAGAACTATAAATGATCTGAACTCTTAAAAGAGATACAGTCATTTTTAAAGGGAAATAAAATAACAAAGGTGACTTCTGAGAATTCAGATAGAGCTGTACTGGAATGACTGATACCATGTACTAATAAGAAGGCAGACGCCAGCTACATGCTGCTACTAGGGTACAGCTATTGCAGTGCTTTGGAGAAAAAATAACTGAATAAACTACAGCTAGTTAAAGCTACAGTACTGAATTTCTACCACAGCAGATACAAATCAGTGAGAATCCTGGTAGTAGGAAAACAGTTCCAAATAGAAAATCTTATTGACCTACTGATTTCTGCAAGTGAGATTGAGAAAGAGAGAGAGGGAGGGAGTGACAAGAGAATAAAATTAAGTTGTGAGTGGGTTACACAGGAATTACCCGAAAATATTTTGATTTTGAGCAGAGAAGTGACTCCTTGATTTTGCCGCACGGAGAGGCCCCTTTTACTGCAGTGGGTAAAAAGGTGGAAAAAAACAAATGGCTGTGCGGTAAGTTCTCACTTGCTGTGCAGCCATTTCGGGGGCAGCACTTACTGCCACCCATTGAGGTGGCGGTAGGGTCTCCCGTCGGGTAACTGCTGCAGTAAAAAAAAAATACGGAACAATTTTCCACAATGCCAGAAATGGCGTGTGATGGGGACAGAACTACCGCTGGCACCCACGTTGGGCCAGTGGTAGTTCCAGGTTACCCGCACAGTAACCCTTTAGTAAAGGGTCCCTGATTTAGGGGTCCCTTTTACTAAGGCACAGTGGGCCTACTATGCAATAAAAGAGCACTACCACGAGGCACGCTGAGGCATCCCACAATAGTGTTCTGTTTAGCATGTGCTAATACCGCGCTTGAAAATATTTTTTATTTTCCAGTGTGGGAGGTGTGTCTGGGGGCAGAGAGTAGGCATGCCTGCACTAATCGGGTAGTGTGAGCACATTACCACATGCTACCCAATTATCATGGGAGTAGCGCAGGATCCCTTACTACCTCCTCAATAGGTGGTGGTAAAGACTCCCGGCAGTAATGGCCACGTGCTAATAGGAAATTAACACGTGGCCATTACAAAAAAAAATGTTGCTATTTTACTGCCACACTTAAAATGGCCGCAGTGCACGGCAGGGGCGTAACTACTATGGGGCCAAGGGAGCCTGGGCCCTCGTAGATTTGGCCCTGGGCCCCCCTGCCGATGACCCTCTCAACCCCCCCCTCCCGCCGCCAACCCGCCATTGCCGTCTGCTACCTTTGCTGGTGGGGGACCCCAACCCCCGTTAGCCGAAGTCTTCTGCCTTCGTTTGGTTTCTGAGTCTGACGTCCTGCACGTACACGCAAAGCTTCTTTCTGTTTCTGTGAGTCTGACGTCCTGCACGTTGTACGTGCACGATGTCAGACTCAGAAACCAACCGAAGGAAGAAGACTTCGGCTGGTGGGGGTTGGGGTCCCCCGCCAGCAAATGTAGGCAACGGCGATGGTGGGGGCAGGCGGGGGGGGGGGGGTCGAGAGGGTTGTCGGCAGGGGGGGGTCAAAGTTGGTGGTGGTGGTGCTGGCGGCGGTGGGGGGTGTCGGCAATGGTGGTGGTGGGGGGTCGGTTGCGCCGGGGGGGGGCTAAAATGTGCCCCCTCACCTTGGGCTCTGGACCCCCCCCCCCTCCCGCCGAAGTCTGGCTACGCCCCTGGTGCACGAGAAACCCATATGCTCACAGCAGTGCCAACCATGTTTTAATGCAGCTTAGTAAAAAAGACCCCTTAGTGAGGTTAGGTTACTACTACTTGATGCTGATCTCTGCAAGTGAGACTTTTCTAGAAAAGTGACACACGAGATAAGTGGCTGACAATTATACATTAGAACATTTTGTGTGCACAAGAAACAAAACAAAACAGAACCGTAAAATATTTTATTACACAACTGGACATTTTAATTATTTATACTTATCGGAACAATAACCTGAGAATAACTTAAGGGCAGTGTTAGAGCAAGTCTTGATATAAGAGAAACCTTAAACATAAAAATAAGGAGGAAAAGTTCTAGAGAATCTTGCTTACCTCGCTTTCCGCCAGGTTGCGCCGCCCCTGGGAGCCGGCTCGCCTGCCAGAACAACCGGCTTGCCAGAGCTTTAAAATTGAACAACCGGCTCCAGCACACCACTGAGGTGAACCCAGGTGGGCACAGGCCCAGCTACCTTTGGACAAGTGAAATGTGGGGAGAAGGCCATGAATGAAAATATGGGGGGAGGAGGACAGAGAAAGTGAATGTGACTTCAGGAGGGAGTGGAGAAACCAAGGAAATAGGAGTCTGTGGTAGAGGTGCCCACAAATGTATGTTTGCATAAGGCCTAATACAGTGTTAATCCAGCCCTGGTCTTTGTGGTCCACATTTTTACCCCAGACTAAGCTATAGACTGCAATACTGGGCACATCATTCATGGGGGTCCTTTTACTAAGCTGTACTAAAAAGTGGTCTGCGCTATTACTAGCGTATGGGTTTCCCACGTGCTGAGGACACTTTTAGCATGGCTGTAAAATAGCCACATTTTCCATTTGTTCAATAAATGGCCATGTGTGGCCATTAGCATGGAAGCCCCTTACCGACACTATTTACTAAGTGATAAGGACAACTGCATTAACCACGTATTAATTGGTTAGTGCACGGTGATGGAGCTGCGCTAGCCAATTAATGCTGGACACGCCTACTCTCTCTGCCCCCAAACACACCCCCAGTGCTAAAAAAATAACATTTACAATAACTAAAACTTTTAACTCCTAACTTCTATTCACTTGTTCAGTACCCGTGTCTGTTTTATTATTCCCACAATAAGTAATTCCCTAATCCCTTATTTGTCCTGTTTGTCTGCCTTGATTAGATTTGAGATCAAGGACCAGATTATAGGTACTCTCCCCTTTTTGGGAGCCACAAAAACCAAATAGCTGCCTGAACCCCTCTCTCACCACAGAGCTGAGCAACCACTTCCAACTGAAACAACTGTTCCAGCATTGAATACATGAGTACATAAGTACATAAGTAGTGCCATACTGGGAAAGACCAAAGGTCCATCTAGCCCAGCATCCTGTCACCGACAGTGGCCAATCCAGGTCAAGGGCACCTGGCACGCTCCCCAAACGTAAAAACATTCCAGACAAGTTATACCTAAAAATGCGGAATTTTTCCAAGTCCATTTAATAGCGGTCTATGGACTTGTCCTTTAGGAATCTATCTAACCCCTTTTTAAACTCCGTCAAGCTAACCGCCCGTACCACGTTCTCCGGCAACGAATTCCAGAGTCTAATTACACGTTGGGTGAAGAAAAATTTTCTCCGATTCGTTTTAAATTTACCACACTGTAGCTTCAACTCATGCCCTCTAGTCCTAGTATTTTTGGATAGCGTGAACAGTCGCTTCACATCCACCCGATCCATTCCACTCATTATTTTATACACTTCTATCATATCTCCCCTCAGCCGTCTCTTCTCCAAGCTGAAAAGCCCTAGCCTTCTCAGCCTCTCTTCATAGGAAAGTCGTCCCATCCCCACTATCATTTTCGTCGCCCTTCGCTGTACCTTTTCCAATTCTACTATATCTTTTTTGAGATACGGAGACCAGTACTGAACACAATACTCCAGGTGCGGTCGCACCATGGAGCGATACAACGGCATTATAACATCCGCACACCTGGACTCCATACCCTTCCTAATAACACCCAACATTCTATTCGCTTTCCTAGCCGCAGCAGCACACTGAGCAGAAGGTTTCAGCGTATCATCGACGACGACACCCAGATCCCTTTCTTGATCCGTAACTCCTAACGCGGAACCTTGCAAGTGAACAAGCAAATTCAAGGGCAGAAACTTCTTGGATAATCTCCAAAACCCACTGATTTGTGGTGATCTGGGCCGACCTTTGGTCAATTAGACAAGTGATTTCTCAGCTACCACCAAAGAACATGGAGGAGGAGTGGCCTAGCTTGCAATCCAGAGGTGAAAATCAAGCCATTGGGATGTAGGAGGGGCCAGCATTTTTAGTAGACCGGTTCTCCCATACATCCCAGAAGATAAATGGGGCACCCTAGTGGACTGCAAAAACATGCTCCCAGGTACACATCTCACCATTGCTCCCTTATTTTGTCTGCTGAGCCCCCCAAAACCCACTGCCCACAGCTGTGCACAATAGCCTTTATGGGTGAAGGGGCACCTATATATGGGTACAGTGAGTTTCTGATGAGTTTTGGAGGGGTCACATTTTCCACCAAAAATGTGACAGGTAGAGGGACATAGGGACCAGAGTCCCCCATGCCATGGTGCACTGCACTGACCACTACACTACTCCAGGGACCTACATGCTGCTCTAATAGACCTGGCTCTAACATCTGAAACTGTCATAGAGGTTGCTAAATCATATTTGTATTCATATTTGTGGGGAGTGGTAGGGGGTCAGTGATCACTGCAGGGGTATTGGAGGGGGTCACCCCTGATTCCTTCCAGTGGTCATCTGGTCAATTAGGGCACCCTTTTGTACCTCATTCTTTATGAAAACAGGTCTAGCTCAAAACATCTTAGTTTAAGTCCTGAACTGTTTTATTTTGTTCCATAATGGCTGAAAAATGTCCAAGTGTTAGGAACGCCCAGATCCCACCTTTGACACACCCCCTTTTGATTTGAATGCACTTCTGACAGACTTCATAGAAAAACGTCTAAAAATTGGTTTTAAAAATGCCAATTTGTATGTTTTTGTGAGAAAAACATCCAAATGTAAATTTGTGCCACTTTTTGGACGTTTTTCTCTTTTGAAAATGAGCTCCATTGACATGTTGCAATAAAGATAAGTATATTTTTTAATTTCTTAAATGCCTTTTACCTACAACTGTTTCTTACTCTCTGAACATGCCTCGTATGTATATGCAGAATCTGAGAAAATGTCCATTTCAGCACCTGCGTCTGCCTTATAGCATATGCCTTTTCCATTGATGGACAGTGTAATCAGCCACTCTGTTTTGTTAGTTTTCCTTGCAGTAATGCTACCCCCCCCCCCCCCCCAAAAAAAAAAAAGGTTTTCATCATTTTCATTGGTTCTAATTACTGCACTGTGTGCACTTTTCTATTTGACTGACACATTTTATGGACAAAAATATAGACACGCAGGGAATTACTTATAGGCATGTGACTGTCCAAAGCACTGGAATGCTTTTTTTCTTTTCTTTCTGCTCCCTTTCATTGCGGAGTTGCTTCTATGCAGGAGTGTACCAAGCCAAAATTGCACCCTAGTGCCTGTACCCTGCATACTGCATCATGGCCACCGGAAGGGGAGGGGATTACCTTTCTTTCAGGCTTTGGTTGATTATCTTTGTCCTACTATCATGGCCATGACAGAGTCACTTCCTACCCAGTGATCAAGTTGCTTCATCTGACCCTGTGCAATTTTAGAACCTTTGTATATCAGCACTGCACACTCTAATGTAAGGTCTGTCTCATCATGTAGCAACTTCTTTTTTATTCTAACGTTGCTTATGCCTATTGCAGCCAGGGCTCACTACTTCTAACACAGTCTTCAGTTTCACTGGAGAAGAGGGGAGGGGTTGGAGGGGGGAAAAGGTTTCTACTTACTACTACTACTACTACTTAACATTTCTAGAGCGCTACTAGGGTTACGCAGCACTGTACAAAATAAACAAAGAAGGACGGTCCCTGCTCAAAGGAGCTTACAATCTAAGTACTTCCAGAAAGCAAAAACATGTTGCTCATATGTGATGACTTTTTTTCTTGGAATGCAGTAGCTCTCAAATTGTTTCAATATAGTATTAAAATGATCTTTCTCTGCTTCTTCAAATTGGGATGTGTTATGCAGTATGGCTTCTTGGCCAGCCACTGTTAGAAACATCTTCCTGATGTACCTTATTTGTTCTTTGTGAGGAACATTTGTTTAAACTTTGTCCATATACCTCTAAATTAATTTTCAATTTCAGTTCTGGTGGTTGCTGCTGTTGGCCTCGGTTTGGCTTTCGTTTCTTTTTAGTACATTTTTCAATGACATTCATAACCAACTATTGCCTGACTGAAGTTCCTTATTAGTTTTCTGTGGTCACTGATTTACTTCTGATACTAACGTATTATACTATCAATCAGATAATAGACTCCAGATGCAGCATAACTCTTTTCAAATGAGAAGACTGTAGCAGAAATTGAAATGACTCTACTCTTCAGGCTGCTTTGTTTGCAAAGTATCCTGGAACTCCCTCTGGTGGCCAGAAGGCCAGTTCCAGCACAGTAATGAGTAAATTAATGGAATCACTGCTAAAATCGAGGATAATCAGTTTTTAGAATCCAGTAGTTTACAGGTTGACCAAGGAGCTGGATTTGGGAGAGTGCTAAATGTGACGTACTTGGATTTCACCACACTAAACTCCAACTTATATATGCAAATTTCTCTTTATTATTAATACTTATGCCTTATACCAGCTATTAACTTTAAACATTAAACCACTCATTCATCACCTTTCAACCACCACTTACCCTATGTACTAGTTATCTAAAATGTCTTTAGAAGTTTAAATATCAAACCATTATACATGAAAAAAATCCTGCTTCATCACATTGATGAGGCAGACAATTCGTAGCACTCAATGATGTCCACTGCTGTAATGTGCTGTAAAACCGTCATAATGACATCCACTGTGTGACCTTATTATGTTAGTCAATTTTCAGCAGCTGATTACGTCGCTCCTCGTTGGCACATAGGAACTATTGCACACAGAAATTGTCAGCACTGCTGTTTACAAACCGCCACATTGTCCTGTGGCTTTCATTGTATAGGTTTCACAAGTATCGGGTGAATGGGCAAAAGCCCTCCACAGGGTAGTTACAAACAACTTGATTTTACAGCACATTACAGCAGTGGACATTATTGAGTGCTATGAACTGTCTGCCTCATCAATGTGATGAAGCAGGATTTTTTTCATGTATAATGGTTTGATATTTAAACTTCTAAAGACATTTTAGGTAACTAGTATATAGGGTGAGTGGTGGTTGAAAGGTGATGAATGAGTGGTTTAATGTTTAAAGTTAATAGCTGGTATAAGGCATAAGTATTTATAATAAAGAGAAATATGCATATATAAGTTGGAGTTTAGTATGGTGTAATGTTGTTTATATACTCCGACTGAATTGGTTTTTCTCCCCCTTTTTTGTAAGATTGTAGGTACTTGGATTTCACCAAGGTTTTTGACAGAATTCTGCATAAAGAATTTATTAATAGATCGAGTACTTGGTATGGGCCCTAAAGTGACTAATTTACTTAGAAACTGAATGGGAGGTGAGAAAGGGTAGTAGTAAATGGAGTTAATTCTAAGAAAAGGGGCACTAACAGTGGTCTGGTACAGGGATCAGTTCTCGGTCCATTTATTTTCAATACTTGTGTAAGAAATGTGGAAGGGTTATTGAAAAAGGTTTGCTTCATTGTGGATGATACCAAGATCTGCAACAGGGTAGATACCCTGAAAGGGGTGCATAAGATGAGAAGGGATCGAGAGAGGCTTGAGGAATGATCTAGAGTTTGGCAGCTAAGATTTTGTGCTAAAAAAGCAAGGCCACATATTTAGGCTGCAAAAACATAAGGGAGCAATATAGTATAGTTGGGAAGCAGTGACATACCTAGGATTCAATGGAGTCCAGGTGGAAAAATTAAGGTGGGTTCCTATATTTCCATAAGTAGTGGGGGCTGGGAGCAGGTCCCCTTTAGCTCTCCAGTCAGGGGAGGGGGGAAGAGGGTTAGAAATTGAGGGGGATTTGGGATAGAGTGTGTGTTATCTAGTTATGTATGTGGTCTAAGGCTTTTGTATATAGGACAGAATGGTAACATGTTTGTAGAGTGTGTAGGCAGGTATTTAAGACAGTGGAGGTATATGCAGGTATCTGTTGAGGGCAGTGCTTTTTTTGTAGGAAAAAAGGTACCAGTACTTATTATGGGCGGGGCCACTATGGCTCTGCCTCTATGATAGCCACACCCATGTTAGCCACACCCCTTATACCAACCACGGTGCAATATAAACGGCATCATTGAAAATATTATACCAGTATAGGAGAAAAAAATAACTTGAATTTTTTCATTATAAATAATTTCTGTAAGATGTTACAACTCCAGTATATCCAGTGCAAAATAAGATAGCAGATGTAAATTCTCAAGTTGGACATATTCCATACACTAAAATGAAAATAACATGATTTTTTTCTACCTTTGTTGTCTGGTGACTTTGTTTTTCTGATCATGTCAGTCCCAGTCTCTGATTCTGCTGCTCTCTATCTGTTCCCTTAACTCCGTTTCCAGGGATTCCTTTCCATTTATTTCTTTACTTTCCTCCTTTCTTCTTCATTTCTTGCTCTACATCCATAGGTAAAAGCTGGGTCCTCCGCAGACTTGACTGGAGGAGGTATAGAGTGGATCCAGTTTTGCCTATTTTCTCCATCCATGTGTAGTTTTTCTCCTCTTTTCCCTTTCCCTCCCCTCCATCAGTATGCATCTCCTTCCTATTCTTCCCTCCCCTCCATCCATATGTATCTCCTGTTCTTCCTCTCTCTTCCCTCTCATCCATCCATGTACATCTCCTTCCCTCCAGCCATGGTCATCTCACTTCCTCTCTTTCCCTCTCCTCCATCCATGTTCATCTCACTTCCTCTCTCTTCTCTCCCCTCCATCCATGTCCAGCATTTCAACTCTCTCCCCTCCATCCGTGTCCAGAATTTCTCATCTCCCCTAAATCCATGTGCATCTCCTCCTCTGTCTTCCCTCCCCTCCATCCATGTCCAGCATTTCTCCTCTCTCCCCTCCCCTCCATCCATGTGCATCTCCTTCCTGTCTTCCCTCTCCTCTATCCATGTCCAGCATTTCTCCTGCCCTCCCCACCATCCATCCATGTCCAGAAACTCTCCTCTCTCCCCTGCCCTCCCCTCCATGTCCAGTGATTCTCATTTGCCCCTATCCTTCCCTCCCATCCATGTCCAGCGATTCTCCTCTCTCCCCTGCCCTCCCCTCCATGCCCAGCTATTCTCCTTTGCCCCTATCCTTCCCTCCCATCCATGTTCACCGATTCTCTGCCCTCCCCTCCATGTCCAGCGATTCTCCTTCCCCCTATCCTCCCCCTCCCTTCCATGTCCAGTGACTCGCCCCAGCCTCCACCTGCCCCCGAGATCATTCCAACCCCATCCCCACCTGTCCACCCTCAGCTCACCAACTTTCCGTTCTGCCCCCTGCAAATCTAATATTTACCGAAGTCACAGCCTGAACCAGCGGCAGTGAAAACAGCAAGCAGGCACACTCACCTCCTCATCACTTCCCTGCCCTCTCAGCGTCCCGCCCTTGCGGAAAGGAAATTGCATCAAAGGAAGGTGGGACCGGCGTACCGGCACAAAAAAAGCACTGGTTGAGGGTGAGTTTTCTAAGGCAGGGATTTTCAACCCAGTCCTCGGAACACATCTAGCTAGTTAGGCTTTCAGAAAACTCACAATGAGAAAGAATCAGACAACATCTAGTTATACAATACATGTTTTTGAAAAAGAAAAGTTTTTAAAGATTTTCTAAATAGTCTGTAACTTAAAATAGATCTAGGCCGAACTGGCAACACTTTCCAAGATTTTGCAGCTTGATGTGCAACAAGAATTAAATAATGTCTTTAACTTCTTCCCTCTGGGTTATGGAAAGTTTAATAAATGAGTGTTGCATAATGAATAAGTCCCAATTGTTGTCAACAAAATAAAAAAAATTTTCATGTAAGAAGGAGCTTCGCCTTATAAGATTTTTAAAGGAGTACAATAAAACTTAAACATAATCCTAGTTTTTACAGGAAGCCAGTGAAGATGAATTAAATACAGAGATATATGATCTGTTTTAATCAATGAAAATATCAGCCGAATGGCTGTATGTTGAATTGTTCTCAATTTTTTTAGAAGTAATTTAGGACAATCCACAAAATGACGTTGCAGTAAACTATTTGCGATAATAATAAAGCTTGAACCAACAATTGGAAATGAGCTTCCCTGAAAAACGTACAGATGCATCATAGTTTCTTCATAAGATAAAAACTTTTCTTAGTCAAATAATTTATCTGGGATTCAAAAAGATAAAGTATGATCAAATAATATTCCCAGAATTCTAATCTCAGAAGAAAGTTTGTATTCTGTGTCTTGTTTTTTTTATTAAGTTATCTCGTAGAAGATTATGGGGCTCATTTTTAAAACAGAAAAACATCCAAAAATGGCATAACAGTCAGATATATGTATTTCTTGTAGAAACCCATCTAAAGCACATAATCAAACAAAAAAAGTCCAAGTCTGCTAGTTGCCGAAAAGAATACGTTCCCAGAGAGAGCATTTTATGGGTGTGGCATGGGCAATGTTTCATGATGAATGTTTTTTTTGCCAATAATGGGTAGCAAAATGTCCAAAATTAGACCTGCTTTAAAAGCATCTAAGGTAAGACTTAACCTGTCTTTAGACCCGTGTGTGATTTTGCTGAGTTGGAGAGTAGAGAGGTGGAAGTGGTCGTTTGTAAGAAATAGTGGAGAGTTGCTGAGTGCTTTGCTACCTTTGCGTGTTTGCCCCAGTCGGAACATTTTGACCCTCACATTTCCTGCCTTGCTTCCTCTGTCTCACCTGCTCAACTCCTTGCCCACAACAGCTAGTCCCCCCCAGCCACACCCATCCCTTCCTCTGTATCTCACCCCCTTCCCTCACCAAACCTTCATGGACCCCAAACCCCCCACACTTCCCATTATACCTCCCTACCTGCTTGTCCTCCGTTTGTCCACTCCTAGTTTGTCACTGAGCTACTCTGTGCTGTGGCTGAGTATGTGACAACTGTTGGCTGGTGTTGGAAAAGTAAGTGCTTAATGCTACAGTTGTGTGCATCTGGACGGTTTGTTGGTGGTGGGGGTGAGTGTTTTTGGCAGCTGGTGTGTGTCTCATGACTGTGTGCTGGTGCAGGTGCTGGTTTAGGGTCTCACGAGGTGCAGAAGGTGGAGTGTGTACAGTGGTGTTTCTGGGGTCAGTGAGTTTTACATGTGGTGGTGGGACACCTGCAAGTCAATCATGGATGCACTGAGTACTTTGGTAGCTCACTCGCTGCTGGAGGTGGATGAGAGTTTGGAGGGGAAGCCCCGGAGGAGATATCCCTATTAGAGTGTCTTCAGTCCTCACACCCACTTCCTGGACCTCACTGACCAGGAATGCCTTACTAGGTTCCGCATTGACAGAGTTGCTATGACCAGAGCAACCCCTCCTCCAGCCCAGAACATACAGGAATAATCCAGTGTCAGTCCACCTGAAGGTCGCTGCCTCCCTTGTCTTTCTAGCCACCAGCACCTTCCAGTCAGTGCTAGAAGTCAATGCAGGCTTCACTCAGCCCGCCATCTCCAACTGTCTTCCCAATTCCTCGATGCCTTTCTCACACTCACCCCAGACTATATTATCTTCCCCATTACCACCCTGGCACTCCAGAAAAACATGGCTCAATTCTACGCCATAGACCACTTCACCTTGGTAACAGGCGTCATGAACTGCACACACGTTGCACTCAGAGCTGTAGGTTCCCCATGTACATGCACAGCAGAAGGAATTAATGACTAGAGCTCACAGACTGATGACTTAACTGATGTAATGAAACATTGGAACATCTTTATCCCAGCAGTTCCCTCACCTTGAATTATTTCATGAAAAAGGTGATTCAGCAAATCTGAATAAACCATAAACCATGTAACACATGACGGGTTAGAAGATACATGTATGGTTGTTTCTGTAAATTGCCTAGGTAATAGGTGATGTATAAATTTTTTAAAATAAATAAATAAATAAATAATTGACCTGTGTACGTCATAGGAAATTGCAGACATTCATGCTGAATTGTGGTCAATTTAGAGAATGTGTGAAGACATTCCTTTTTAGGGCGGCCTTTGGTATTGATCTGAAGGCTTAGGGATGTTTGCGATCTGTGATTTTTATTTATTTTGCTAGAAGAGCAAGTGTTGTTATTGATCTGTGTTTATTGTATACGTGGAAATTGTAACCCACATAGAAAGTTTGATAGGATGGTATTGAAACTGTATCATAACTAAATAAACTGTATCATAACTAAATAATAAATAATGTAATGAGCGTGTCTCTCTGCTTTCACAATGGTAAAACAGTATCTCATTAATTCGTTTCCTGGAACTATTCACAGTGATTTCTGTCTATGTCATGGCAGGTCTGTGGGTGACCAGCCCCCCCCCCCCCCCCCCCCCCCAGAATGGGAATGTATAGACTATGAAGGTTTTATTATATACCACATTATACTTGCTGTAGTTTAAATCTCCTTTTGGCCAGGTTCTGGATATATACTGGTTCCTTTACTGAGGCCACTATAGTTGTCCTCTTAAAACCAAATAAAGACCCTTCAACTTGTACAAAATTATAAACCATTATCTTTGATTAATCTGGATGCCAAACTTTTTGCCAAAATGATTGCTGATAGACTACAATTTGTTTTACCTAAATTAATTGATTCCACCCGAACAGGCTTTATGTACGGTAGATATTCATCTAACAACACTAGATTGTTCACTAATGTACTATTGAACTCGCAATATTCTAGTGAAATCTTATATGGCCATTGGATTAGATGCAGAAAAGGCATTTGATTGCATTGAGTGGCCTTTTATGTTTCATACATTACATTGGCTTGGTTTTTCCCAAGAAGTCATTCAAATGATTAAAGTCTTATATACTGCTCCAACAACCAGACTATATTTGAATGGCTTATTCTCAAACCCATTCTACCAAACAAGAGGTACTAGGCAAGCACGTCCCCTCTCTCCCTTATTTTTCAGTCTTGCCCTTGAGCCCTTTTAATTGCCATTCGCTCCTCCAACTTTATTAAAGGTGTTGACATAGGTCCAATTTCTGCTAAGGTATCTGCATATGCCGATGATGTACTATTTATACCACCCCTTCATCTCTGGTTACAAACTAAATGCATCCAAGACAGAAATTATGCCTCTTAATTATTTTAGTCTTAAAATGTGATATTTCCCAATTCCTCTTTTAGTGGTCCCCTGCTGGCTTAATATATCTTGAAGTAATATTTGGTCTCACCATTGAGGATTCTATAAAATTGAACTCTGAATAAATATTAAAATATACAACTGATTTGACATCAAAATGGACACCTTTATGGCTCACTTGGTGGGGGAAATTTGACAGTATAATTAATTATGTTAATACCTATGATTAACTATACACTTAACATGCTTCCTGTTTTGCTAAAACCTGGTACATATAAGAGCATTGAAAAATTATTAACTAAATTCCTATAGTTTAATAAGCCCCATCACATAGCTCTTAAGAGATTGAAGGGTACGAGGGATTAGGGTGGCCTCAATTTTCCAAGTTTTTATGAGTATCACTTGGCTTACTTATTATGGCAAAATTCTTTGTAGAAGATTACAAAGATATCAAGAAGGCTCCTTTATGGTTGCAATTTGAAGCTGAATATTGGAAAATGTTGCCACTAAAGGCATTACCTTGGTCCCAGGTACTCCACTGTGTAATAATATTATTCTTGTTCAGTGCTTTTATTGTAGGGAAAAAGGTACTGGTACTCATTATGGATAACCTTATGGGCGGGGTCACTATTTGACTCTGCCCCTGCAGTAGCCACCCCCATAGTAGCCATATACCTGTTTATATGCACCATGGCTAGTAAAAGGGATCACTGAAAATATTACACCAGTATAGGAAAAGAAAAATAACTTATTTTTTTGCATTTTAAATAATTTATTTAAGCTGGTACAGCTCCAGTATACCCAAAATGACACAAACCAAATTAGTACACAGGCCAAGAACTAGGAGAACAGTCTTGCCAAATCGGAAACACAATATGTTATCAAAATCTTAGAACCTAACAAACAGATCCCTATTCAGACACTTGGCCTTTCAATCATACATGCAGAACAGAGATAGCTGCTCTTCAAATACAGGCAAATATTAACCTACCACTACTACTTATCATTTCTAAAGCGCTACTAGATGTACGCAGCGCTGTACACTTGAACATGAAGAGACAGTCCCTGCTCGACAGAGCTTACAATCTAATTAGGACAGACAAACAGGGCAAATAAGAGATAAAGGAATATTAAAGTGAGGATGATAAAATAAGGGTTCTGAACAAGTGAATAAGGGTTAGGAGTTAAAAGCAGCATCAAAAAGTTGGGTTTTTAGCTTAGATTTGAAGACGGCCAGAGATGGAGCTTGACGTACCGGCTCAGGAAGTCTATTCCAGGCATATGGTGCAGCAAGATAAAAGGAACGGAGTCTGGAGTTAGCAGTGGAGGAGAAGGGTGCAGATAAGAGAGATTTACTCAGTGAACGGAGTTCCCAGGGAGGAATGTAGGGAGAGATGAGAGTGGAGAGGTACTGAGGAGCTGCAGAGTGAATGAACTTATAGGTCAATAAGAGGAGTTTGAACTGTATGTGGAAACGGATAAGAAGCCAGTGAAGTGACTTGAGGAGAGGGCTAATATGAGCATAACAACACTGGCGGAATATTAGTCGTGCAGCAGAATTTTGAACAGATTAAAGAGGAGAGAGATGGCTAAGTGGGAGACCTGTGAGAAGCAAGTTGCAATAGTCTAAGCGAGAGGTGATAAGAGTGTGGATGAGGGTTCTGGTAGTGTGCTCAGAAAGGAAAGGCGAATTTTGCTGATATTATAGAGAAAGAAACGACAGGTTTTAGCAGTCTGTTGAATATGTGCAGAGAAGGAGAGGGAGGAGTCAAAGATGACCCCAAGGTTACGCGCTGATGAGACAGGAAGGATGAGAGTGTTATCCACAGAAATAGAGAATGGGGGAGGAGGAGAGGTAGGTTTAGGGGGAAAGATGAGAAGCTCGGTCTTGGTCATGTTTAATTTCAGATGGCGCCGAGACATCCAGGAAGCAATGTCAGACAGACAGGCTGATACTTTGGCCTGGTTTTCGGCTGAGATTTCTGGTGTGGAGAGGTAGATCTGGGAGTCATCAGCATAAAGATGATACTGAAAACCATGAGATGAGATCAGAGTCCCAAGAGAAGAAGTATAGATGGAGAAAAGAAGAGGTCCCAGGACCTTGCGGTAGACCAACTGACAGTGGGATAGAAGTAGAGGAGGATCCACTAGAGTACACACTAAAGGTACGATGGGAAAGATAGGAAGAAAACCAGGAAAGAACAGAGCCCTGAAATCCAAGTGAGGACAGCGTATCAAGGAGTAGGCTGTGATCAACAGTGTCAAAAGCAGCAGATAGATCGAGAAGGATGAGGATAGAATAGAGACCTTTGGATCTGGCCAGGAACAGGTCATTGGAGACTTTAGCTAGCGCTGTTTCAGTTGAATGAAGGGGGGCGAAAGCCAGATTGAAGTGGATCACGAATAGCTTGAGATGAAAGAAAGTCAAGGCAATGGCGGTGAACAGCACGTTCAAGTATCTTGGATAGGAAGGGAGGAGGGAGATGGGGCGATAGTTGGAACCTTAAATCCTAAGAAGCTAGACTCTGCATGCCAGCACTATACCAGGAAAACAGAAAGAAACATGTTTCCTCCTATACAGTGCAAAATAAGACAGATGTTCAAATTTGGGCATATTCCAAACACTAAAATGAAAATACAATTATTTGTTCTACCTTTGTTGCCTGGTGACTCACTGAAATTTGACCATTTGTATTGTGTAGAAAAATGAGCACAAAATACAGAGTTTATAACTGCTGTTTCTCTACCAGGTACAATAATAAACTGATTTAGTGATATTCAATTATTATTTCATATTTATATCTACATATGGGAAGCTTTCAAACAAATTAAAAAGCTGTCCAATAAATTAAAAAAAATCTTTTCTCCTCCAACATTGATGGCACTGCCTATCCAACTGGAACAGCTTTAAACTTTTTACAGATGGACCAGGCATAGGCAGTCCCTTATTTGTAATAATCTTTTTGCTATTGTTTTTGATAGCGTTTGCTATTGTTTTGGGGTGAACCAGTGTGATAGGTTCACCCCATCTCCTGTTTTTTCTACCTCTACTCCAGCATGTCTCTCTCCTGCACCCCCCCTACCCGTGCCTGGGTCAGGTAAACATTTCCTCCCTCCCCATGTCTCTCTCCTGCACCCTCCCCCCTTGCCAGCATCAGGTAAACATTTTCCCTTGCATCTCCCCATGTACCTTTTAATGCAATTTTCCCTTTCTGAGCATTAACAGCGTTGGCGTCAGCCTAGGAGTCCTTCTTTCTCTCTGCAGGGGCGCAGCAGCCAGCAGAGAGAAAGAAGGACTTCTGGGCTGATGCAGGACAGCTACCATTGGTGACAGAGGCAGCGGCAGAGATAAGAGAGAGAGACAGCGCAACTCAAAGTCAAGACAGCTGTACCGGCACGTACCGACACACAAAAAAAGTCCTGTTCTTGCTTCTCAAACTGCATTTAGAGTACTTGACTCTTTTGTTCAAACCCCTATAACTCCACTGAGGTCATACATATTTGAAATAACCCTCTATTTCAAATAAATAACAAATTTATATTCTGGCCTATGTGGATTAAGGCTGGCATTCATTATCTTAACCAGTTATTAAGAAAATTCTAACTGGATTTCATTTGTTAATATACAAGTTAAATACAATCTACCTCCACATTTATACTACCAATGGCTACAGCTTAAACATTGTATTACTGCTAAAATAAATGTTATTACTCTGAAGAGTGAAGAACCAACTTGATGGTCGCTATGCCATCAATTGTCAAGTGGTAAAAGTATCGCCTAAAATTGGTACAAGTTATTACAACAATGAAAATTTCAAGCTGCACCTAGTCTGGAAGACATCTGGGAAAAGAAATCAATTATAAGCCAACACAATCTTATTGGAAATCAGTCTGGTCATCTCTCACTAAAGCCACTACATCTGCGGCTTTATCTCAAACTGTTTTTTATTCTTTTTTTTTTTTTTAACTGTTTTTATTGTCAGGAGAAATGCATACTTAATATAATTAACCACCACATCTCTTACTCAAACCGTGCAGATACAGTGATATAGCAGGAACAATGAGATGTTGAGCTTCTAATACAAGTAACAAACTGACTGTGATACCCACAATACCAATTAAAGTATAACATACATGTCTTTTCATTTTTAAACAATTCACATACCCCCCACCCTTCCACCTTCCTGCCCTCCCCCCTCCCTCCCCTGAAGCTGAAAATCCCTACAATCAGTGAGGCTACGCCTTATTTGTTAGCCGCTGCGATAAGCAGTCCTGGCATCTCTGCCAAATGCTGATATAGGCTTGGACACATTTTCGAGCAGGGTTCAGAGACCCCTCTTTCACCCACATCCCCATCTGTGCCATGTTTGCGTACCACTTAGCAATGGGAGGGGGAGCCATGTCCACCCAGTGTTGTAGGATGACCTTTTTCGACAACACCAAAGCTAGTAAGATAAAACGAAATTGCATATCAGAGAGGTCCTGTGCCACAAGGTCTGAATCCGACCCCATAAGCACGATCCCATAGGACCATTCCACCAGGGTGCCCAGTACCTCTTCCAAGAAACCCTGGATTCCCCCTCCCCCAGAATTCTCAGTGATGGCACTCCAAAAAATGATGTACCAGTGTTCCCCTTCCACTCACACATTTATCACAGTCTTCAGAGTCCCACAGCCCCATGGCTTTGCCTCTACTTCTAGTAAGGTATGCGTTATGTAAAATTTTACATTGAATTTCACAGAGACCTACATTAGGAGTGATTTTGAATGCCAACAAGAAACACCGTACCGATTCCTGTGTGGTTACCTCCCTCCCTATTAATACAGCCCATTGTCTCAAAATTGTTCAAAGAAAGGGGAGGGATGTCATGTTCTCCCCATGCGATACCATTTAGAGAGCTTGTTATGTTCGCTGGGCGTCTGGGTGAAAGCCATGTCCAACACAGTAAAGGCTGGGGGCTTCCGATCTGTTCTCTTCAGTGTATGAATATAATGTCGAAGCTGCATATATGAAAAGGATGAGCTCTGGGGGAGATGCCAGAAGTCACGGCACCTTGCAAAGGTTGGATAGTGGCCCTCTCCAGCCTCTGACAGCTGCCCCACATACCGACACCCCTGGCGTGACCATGCTGTAAACTGCGATCTATCCTGCCCTGCAGGAAAGCTCGGGTTATCTCGAATTTCCAAGAAAGGGGAAGGGCCTACCGAGCCCCCCCAAGCGACCCCTCCACCACTCCTAGGACAGCCTAAGGGATCGCAAGAGTGGGGACAATTTAACTTGTGCCCCCTTAGAATAGATTGCGTTAAAGACTGAAAAAGGGGAGGCTGCTGATTCCCATATGCCCGGGGGGGGGGGGGGGGGGCAAATGCGAAATGCCCAGTGTGGAGTTCATGTATCCAACGTAATACCACAGCAACATTATATAGTCTGAGATCAGGCAAATTAACTCCCCCCTCTCTGGTCAATTTGTTTTGCCCTATGTGGGCACATCTCGTACCCCAAATGAATGAAGATATTATTTCCCTATATATTTTCTCATCCTTGCTGGTCACCCAGAGTGGCATCATTTAGAGGGGATACAAAATTTTGGGCAACAAAACCATTTTATCCTAAGAGTGAAATGGGGAAATCCTTCCACCTTTTACAAAGGTTCCTAATGGCCTCTATTTTCTCCTGAACATTGTTCCTATATATGACATTTTGGTCCAGATGTAAAAACACGCCTAGGTACTTCTTAGGACCTGAAGTCCAGGCTAAGGGGAAATCAGGTAGCCGCTTACATGCACAGTTATTAGAAATCGCCATTGCCTCTGACTTTTCAAAGTTATTCTTAAGCCCGGAAAAAGCCCTAAACTTCTGAATAAGGTCAATTAGCACAGGTATCCCCCCCCCCCCCCCCCGACACCTGGCTCAAGAATATCAGCATGTCATCTGCAAACAGGTTGATTTTATACTCGGGTCCCTACCAGAATACCCTTTAGAGTGCTAGTCTGTCTGATTTTACACGCCAAAGGCTCGAGAGATAACACGAACAGCATAGAGGAAATGGGGCACCCTTGTCTCATCCCCCACTCCAGAGCACAGTACTTGGTGAGTTCACCATTGACAAGAATTTAATGCCGTGGGTTTACTGTAAAGGGCTCTTATTCCTGTTAGAAACTGCCCAAAAATGCCAAACTGCAGCAATATCCAAAACAAGTGATCCCATAAGATTTTGTCGAAAGCTTTTTCCGCATCTAAACTCACAATGATGTCACCACCTGGTTTACCCCCCTTTGTCTGGAGCGTGCTCAGAGCTCGAAGGATGTTAGTAGAGGCATACCTTCCTGGCACAAAGCCAGTCTGGTCATCTTGTATTAAATTAGGGAGAATTTCCCCCAACCTAGAAGCCAAAACTCCCGCAAATAACTTAATATCTTGATTTAACAGTGAAATGGGAGGGTAGGAGCCTAAGTTCTCAGGGTCTCACCCAGGCTTCGGTACTACTATTATAGAGGCATGAGTTATGGAACCCGTGAGCTGACCTGGAGTCCATAGAGCATGACACAAGTCACAGAATGGATTGATGACTTGAGCCCCCAGTATCTTGTAAAATTCAGATCCCAGCCCATCTGGTCCCAGCGCTTTGGTCAATTTAAGTTTAATAGCAGACTGAATTTCTTCCCCCCTAAAAGGTGCATTTAAAGAGTCTAATTGCTCCTTTGTCATAGACTGGAGGTGAAGTCCCCTGAAGAAAGCCTCACGCTGTGCAACATCGCACTGCCCTGAGTCATATAATGATTTATAGAAATCTACAAATGTGGCTTGGATCTCCTTCTCTTTCGTGGACCGCTGCCCTGACATTAACTTAATACGGGAGATCAGCTGTCTCGCCGGCCGGTTACGGAATAATGTTGCCAGCAGTCTGCCACCTGTGCAAGTTATATTTATACTAGTAAAAAAGGCCATGGTGAAGCGGGTAATTACAATATGTAAAGAAATAAATATATATGAATGTCACAGTTTCAAATAGGGTTCCCAAATAAACACCATGCAACCAAGGGATTTGACAAGAAAAATATTAAATATTTTATTAAATGGTAAAATAAATAGAAACATTTGGATATGTTCCTGAATGTTGGTACCAATTGTTAAAATTTGATAGTATTAAATAAAAATAGTGCAAGGTGTTCAATACTTTGTGATAAGTTACAAAGGCAATAAGATGTTCAAAACTACAATTACAGTTACCAAGACCCTGACCCCACTTCTGCAATAACACAAACCATCCCAAATATGTACACAACCCCAATTATTGTACTCAGATCTGATATATATATATTTCAATTTGTGTGCACACAATAATGTTACCGGTGTATCAAATCTTCGCTAGCATTGCTGCTCTCTTGCGTTGGGTACCTTGGTCTTCTCTACATCCACATCTCCTTGGCTGGCGAGGTCAGCTCACCGGCTTAGGAACTCCTGGATACCTACTTCTCTGACTCAAAGAACTAAAAAAATGAAAATCCTGACTCCCTGTGCTTGTTGTGTGTGCTAACCTCAATCAGTATTTTCTTTGGCAAGGGACCTTGTGGGCTAACTAAATTCAAATAAAAAGATAAGCAAGGGAAACTCCTATCTAGCCCTCCCAATACATGACCCCTTTCCTTTTATTTTGTTATACACCATCTACTCAAACTGATGGACTGCAACTAAACCTCCTTAACTGCAGGCACTCACAGGGCTCGAGGCTTAGGCTGGGCAGCTCCTTCCCCAGGGCAGGCTCGCTTAGGTGTGGACACTCGAACCAGCAGGTTTCTGTGCTGGATCCTCCTGAGGCAGACACTCACGCTGGCAGACACTCTAAAAAAGTTCCTTTGGAGTCTGGGCACTCAGTGCAGGGGTGGGGTGTCTGTCTGTCTCTCTCTTTGTGGGGCTTCTTCCCTTTCCGGATAGGCCTCTTCTTTACAGGACAGGCAGTCACACGGCCGGCTTTCTCCTCCCTGGATAGGCAAGCACACACACGGAGGGATGTGCTGGGTGGACTTCTCTGGAATTCAGGGCCTTTGCCACGCTGCTCTCTATTCAGCTCTGCACTGCTCCCAACACGTCTCAGCTCCCCAGTGTGGTCCCTCTTCCTCCTCTGCTTCTCTCTCTGCCTGAAGAATGGCCTCTGTGGCTACTGCTACAGCTCCTCTTCTTGGCCCCAGCTCACCTGTTCCCCTGCAGCTTGGCTCCCCTTTTGCCCCCAGCTCACTCTAGACCCCCTTCTCCTCCTCCTCTGTTCCTGTCTGCTTTGGTGCCTGGCCCCTTATAGGACTCACCAGTTCTCTCTCTTCATCTGGGGCTCATCAGTGGGTCCTTCTCTTCCAGCCTGCAGCTCACTCCTGCTTGGGTTTGATCTTCTTCTCCTCCAGCCTGCAGCTGCCTCTTTTTGCCTGAGCTTGCCCTTCTCTGCCCCTGCTTGCAGCACACTCCTGCCTGGAACCGATCTTCTCCTCTCAGATTCATGCTTTCACCCTCCTCTCTTTGCCCGGGCTTGCCTTTCTCTTTCCCAGGTTGTCTCTGGGCTGCTATTCTTTTTCTGCTGCTCCCCTCCTGTCCCCTGGATTGGCTTGAAATTCACGCCAATCTATGGGTCAGGCTGCCTCCTGCCACCTCATTGGTCCAAATTCATGCCCTTTAGCAGATACTGGCTCCCATTGGTCATCTTCCACACTGCCCTTCAGGCTTGCCTCACATGCCCCTCAGTCTTCCAGCTCTTCCTGGGGCCTCAGACAGCCAATCAGAAGCCTTGTAACAGACTTCACTGACATCCCCCCACAGTTACAAACTCATACATCGATATATTCATCGAGTGTCTGGACCCAATCCTCGGTGAATACCCAGCGGACCGAATCTGGACAAACAGTCCCCAAGCAATTAAAAGATTTGCCAAGACTCACTGTAAATTGGACACCTGCCCCAGCTACCTGATAAAATCCGCTCCTCAATGCTTCATAGCAGACCTCACATCCCACCTAAACTACATGCTACAACATGGACTCTTCCCTAAGGAATATGGCAACATCCTACTCACCCCAATACCAAAAGACACAAAGAAAAAAACTAATAAAACCATCAACTACCGCCCAGTAGCGTCTATCCCACTGGTAGTCAAACTGATGGAAAGCATGGTAACCAAACAACTTACCGATTACATAAACAAATTCTCAATACTGCATGAATCACAATCAGGATTTCGCGCCAACCACAGCACCGAAACAGTACTGATTACTCTCCTAACCAAATTCAAACAAGAAATTGCAACAGGCAAAAGCATACTTCTCCTACAATTCGACATGTCTAGTGCATTCGACATGGTCAAACACAAAATACTACTAAACATCTTAGAATACTTCGGGATCGGTGGAAGTGTACTTAGTTGGATCAAGGGATTCCTAACCACTAGAACATATCAAGTGAAATC